>NW_003852631.1:1792501-1796600 GCF_000181295.1 Otolemur garnettii
CTCCCAAAATGGTAGAATTACAGGGGTGAGTCACTCTTTTCTATGTTAGAAGTGAGGAAAAATGGGTAAATGAAACTGCCCCGAGGTGACACGTAAGCAGAACTGAGATCTGAACACTACTTCATCTGGCTGGACAGAAAAGCCTGGGGTTTCCCGGTGGATCAGAATGAGGCATAGGACTACTATGGTACATTTTATAAATGTCTGGGAAGAACAATTAAACTGAGAAAACATCAACAAGCAAATAACACTAATCTTAAAATCCTGTGGGAGGAAAAAAATCCATAAGCAAAACGGTATAAACCAAGAAGAAATGCGTTAAAATATTGTGGTAGAGCTGATAGAAACTTAGAGGGGGAAATGCTGTGGGGTGAGATTCCAATGGCAAATTTTGCAGGACTGAGAATTGTACTTCACCAAAAAGAGAAAATTTTGGTTAACAGTGGAATGGGGTGGGGAAATTTTTTTATATGGGAAGAAGAGACAAATAACAAGACAAAGGGCAAATGAAAAGACATATTCAAAACAATGAAAAGTGCACAATGACCTGACTTACAGCACGTAACTGAAAGGCAGAACAACAGAGTAGTTCAGACCCTGCTTCTGTCCTACATAAGCTGTGTAAACTCAGGCAAGTAATTTAATGTCGACAAAACTAGTACGATAATGTACCCAACTTAAAGGGCTGTTCTGAAGATTAAATAATTTTTAAAAAGTGCCTACTGCCTGGCACATACTAAGGAAGTGTTTATTGCTATTAGTTTTTGCTGTTAGTGTGCGAGAGTCAGAGGCAAGGAGAGCTAGGGAAAAAAGACAAAGGCTGCACAGGGCCCTGACGGCCTTTCGGAAAAGCAGACATGGGGGCTCCACCTCAGTTAAGAGTTCACGGTAGGCACCTGAATAAGGTGAATAAGTTTATATGGTTAATATGTTTTAGAGTCCAGGGGTGTCCAACCTTTTCTTTTTCCTCTGCCACAAATCAGAAGAGTAGGAGTTGCCTTGGGTCACACATTAAATACACAAACATTAATGACAGCTGATAAGCAAAAGAAAAGGTCCATGTATACTTTTTGCAATATCCCACACCGCAGATAAGGGAAACAATCTCAAATAGCTGGGTGTTGTGGCAGTGCCTGTAGCAAGAGAATGGCTTGAGCCCCGGAGGCTGCTGTGAGCTATGATGCCATGGCACTACTGAGGGTAACAAAGTGAGACTTTGTCTCAAAAGAAAAGGCAAAACAATCCTCAAATAATCCACATGCAGCTCACGGGCCAGCGGTTGGACACGCCTAAGGTTTAGACCCATCTACTAATGGTTAGATTGAACTGAAGAAGAGACTGAAGATTCGGAAGTTGTTATGACAAGGTAGGATGACGGCAATGATGTAAAAAATATTATCTTTTATTCTTCTACATAACTAATTTTTAAAGTTAGGGAACTTGGAAAATGCCTTTGACCAAAAATGGGAAAGCTGAGAAATGGTTTGTTTTGATAGGAAAGTAGCAGGGACTTGGCTTGAGCATACTAAATTTGAAAGGCAGCATGGTTTCCTAGGCAGGAAGAACACAACAGATCTGGCTGTGAGGCAAAAATTTAGAGATTTTTCAGCAAATTAATTCATTGATTCATTCAATACGTATTTGGGATAAATCTAGCTACCTTGTTGTTGAAAACAAATAAACTTAAAATAAAACACAGACCATTCATATGTTTATGCTTCCCATAGTTTTCAATCTCCTTTAACATCTGTACATGAACTAAGCACACTTCACTGTCCCTATGGGAAGGGACAGTACAAGAAGCAGGTTTAGGGGTGTCCAACCTGTGGCCCAGTGGCCACACGCTAATTTTGTGAGGATGATTTTATTTACCTGTGGTGCTGAATATCACAAAGAAACACACACAAGCCTTTTTTTGCTGTCAGCTTTCATTACTTTTGTGTATTTAATATGTGGCCCAAGACAACTCTTATTCTTCCAATGTACAACAGAGGGGAAAAAAGGTTGGACACCCCTGATTCTAGACTACTCACCTGCAGGAATGGTGAACACAGAAGACACTGCTTAGTGGAAAAGAACCTTAAAAGAACCCAGTTATTTTATCAGACAGCAGCTTGATAAATAAAACACCCTTAGAAAAAGAACATTGTTGATTTGAAATGCAAACATGCATTTCATGTTATAAAATTTTTATCTGAATTATAGCGCCATTTTTCTGTCGCATGAAAAATAATTTGTAATGTTTGAACACCAGTGAAAAGGCAAGCTCAAAAGCAGGACTATCCTGAGGGGCAGAAGGGAGATATTTCATTACCCCACACCTATACCTCCTGTGGATGCCCAGCGCTCCTGAGAACATCTGTCTCCAGAAAACAGTCAAAGGATGTTGGATTCAGAGTAGTAGCTGTTTCAAATCTGATATCTTTTAATTTTAATAGTAACACAACCTTTACTTTATTATCTCAACATCTGTACTATATGTATAAAAAGGCCATTTATTTTTAATTGGGATGTAGAAAGAGAATATGTTGAACTATGTCAAATTGGGAATAACCGACATAGAACAAAAGTCTAAATATGTAATTTAGAGGAAAATTTCAGAGGAAAGTCATAATTTTATTTGTTAAAGCAAGTATAAACAGAAGTAGGGAAAAGAGTAATAAGTACTTGTGAAGTTCATTTACTCTGGTTAAGGTATAAATATAAAAACACAACCTATCTCAAGATATATTTTAACTCCTTAATCACTAGGATGAGATGACTAAATTTTCTTGAACTATTAAGTCATATGATACCTTCAGTGACAATAAAGCATCTTTATTTTCTTTTTCCTCCTAATCTGCTTTCCTGCCCAAGTCTGAACCTAGGTTCACATTTTAAATTGTACTTTAAAATATTTTCTGTTAATAGTTTTATCTACCAAAAAAAAATCTTACAGTTAACATTCATTTGCTGGTAAAAGACTTAACGCTTTCTCCTCAATGGCAGCAACACAATAGTCACTCTTACTACTTCTATTCAACATGGCCCTGAGGCACTCAGCCAAGCAACAAGGTGGGGAAAGGGAGAGAGGAGGAAAGAGGTGCAGGGAAAGGGAGGAGGAGACTAGAAGACAAGTGCAAAAGCGTGAGTGAGCACGGAAAGTGTGCATGGATAAAGTAACCAACAAGTAAGAGGCCTCTATTTACAAGTGGACATGAACTCATCTGCTCTGACAAATCTACAGAAGAAATACTAGAAAAAACAATGGAGTTTAGAATCCTACATCCAGCTAAACTCTCCTTCAGAAACGAAGATTGAAATTAAGATGCCAGATAAATGAAAACTGAGAGAATTTGACACCAGCCCTATAAGTAATGTTAAAGGGAGTCTTTCAGGCAGATGTGAATGGAAAGTAGACAACAACTTGAATCTATACAAAATAAAAGGTGTTAGTTAGTAAATATAACTACAGAGATATTTTGAGAACAGTACAATGATGTTTTGATTAGTAATTCTTTTCTTCTGTTTTAAAAGACAACTGCATAAACACTAATTATGTGCTGATAGGCCTATAACATTTAGGAAACTTGTACAACAATAATAGTAACAGTTAGAGGAGGAAGAGAATGAAGGTACATCAGAGTAAAGTTTATGTATGCTATTTAAATTGGGTTAATATTAAACCTAACTACTTCATTTCAAGTTAAGATGTAAAGTGTAATATCCAAGGCAACCACTATGAAAATAATTTAAAACTATATAGTAGAAGAAACAAGAAAATCAAAAAGGTATGCTAGGAAATATCTATTTCTCATACATACACACACACACACACACACAGAGAGAGAGAGAGAGAGAGAGGGGGAGAGAGAGGGAAAAAAGACAGGAAATGAAAAGAAAAATTAAAAAGACATCAGACATAATAGAGAAAAAGATTTTTCTATTATGAAAATCCACAAATGTAAATCCTACTTGTAGGTAATTATATTAAATGCAACTAGATTAAACATCCCAATCAAAAGCCAGAGATTGGCAGAATAAATTAAAAAAATATAATCCATGTATGTTTCATCTACAAGAGACTCACTTTACAGAAACAAATGGATCAATAAATTGT
>NW_003852631.1:1797507-1814371 GCF_000181295.1 Otolemur garnettii
AGGCTAAGGCAGAAGCCTCGCTTGAGCCCAGGAGTTGGAGGTTGCTGTGAGCTGAGATGCCATAGCACTCTACCCAGGGGGACAGCTTGAGGCTCCTGTCTCAAAAAAAAAAAAGGATAGAATAACTAGTCATAAAATCAATAAAGAAACAAAAGACTTGAGCAGCAGTATAAATCATTCACACCCAACAGAACTCCATAGTGTATTCCACCCAAAAACAGCAGAATAAACATTTTTTGCAGGTGCATATTCTCTAGGATCGATTATGTTAGGCCATAAAACAAAGCTTGCTAACTTTAAAAATACTGAAATCACACAAACTATATTTTCCAACCACAACAGAATGAAATTCAAAATCAATATCAGAAAGTAATCTGGGAAATTCACAAATACGTCAAAATTAAGTAACACACTTCAAAATAACCAATGAGTCAAAAAATAAATCACAAGGGAAATTTTAAAAGAGTTTGAGATGAATGAAAACATATCAAAACTTATGGAATGCAATCAACCCTATGCATTTGACAAAATCATGTCTTTTCACCATAAAAGCACTCAATAAACAAAAACAGAAGGGACCTCAACCCGAGGTCTACAAAACCCACAGTTAACATACTTCTGGGTGAAAAACTAAATGCTTTCCCCATCTAAGATCAGAAAGATAAGAATTCCACTCTTGACACCTTCATTCAGTATTATACAAGAGGTTCTAGCGAGGAAAATCAGACAAGAAAATGAAATAAATGACATGAAGATTGGAAAGGAAAAAGTAAAATTATCTCTATGTGCAAATATTATCATATATATGTGTATATGTATACACATACATATATGTACACACACACACACATATATGACTTTAAGAATTCAGAAATAAATTGCTAATCAGTTTAGCAATGTGGCAGGACATAGATACAATATACAAAAATCAATTGCTTTTCTACACACTAGCAATGAACAATCCAAAATAAAATTAAAAGAAAATATCCAGTAGCAGCAAAAAGAGTAAAACACCTAAGAATAAATTTAATAAAAAGTGCAAGGCCTACCAGTTATATATTACAAAAGATTGCAAGAAATTACAGAAGAGCTACATAAATGGAAAGACATGTTTATAGACTGGAAGAGTTAAAATTGTTAAAATGGCAATACTCTACCAGGCACTGTGGCTCATGCCTGTAATCCCAGCACTTAGGAGGCCAGTGGATTACCTGAGCTCACAGGTTCAAGACCTGCCTGAGCAAGAACGAGACCTCATCTCAAAAAAAGCCAGCATTGTGGCAGGTGCCTGTAGTCCCAGCTACTCAGGACACTGAGGCAAGAGAATTGCTTAAGCCCAAGAGTTTGAGGTGCTGATATTACAGCACTCTACCAAGGGAAACATAGACTCTGTCTCAAAAAAAAAAAAAAGATGGCAATACTCTGTTAATTGGTCTGCAATTTCTTTTCTTTTTTTTTTTTAAGGGGAGTGGGGGTTGGGATGAGTATATGCACACAGTTGCCTTTTTTCGTTTTTGTTTTGTTTTTGTCGAGACAGAGTTCTACCCTATGCCCTGAACAGAGTGCAATGGTGTCATAGATCACTGCAACCTTAGACTTGGGCTATAGGCATCCTGCTGCCTCAGCCTCAAAAGCCACTGGGATTATAGGCATTGGCGGCATCCAGTTGGGTTTTTCAATTTTTTTCATGAGTTGGGGTCTCACTCTCACTCTCACTCAGACAAGCCTCTAATTCCTGAGCTCAAGCAATCCTCCGGCCTCAGCCTCCCACAGTGCTGGGATTATAGGTGTGAGCCACTGCGCCTGGCAATTGGTCTGCAATTTCAACTCAACTCTCTATTAATATCTCAATTTTTCTTTTCTTTTCTTTTCTTTTTTTGGAGGCAGAAATGTAAAGCTGATAACAGAATTCATATGGAAATTCAAGAGACTCAGAACAGGCAATAGAATCTTGAAAAACAAAGAACAAAATTGAAAGACTCCTGCTTCCCAATTTCAAAACCATCTACAAAAGCTAAGCAAGTGATCAATATAGCATGATGTAAGAAAGAATAGACATAAGTGAAATTAAGAAGAACATGATATTTCATGTATAGAATTCCTCCCAAACTGTTTAGCTTAAATCTAATCACGAGGAAACAACCACACACATCCTTAGATTTGTAAGGGGCATGGTACAAAACAAATGGCCTGGACTCTTCTAAACTATCAATGTCACGAAGACAAATAAGCATATGAGGTCTAACAATTAAGTTTATGAATTTGCCATAGTGTGTATGTGCATAGTGTGTAGTAACACCACATAAACAACTCAGTAAGGCTTCATAATCTTAATACATGAGTATCCACAGCCATTTTCATGTCAACATGTGGTTGTGTCTTGCTGAGTGTTGTTCGTTATTGTTGTTGTGTTCTTATGTGCTGTCACAAGACTGGCAAAGCTTGAATTAGAGCAATGAATAAACATTAAATGTCTTGTTAAACTTGGCAAGAGTGGAAGTGAAATCAGAAGCATGCCAGTCCAAGTTTACAGGGATAAGTGCAGGTATAAACAGACTGAACATTTTTCTGAGGGGAGAGAAGGAGTCACTGATGAAAAGAAGTCAGGGTGGCCATTAACGAGCAGAAGCGATGAAAACACTGCAACCATTTGTCAGATTGTTGAATCAAAACCATTAGATGACTGTGAGAATCACAGCAGACCAAGCAAATAATGATAGAGAAAGAGTCAGGAAAATCTTAACTGAAAATATTGGCTAACAACTCATAGCTCTTGCACCACAACTAATGTAGCACTGCCTGTCTGTGAAGGAGTTTTAGCCAGTGAACAAATAACTGCATTGAAACAGCCTCCCTACTCACATGATCTGGCCCCCTATGAGTTTTTTATTTACCCGAAGATAATGGAAATATCAAAAGAAAGACATTTTAATGACATTCAGGACATCAAAAGTAATATGACGAGAGCTCTGACGGTCATTCCAGAAAAAGTGTTCCAAAATTATTCTGAAGGGTGAACTTGACAATGGCTTCAGTGCATAGCTTTCCAATGTCAAAGGTGACTGAATGATATTCAGCAATGAGGTATGTAGTACTTTTTCTAGGATAAGGTGGTGAACTTATTTGTCAGCCCTCGTAGGATGGGAAAACTTTTGCATCCAGTCATGACAGAGTAACTGATAAGGATTTCCCTTCCTTTTATAAACAACTGGAAAACTAGACAAAATTTATGAAACAACTACATTCAATATAGAATAGTCAGAACAGGACTGTGGTTCCTAAGAAAATGAAAACAAGGTGATCTTCACAATTGCCCTGGTTTTCTACCTGGACCACAGCCAGCAGAGCAATGCAGAATATAGCAATCTCACAAAATTGTGAACACAAAGATCTGAGTTCTAGGAAACTAAAGTAGCTCAAATTTGGATTTGCAGGTTAGAGTACTACAGAAAATGGGGCTATGCAGAGAAATTACTTTTAGAAATGTGCATAGGGTCCACTTAGATCTTTGGCTAAATACAAAGATGGTGCATTGTTTATGGTGAGACTCCATGAGCCTGGACAAAAAAACTTCACTAGGAGCTTAAGATGAACAATTCCCAGAGCTTAAATAAGCTCAGGAGAAGTTCAGATTCTAAGCAGAGAGGAGAGATTTCCTTGAATATCCACGGCATTCAAAGGACACCCTAGAAGGGTCATACCTTATTAACAAAGCTAAAATAGTAGTGCTAGAGTAACAGTTACTCTTGAGCAACTTAACAAACTATAAAAACAAGCCACCTGTAACTTAACTAACAGACAAAACAATATTAAATGATCTTTTTAAAAACACAACAAAATCCAGACATGCAACAAAATAACACAACGTTCATCACCCAATCAAACATTACTAGACAATCAAAGAAGCATGAAAATGTGACCTGTAACTAGGAGGAAAATCAGTCAACAGAAGCAGATTCAGATGCAGAATTAGCAGACAAGAATTTTAAAACAGCAATTATAAAGTATAACTTATTCTAATAACAATATATTTATATATAATGTAAATATACATAAAATTATAAATTATATTCAAGGATGCGAAGGAAAATATTAACATAATGGTCACAGAAATGGAAGATATACACACATATTTTAAAAGATTCAAATGAAACTTCTAGAGAAAAAATATACAATATGGAAAATTAACTGGATGGACTTAAAAGAAAGTTAGACATTATAGAAGAAAAGATCAGTGAATCTGAAGACAAAGCAATAAAAATTATTAAACTGAAATGCAGAAGTTGAAAAAGTAGGGGGAAAGGATTAAGAACTGCTATAGACTAGAGGCAACTAAAGTCAACATTTTATCGATAATTGGATCCAGAAATAGTCAAAAACAAAACAGCTATTGGGTATTTTAGAGATCATTAAGAAATTTAAGGCCAGGTACAGTGGCTCACGCCGATAATCCTAGCACTCTGAGAGACTGATGAAGGTGGATTGCTTGAGCTCAGTAGTTTGAGACCAGCCTGAGCCAGAGCAAGACCCCATCTCTAAAAATAGCTGGGCGTTGTGGCAGGCACCTGTAGTCCCAGCTACACAGGAGGCTGAGGCAAGAGTCACTTGAGTCCAAGAGTTTGAGGTTGCTGTGGTGTTGCAGCTCACAACTCTACCCAGGGCAACACAATGAGACTCTGCCTCAAAAAAAAAAGTTTAGAACAGCGCTGTGGCTCAAAGGAGTAGGGTGCCAGCCCCATATGCCAGAAGTGGCAGGTTCAAACCCAGTCCCGGCCAAAAACTGCAAAAAAAAAAAGTTTAAACATCTGCAACATATTATTAGACAATAATATTTATCAACATTAAATTTCTCTTATCTTAAAATAGTTTAAGAAAAAGCACTTGGGAGTTACTAACAATGGCTTGACTTCAACAGGATGCCTAGGTATTCATCTTTGTTATGAATCACAAGCTTGTGTCTTAAAGGCATTATTTTTTTAATACCTAACCAGGTACTGTAACAACCTGATACACTTTAATCAGGCCAGCTTCATGTAATTAAACTTTAAATAGATTAATTTTTCACTTCCCTGGTTCGTTAATAAAATTATATAAATACAGACTAATTTCTGGCTGGGTATGGAAGCCCATGCCTGGAATCCTAGAAATCTTCAAGGCTAGGGGTGAGGACTGCTTGAGCTCAGGAGTTTGGGCCCAGTCTGAGCAAGACTGAGACCCCATCTCCACTAAAAAATAGAAAAATTAGCCAGACGTGATACATGCCTATAGTCCCAGCCACTTGGGAGGGTAAGGCAAGAGGACTGCTTGAACTCAGGAGTTTAAGGTTGCTGAGAGCTGTGAGGATGCCATTCCAGCTGGGTGACATAGTAAGACTATCTAAATAGAAGTAAAAAATAAATAAATGCAAAAATAATTTCATCACACTCTCAAAAAGACAATAAAAACAAAATCATGGTACACTTAATAAATCTAAGTGGAAAGCAAAATACTGACCTATTCTGTAAAAATTTAGGGTCTTATTTATAAAAATTAACGAAGTATTTTTCAATCTTCTTGGTATAAACATTAATTACTAGAAAACTAAACCTGTTTCTACTTTAAGAAATAGAGATTTTTTTTTTTTTTTTGAGACAGAGCCTCAAGATGTCACCCTGGGTAGAGTGCCATGGCATCACAGCTCACAGCAACCTCCAGCTCCTAGGCTCAAGCAAGTCTCCTGCCTCAGCCTCCCAACTAGCTGGGACCACAGGCACCTGCCACAATGCCCGGCTACTTTTTGGTTGCAGCCATCATTGTTGTTTGGTGGGCTCGGGCTGGATTCGAACCCACCACCCTAGGTGTATGTGGCTGGCACTTTAGCCACTTGAGCCACAGGCATCGAGCTGAGAAACAGAGATTTAATAAAATAGCATTTAGAGCATTTTGAGTGCCAGACTTTATGTTCTTTAAGGAAAAGAACAATCTACTTTATTTGTATATATCTGAAGCCTAGAAGAATATCTTTCACATAGTTGTTTAAACTAAACCTCAGCTAAGCTAGTGATAACCAGTAATATTTAAGCCTCAAACCTGAAATTTCCTCAAATCTGTTTCTTAGTTCCCCTCCTAGAAAACATGCAAAAAAATTTACTGTGGTCCAGTGGGTAATAATTTTCCTAATAAAGTTATATTGTGCACTTTCCCTACTTTTTAAGTAAAGGGTACCAAATGAGATTGACTATTTCCAGTTACTCAGGGATCATCATGAACTTGCTTCAACAGATTGTAATTCTTTGACCTCCTTAATGTTAGTGCTGAATATGACTTCCTCTCTCTGTGTTTACTACCAGTAGACTGTGTAAGAATTCAGAGAAACAACTGTCATAAAAAGTACACAGGTTAGACACAATTGTAAGAGGGACTTCACCTAACAAGTGCAATCAGGGTAACCTGGTTCTCTGTACCCTCAATGAATCCCCAACAATAAAAAAAAAAGTACACAGTTTTAACGGTGAAGCTTTGTGACATTTATTGTGTTGGTAAAAAGGCATGTTTCCTTCTCTTAGAAGAAGTTATGTTCCATAACAGTTGACCTTTTTCTACCTGACATATTACCACTATACATGTTTACTTAAGCTGAGAGGTAAGTTGAATTTATTTATTACATTAGAAAATATTTTTGGTGGGGCTGGTAAAATCTTCTGTGTGGTATGAAACTTGTTTTGAGTACAATATACTAGAAAACAGAAGCCAAAATATTGGAACTTAAAAGTGAATATTATGTTTCAATGGCATCATTTTAAAGTCAATCTACGTTACATGGGCTAGGAGATTTTTTTAATATTGGAAGGCATAATTTACCAGTAAAATTAAAAACAAAAACAATTTTGAATTTAGAACAGTTGGGGCAAAAGCATACTTTTTAGTGTCCCTGCCAACTTACACCAACACAAAGAAAAGATTGGCCTAAATTAGCATTTTTCAAATTATAGGTCTTGACTTTCTACTAGGCAGTAAAATCGTTTAGTGAACCCAACTGAATTTTATTTTTTAAATAAAAACTAATTTCAAGTATTTCAGGATAGGTAACATACATAAGTACTGTTTCATGAAACTTTATTGTAAGGCTGTGTACACACACTGGGGCATAAGTAAAAACAAATTTCTTACTGTGAGCTGCAGTCAAAAAGGTTTGAAACTCCCTCATATAGAAAATTCTTAATGTTCTGTAGATTGTAAGAAAAGAGACTGATGCCTTTCTACATACTGCAACATTCATATTCTACAAGATACCTTTACAAAGTCAAAGTCATTAGCTTCCAGGTTCTTGAATGGGGCTATTTCCAATGAAGTTTAATGCTGTGTCTGGCTCATGTTTAGTACTAAAAATAATAAAATGAAAATCAATGGGCGGTGCCTGTGGCTCAAAAGGGTAGGGCGCTGGCCCCATATGCCAGAGGTGGTAGGTTCAAACCCAGCCCCGGCCAAAAAAAAAAAAAAGGAAAATCAATTAATTTGGGCCAGGCACCGTGGCTCATGCCTGTAATCCTAGCATGGTAGGAGGCTGAGGCAGGTGTATTGCTTTAGCTCAGGAGTTTGAGACCAGTCTGAGTAAGAGAAAGACCTCGTCTCTACTAAAAATAAACAAACTAGGCATCATGGCGGACACCTGTAGTCCCAGCTACTTAGGAGGCTGAGGAAAGAGGATTGCTTTAACCCAAGAGTATGAGGTTGCTGTGACGATACCACAGCACTCTATCCAGGGCAACAAACTCTGTCTCAAAAAACAAAATAACAAAAAAAAGAAAGAAAATCAATTAATTTAACAGAATTAAATTAAATTAAAATAAAATAATTTTTTCCCAGTACATTAAGAACACCTGAAAAACCTTTATGTCCAACTACTTCTGATGCTTGCTCTTGGCTTGAAATAAAGCTTCTTTTATAAAATAAGCTTTACTTTTTAATGAACTATATTTAATTCAAAGCTACCTAAATATTTAATGGTCAATTGCAATGTCAGTCTACAAAAGGTACTCCTAAAATATTCTCTGGTTGCCTCTGTGTATTAAAGTTTATGTCAAAATGAAAGATCAAATCTAAGTTCATATTTTTTGGATACTGTTAGGGATTCATGTTCCAATCAAATCTCAATTATTTCACATCCTAATACACCAGAGGCTCTATTTCAACCCACCTACCACTAAAAATATCACCTAATGCCAAAAATAAAGCTTTTGGATGAATTTTTTTGCGCAACAAAAGAAAAACTCTCTGTAATTGTTATCAGCCTACTAGGAATTTCATAGTATTTACAGAGACTTGCGTTGCACTTGAAAAATAACTGTGATGGAAAATTATAAGAAGAATTTTTGTGTTCAGCGCCACCTAGTGACAGATCTTTGAGTACACTCCTTTACTATCTGTTGCTTCCAGCATTCTAGGCACTGTACTAAAAGCTCAGCACGTAAGATCCGCATAAAATATAAACTCTACTTCCAAGAAGCTAAAGTTAGAAAAGACATACCCATGGGTTTTTAGCTAAGATCAAACAGAAGAAATTAAAACATTAATAGGGAGTAAAAAGAATCTACAATAAATAAATAGAAAATTTCAGTACTTCTGAGGTTTCTTCTGGCCTTATGAAGAAACTTTCACATCACAAGCTTTTTCCAACACAGCACTAAAAATTGGTTTTAATAAGCAATCACTTCATGGTATACTTTTTTTTTTTTTTTTTAGATGGAGCCTCAAGCTATCCCCCTGGGCAGAGTGCCATGGCATCACGCTCACAGCAACCTCCAAATCCTGGGCTCAAGAGACTCTCCTGCCTCAGCCTCCCAAGTAGCTGAGACCACAGGCGCCCGCCACAACGCCCAATGGTTGCAGCCATCATTGTTGTTTGGCAGGCCCGGGCTGGGGATTCGAACCCGCCACCTTAGGTGTATGTGGCTGGCGCCTTAGCAGCTTGAGCCACAGGCGCCGAGCCACTTTATGGTATACTTAACATCATTTAAAACATTTGAAATCAATATAGAAATAGTCAAACTAGGAAGTGCCTAAGATCAGACATTGATATTAGTTTAACAAGATCTGTAAATGGAAGCCTTATCTAAAAGATAAAGAATTACCTAATAATGTTGTTAATGTAGTCTGATTAATTTAATTGAAAGTAACAAGTCTCTTTTAATACAGTGTGTATACAAGTATTCATTTTTCTATTATTTAAACTGCACATGTATACATTATGGATACTTTCACTGTGTATGCTGTGCTTCAAAACACAAAAAGGTAAAAGTTAAAACAAAAAAGAAAACAGCATCGCACAGGTACTGGGTAGTTTTGAAGCCTGGCCTCTTCTAACTTTCTAGCTATAGAGTAGGTTTTGGCAATTCTACCAGCGTGAGACAACTGAAACTTCACTTTCATGTCCAACCAAAATTTATATAGACTTTAAAAACCACACCTCTAGAGCAGCAGTGGAGATACATAGTGAGGGAGGTCCTCAGGTGAACTTTTTCACTACTGAAATGCCAGGTTAAAAAACCCTTGCCAAGCCAGTTTTCCTGCCACCTGCATGCTTATTTATTCTGGGCAGGAAAGGAATTGGTGGATTACTTGTAATAATACTACAGTTTTAAAAGAGAAAACCATAAATATAAATTCACTGATGATTTTGTTACCTACTTTAGATAAAATATTATATATTTTACATAAAATAATTAAAGTATTTTTGTCCAGTGGCAGAATCTTGGTCTGATCTAGAAATGGAAACTTAACTTCAGCCTGTAGTTTTATACCTGGATCCTTCCAGTACCAATACAATACCTACATCTACTCTAGAAGCTACCTAGAAGCTACATTGACACTGAAATTTCTCTTGGAACTAAGTTAACTTTGTCCCACTACGGTTTATTTCTCCAAAGTAGGTTAAATCACAAACAATTCAAAATGCCCAATAAGCACCTAAAAATTCTTAGAACCAATAATAGTTATTTATATCCTCATCGACTTGTTCATTTACTAAATTTCAAACTTTTTCTGAAACAAAGGAGAATTTAAATCGACTAAACAAATGGTAAACAAAAAAATAAAAGAAACACTACCTTTACATCAAAATTACAATCAAGTCTTCTAATTAACACGATGAAAGCTCCAGATGAATTGTCTTTTAATGGTGGAGGCACTATAGGTTCACAGGCATTCTCTGGTTTTGAATTAATCAAAAAGCCCTGGAAAAGAATTAGCAATACATTATCTCTCTTACACTCAATGAATTAATTTAAGCCACTTACCTCTACAAGCATCTTTCTGATTTGTTTCATATGTTTTGCATTACGCTTGATGTATTATCTGGCAAGTATAATTGCTTCCGATCTCAGAAGTTCTCAAGCTCATAAGCATTCAGTTTTTGTTTTTGTTTTGTTTGTTTGTGACAGAGTTTCACTTTGTCACCCTTGGTAAAGTACCATGGCATCACAGCTCACAGCAACCTCAAACTCTTGGGGTTGAACAATCCCCTTGCCTCAGCCTCCTGAGTAGCTGGGATACAGAGGCCCACCAGAACACCCGGCTATGTTTTAGAGACGAGGTCTCACTTTGGCTCAGGCTGGTCTTGAACTCGTGAGCTCAAGCAATCCACAGGCCTTGGCTTCCCAGTATGCTAGGATTACAGGTATGAACCACCGCACCTGGCCAGCATTGTTTTTTTAAAATAGTTTGTCTTTCTTGAATTAAAGTTTTTTTTGTAAAAAATCACACATAAGACAATCACCACAAGGCAACTACTGTTAACATGATGGTATATTTTGCAGTAATATTTGACATTTCTAAACCAAGGAAATGACTTTTAAAAATTAACTTTTAACTTTCTTTCATGTTATCAAATAATAAAAGTGCACATAACAAATAAATTTCTAGGAATTTATTCTACAGAAACACTAGCTTAAACATATAAAATATAAATGGGAAGATGGACACTGCTATATTGTTTTTAATAACAAAAACTAAAAGTCATGTATGTAGCAATTTGCAATTGTTATTAATAGCAAAAACTAAAAGTCCAGTAATGCAGCAATTTAAAAATTATAGTATATTCCTAAAACAGAAAAATAATGCAGCCACTAAAAGAAATGAGGTAGATCTATTTACACTAAATTGATGACATGTCCATGAGATAACTATAAATTTAAAAAGAAAATATCAAGTTGCATTCCCAGGAATGAGGGATGATTTGACAACAGAAAGTACATTAATATAAAATGTTATATGAATGAATATATTAAAAGAGAAAAGCCAAATGATTATCTCAACAGATGGAAAAATATGAATAAACACATAAAAAGATGACCAAATTTATTTATAAAAAGAAATGAGCAACTAAAGCTATGGCGCGATGCCTTAACAACAATTCTGCTTGGTGCCTGAATTGGTCACACACACCAACCATCTATCTATTCTGCAGGGTTTGGCAATTTCTCCTGCCTTGGACTACACAGGCTGGCCTGTGAGAGGGAATATTTCTGCATGTATTCTGTGTATAAGATGCATCACTCCTTCATTTACTCATAGAATAGTTCCTCTTTTTCATCCCTTAAAACACTTGGTTCTTACTTGGAAAGGAAATAAAACTGTAGTCAGTCTTCCAACAACAAGTTTTTCTTTCCCTCTTGTTAAATTTACTCCCTGTTCTCTCTTCTGTGCCCTTCTGCATACACTAACTTTCTTCTTTAAGGCCAAATCACATAGTGCAAGGAATCTTTTTCAACATGCTCATAACAGCAATTAAACTCAACCCATATGGTATCAGATGGCATATGTCTACGATCAAATTTCCTATGTCTAAGTGATGATAACTCCATCATGAATGCCCCCTGGCTGATAGCAATTTAAAGACACATCCCAATTTCAGAGATGTTAAAGTGTGGGGTAATAAAATGTGCTGTAGAATCAATGAGATATGATATGTATACAGACACAAAAAAGGGTCTGCAAGCGAAACGAAAAAAGGATTTTTGCTTTTTAATCATTTCTGTATTGATAATGAACATGTATTATTTTTAAACTTTAGAAAATTTATAAAAAATGAAGTGCACATAAGTTAAAAGTAAAAAAAAAAATCCTTTTTGTCTTAATGGAAAATTGAGTAAAACCTTTAAACAAAGTTCTTAAAGTATTAAATATTATCTTCCCTGTGGATTATGCTAAAAACCACTTACAAAAATAGTTTACTAATTCCTATCTTTTCTTCAGAGTTACTTAAAACTAAGTATAAAGTTTCATCCATAAAGTCTACCAGTGGATAAGGAACTTTGCTGATTTGACAGAATTCTCTGGTCCCTAAATTAAGAGTGGCCAAGGAGGTGCGTGCACAGTGTCACCCTCCGGGGCCAAACCTTTCTTATTAAACGATTACCTGTTCTGCAATCAAGTATCCTCTCCATCTCTATCTCTGACAGGGCATTTCATGCTAATATGCAGAAGGCCTAAAAAACCACCAATGCCCAGGAAGCCCAAACCTAGATGATCACCTTTCTTCTCTTTTTTGTTGCAACCTTTTGAGAATTAAATAGAGATGCTGGGAAATAGTAGTACATATCAACTGGCATCTCAGTATCATCAAATACATAATTAAATCTATAATGCCAGGGGTTACAATGTACAAATGCATTGCTTGGGAAAAAAACAAAAGCTTTTAGGACTGTAATATACATCAATCAAAGTGCAAAAAAAATCCACAATTTTCAGTTTGATGAGCTGTCAGTCATTAAACTAACAGCACTCGACAAGCTCCCTCCATCCTTCCTGCCAGTCAGTAGTCCCCAACGTCATCCCCAGTGACACTACAGAACTGTTAATGGGTTAGATTTCCTTCTGCCTAATTTTAGACTTCACAAAAACCATACAAAATAATAAATGCTCTTTTCTACCTCTTTCTCTCAGTACTGTATTTGTGAGATTCATCTTTGCTGTTGAGCATCTACACTGCAGAGATACACTTTGTAAATCTTTCAGTTTCGTTTCTACATAGTATTCCAATGTGGACAGTTTATTCTACTGGTCTTAAGCATTTGGGTGATTTCAAGCTGGTGGCTATTACAAATACAGTAGAATCTCTGTAAGCTGACTACCCCAGGGACTTCAACAAACTGGTCCACATACAGAGGTGATCGCCATAAGGAATTAGGCCTACTGTACTGAAACGTACATGTGCTGCACGTCCGGTCTATGAAAACTAGATCAACTTAAGGAGGTAATCAATGTGGAGAGGTGGTCAACTCTGGAGGTTCTAGTATTACAATAAACGAGTCTTTCTGTGAACATATGTACACAGATCTATTAAACATCCACAGAAGTGGAATCACAAGACAAGGTGAGTCACACACTTACCAACTTTAATAAATACTACCAAGCAGTTTTCCAAAGTGGTTTGGGTTACTAATTATTATTATTATTTTTTGAAACTGGGTTTCAGTCTGTTACCTGTATAGTTCCTACAACATCAGACTTCTGGGTTCAAGCAATCCTGCCTCAGACCCTCAGCCCCCAAGTAGCTGGTGCTACAGGTAAGAACCACCATACCCAGCTAACTTTTCTATTTTTTGTAGAGATGGGGTCTCACTCTTGTTCAGGCTGGTCTCAAACGCCTGACCTCAAGCAATCCTCCCCCCTTGATCTCCCTAAGTGCTGGGATTTCAGGCATAAGCTGCACCTAGCTAAAGGTTACTAAATTTTAATTGCAATAGTTAAATCACCTAAACACAAAAAGCACAGTAAATATAATCTTGCTTTAATGCTTCAGAAGACATTTAGAACTATGTCATATTTCAGTCTAAATGTTATAGAGACAGTTATTTTTCTTAACAAATTACACTGGCTAATAAAGACAAAAAAAATTGATAAAGTGATCTTGTTTAAAAGATTTTTCTGGGCTGAAAACAGACTTTCCTTGCCTTGTGCTTACACTGACTGTCAACAAAAAAGCCAAAGGCAAGATAACAAAGCATCTTTCTTTTAGCAAAATATAAAAGTGCAAGGGAGAAAAGGAGGAGAAAAGTGGTTAATGTGTTTGTTAATGAGTATCTGAAATTATGAATTAATAATAACTATAGTAATAGCAAGAAGTTAACAAGTCTCGTATTTGCTGAGTCATGGCACTCAGCACTGTGCGTCAGGCATTATGCCCTTTAAATGTACTAATTCAGTCAATTTCTGCAATAACTTTGTGAGGTAGCGTCTATTAATATGACCCCCATTTTACAGATAAGGAAACTAAATCTCCAAAAGGTTAATTTGTATAAGGTTATACACAGCAGGCATGTGATCCCAGAAGTCTAACTCCAGACCCGGTGTTCTCAATGCTGTACTGCCTCCTAAATAAAAAAAAATTGGGCAATAAGTGGCAGGAAAGACACTAATGAAAATAAACAAGCCGAAAATTTGTCTAAAAGGCAATTGAAGCTGATCCTACAATTGAATACAAATACTTCAAATGATGATGGTGTCCACAGAATCTTTCTGTGTTTAACATGTGACCATAGACCAAAAAGAATTAAAATGATCAATCAGATTTTATCAACTACAGCTTTTCTAATGTGAGACAGCTGAATCTATATCAACAACTTAGTAGAATGCTAAAATATTGTCTTTTTCCTCTAACTTTTTTTATATTTTTAATTTTTAGACATTATATTTATATATATTTATGGGTACAATGTATGATGATCATGTCAAGGTATTTAGGATATCCATCACTTGAGTGTTTACTAGTTCTACATGTTTGGTACATTTTAAGTCCTCTCTCTTAGCTATTTTGACATACAGAATACTTATTTGTTAACAATTGTTACCTAACTCTGACATGAAACATTAGAACTTATTCCTTCTGACGAACTACATAATTATACCCATTAACGAGTATAATTACTCTCCTGATTTCTCCCTTCCCAACTGTTTCTAGAATCCATCAGTCTATTCTTCTACCTCCATGTGACCAACATTTTTTAGCTATTATATGTGAGAATGTATGATATTTGTCTTTTTGTGCCTGGCTTATTTCACTTAATATAATAACCACCAGTTCCAACTATGTTGTTGCAAATGATATGATTTCATTCTTTTTCATGGCCACATAATATTCCATTGTATATATGTACCAATTCTCTTTATTTAGTCATCCACTGATAGACACTTGGCTTGATTCTAAGTATCTTTGCTACTGTAAATTGGGCTACAATAAATATGGGAGTAGAGATAGCCCTTTGATAAATTGATTTCTTTTCTTTTGGATAAATTCCCATAGTGGGATTAGTAAATTATATGACAGTTGTATTTGCAATTTGAAAAATCTCCATACTGTTTTCCATAGTGCCTATACTAATTTATATTTTAATTAATGGGTACATAATAGCTGTATTATGTGATATGATGTTTTGACAAGACATACATGTGATTAATTACCTTATTGTGTTATGTTTTGATAAAGCATACAATGTGTATTAATCAAATAAGGGTAATTGGAGTAGCTACCACCTTAAGCATTTGTCACTCCTTGGCATAATTCTACTCTTTTAGTTATTTTAAAGTATAACTTATTGTTAACTGTAGGCATTTTGTTGTGCTATCAAATATTGTTCATTTTATCTAACTACATTTTTGCACCCATTAACCATCCATACTTTATCCACACTACTCCCTGCCCTTTTCAGCCTCTGGAAACCATCATTCTACTTTCTATCTCTATGAAATCAATCATTTTAATGTTTAGCTACCATATATGAGGGACAATACCTGAGATTTGTCTTTCTGTGTTTGGCTTAATTCACCTAACATAACACTCTCCAGTTCCATCCATGCTGCTGCAAACGACACTACTTTATTCTTTTTATGGCTGATTAATTATCCACTGTGTATATACATACCACATTTTCTTTATCCACTCATCCACTGATGGACACTTGGGCTATTCCTTTTTTTTATATAATGCGAATAAGATTAACCTGACTGCAAGTAGCATTTCATCTACACGTAAATTAACAAAATCATCTCCCAAAGTTTATTACTTCAAAATAATTTGCAGAAATAGTTTGCTAGTGATCTTGGCATTGAAAGGATAAAAGGAGAAAGGGTAACAAATCATAGTGACCAGAATAAAGTTAGGAAGTAAGATAAATAATTTCCTTTTTAGTCAAACTGATATAGAAATATTTAATCAAAAGGAACTCATAAAAGACCTGATTGACATTCTTTTTATCTTTCTATTGTTAAATTTAGTTCTTAAAGATAACAACATAATTGGTAAAAAAAAAAAAATTCAAAGACCATGGCTTTCAGTTTCCTTTTACTTGACACCTTAGTGGTTTGTCAGGATTTTGATTTTACGATATTCAAGCTCTATGAAGAAAGGGCTACGTGCTAATATGCTTCTCATCAGCACACACAGATAATGCTTCCTTCATTCCTAAAATCAAAATGACTCTGCCTTCTGGAGGACACTGCCTTTTAATTAATACTATATGTCAGATGTCACATTATCACAACCACCTTGTCATCAATCTTAAAAAAAAAATCCCATCAGGCTTTACCATTCCAATCTAAACACTGAGCCAACCGGATTTGCTACATATAAGACAGTTTCTCGAAAAAGAAGAATTCTAAATAGATTGTGCTTAGACCGGCAATACATATCCTTTACAATTGCCACATAATCAATACAACCGAGTAAAGCATACTTATGCATAATTTATCACCTATGGTACTTGACAAATCCTCTAAAGATAAAAATTTTAAATGTGTTAATGACTTACATAACTCTTAACAAAATCTTTGATAGCAAGAGTTCAGAAACAGGCTCAGCACCTGTGGCTCAACGGCTAAGGCGCCAGCC
>NW_003852631.1:1816053-1840690 GCF_000181295.1 Otolemur garnettii
CGCCACAACGCCCGGCTGTTTTTTGGTTGCAGCTGTCATTGTTGTTTGGCGGGTCTGGGCTGGATTCGAACCTGCCAGCTCAGGTGTATGTGGCTGGCGCCTTAGCCAGTTGAGCCATAGGCACCGAGCCAATATTAACATTTTTTAAAAGTAAAAGCAATCTAAAAGTCCAATGACATAGGGAAATGGTTACATTACAGTATAATTCAGTACTGTAATAAACTATAGAACTCTGAATGATGATATGAATGCA
Organism: Otolemur garnettii; assembly: GCF_000181295.1. Classification (NCBI taxonomy): domain Eukaryota; kingdom Metazoa; phylum Chordata; class Mammalia; order Primates; family Galagidae; genus Otolemur; species Otolemur garnettii. The sequence goes on from NW_003852631.1 coordinate 1,816,307, forward strand.
TATATTTTACATAGAAAATTATCTATGATATTGGATATGCAAGATTGCCAAGTTTTTTAAGTTGTAATATAGCACATTTAAGTACATAAAATGAAGGCAGGAATGTGTCTATATAAATTCACATAGATGTACCCAATGTCTACCACTATATTCTCTTGGTTGTAAAATTATGTAATATAATTATGAATATAATTCAAATATTATTCTTTATATAAGTGTGTATCATCTTAATTTTTATGGTGGACATATATCAGTTTTCTAGTAAAAAAATTTTTTCATGGATGTAAGAATAAAAAAATTAATCTTCTACCATATGAAATCAAGAAATCTAGCAGAAAAATTTAATGAAAACTACTGTGTGAACCACAAAGATGCCAAATAATGAACTAGAAAAGTTGAAGGAATATATTAACATATGAAATCAAACATTCGAGTCTCCTCTGACTTCCAAAGTGATAAGAAACTAAATTCTAAAGATGGTAGAAGAATTTAGACCCCAACCTATAGAACAAAGAAAAGGGATCAAAGTTAGATTTGGGGAATTCCACAAAAGATGTGTGGGATATATGTAGACCATCTGAGGCATAGCCATTTCTGCCTTAGTAAAAAAGCACAAAAATAGGAAACAGTCCACCAACTCTAGCTACCATTATAAAAGAAAACACAGTTCTTAAAAACACCATCTCAGGTGAAGGTTTGTTCCATACCCTGTGAAAGTCTTAACACCCTCTGACTGATTTGCTATGCTTGTTCCTTATGTGAACTGGGCTTTAACCAAATATAAATTAACCAAAATTAACCAGCATAAATAATTAACCAGCATAAATTAACCAAATTAAACTATTCATTTGACTTTTTAAAAATCCTAATCTGACCTCCCCCAAAATAGAATTCTAAATATAGAGAAGACAAAGGGTAATAAGAATAAAGCTAATAAATACCTTCTAAATAATCTGACCCTGCCTAGAAGGTCAGCAAGGAATAGGAGCCTAATTAGGAGAAAAATTAAAATTTTATACTTATACTCTTAGGTAACACTGTTTATTTTCTAAACAAAATAAAAGAATTGTTTTATAGTTCTGAATTTTACCTAAATATGTATATTATAAATATACTGTTCAAATGAATTGTAAAGTAATAGTACTCAAAGGTTACAGTATCTGAAAAATTTACCTTCCTAAACGCTCAAACATAATATAAAACTGAAAATAAGGCATTTCCCCAGGTAAAATATAAAATGTTTCTTTTAAAACTTCTACAATAATGACATGCCTTATTTTAAGTTGTATTTTTGCATTAAAGCTCAAATAGCTAACAATTTTGTTGGCTTTCTGGTTTTCCTATGCTGAAACAGTTTTTTAAAATATAGGGAATGACGGAAAAAGCATTTAAATACTAATAACCTTATATTGGGGTTATATGTAAATGGAATACAAGGGCAGAATTTCAATAGATAAGTGTTCTACGATCTGATATCTTCCATGGTCCTCATGGAATCCAATGATACTATAAAACGTACAGAATATAGACCAGAATACCCAAAAAAACTATACCGCCTAAACTCTCCAGGCAAAATTTAAAAGAAAGACATTTCTCAGCTAAATCTCTTAATAACCATGTCATATTTTAAAATTAACTTGGTCGGTGGCGCCTGTGGCTCAGGGAGTAGGGCGCCAGTACCATATACCAAGGGTGGCAAGTTCAAACCCAGCCCTGGCCACACTGCAACAAAAAATAGTCTGTTGTCATGGCAGGCGTCTGTAGTCCCAGCTACTCGGGAGGCTGAGGCAAGAGAATCGCCTAAGCTAAGGTGACCAGATTTTAACATCGGTAAAGTGGGACACCATTGACAGGGTAGGGGAGGTTCTTAATTAAAAATATGGTATATATGGAGCAACAAAAATTTTCATAGAACACAAAAATAGTATTGTAATATATATTTTAAAATTTCAAAATAAGTACAATTTACAAATATAATACATTAAAAAAAAGTTATATATAGTGAGGCACCTGTGGGTCAAAGGAGTAGGGCACCGGCCCCATATGCCGAAGGTGAAGGGTTCAAACCCAGCTCTGGCCAAAAAAAAAAAGAAAAAAATTATGTATAGTATTATTTTATTCTTTGGCATATTTCTCATTTGAGTGAATTTTTTTTAGTAGATTGATGTCCTTGTTTAAAAGGTCATAAAATTTTTCACAAGAATCTGTTAAATTATATTTTACACATAAAATGGCTTTCAAAGTCTCAACACTTAATTGTGGTTTTTCTGAAAAAATGCGTTCAGTCGCATTAGTTCCTGGTAAGGACAGCACCTATCCCACAGTTTTTAGTGCATTATTGTATGAAACATGGTTTGTTTCAAATTGATGAAATATTTCTAAACATTTGTTCTCTATTGTGATTTTTGCTGATGCCCAAGAGTTAACCTTTTCCTTATCAATATATATTTTTTAATAATGATACCTTATGAGTCGTGTCACTTTCAAGGCCAGTGCTAGACTTTTTGCTATCACTATAAAATATAAATAATACGAGTACTGTCTGCTAAATTCATGAAATAAATAAATAAATTACTTACCTAAATTATCTGAATAGCTGATTTGTTGACATCACTTGTTTAACTAGCACTAGCACGCAGTACCATGTGTATTGTCTGAGAGACAGTTAGAAAATGTTTTTGTGGTTGCCAATGCCAAAAAATGCCATTGTTCATTAAGTCCAAACAATGGTGGTCGAATTCTAACAACTGATCAACAATGCGAACTTTGATAAGCAGTTCTATCAGTTCTCAACAATTATTTGTTATTATTAAAGTTTAACATTATAAAATTAATAAAAATAATATAAAACTCATATCCTGGCAAAATACCCACATGGCAGTGTTGGGACCAGAATTGCCACTGAGAGACCACCACACACATGTAAAGACAAAAAGCATATGCCTGGGCCACTCTTCCTTTAAGCGTGGCTGGAGGAAGGGCGACCCCCTAGTGAAGTGAGCTGAGGTTTTTAAAGTGCATAGAGGAATTTCATCGGGTGTTTTGTCGGCTAGGCTGCTATTGGCTGAGCTGTTTATGGTTAGGGACCCTCTAGAGAGGGGGTGCTATTTGTTTGTTCCAGACAGTTTAGCTTCTGAGCTAAATGTCCTTGCCTAGAAGCGAGGGAGGGACAGTCTCCTTCTGATATGGATTCCACCTGGGCAACCTTGCCCAGGAGGGGAATACAAAGTTTACATGAGCCTTTTCATTTCCAAATGAAGTTACGTTAACCTCTTCATTCCCAAATGGAGTTACATTAACCTTTTCAGCAGCTGAAAACCGTATATTCCCTTCCCATTGTCCCACTGTTCCCTAGCTTGTTGTGCATTCTTTCCAAAAATCGAGACTTTTTTAAAATACCACAGGATGCGGGACACATTGTTAAAAAGCAGGACTGTCCTGCCAAAAGTGGGACGTCTGGTCACCTCAGCCTAAAGCCCAAGAGCTGGAGGTTGCTGTGAGCTGTGACGCTATAGCACTCTACCCAGGGTGACAAAGTAAGACTCTGTCTCTTAAAAAAAAAAAAAATTAACTTGGTTATATTTTTAACGTATTTGTTTACTTGCTATTACAAATATAATAATACTACATACAGTGAGCCACCCCACTTCATTATCATCAAGTCTTCCTTAGAATAATAACTAGGCTAGTATTTTAAATTCTAATTCTGATTCCAGCCATGGCAAAACCAATCCTGCAACTATTAAAGGTAGCCATAATAATACAACTACTTTTTAGAATATTCTCTCTTTATTGTCATCATATTTAATTTTTGTGCTTGCCCTATATTGACACAGAGCAAAAAGCAAATAGTTATTTACCTTCTTTGGCATAAATAAACACATTTGTCAAAATATCTTTTAAATGTAGACTGAATTTATAGGAACATAGTAGAAGAGGAGCGCCAATAAGGCTACAGTTATCAAGAGTTAATGGAATTCCTTAAAACAAGCTTACTTAAAAAGCTCTTGAGTGAGAAGGGATAGTTTGACTCCTCATTTTAGAATGAAAGAAAGGTTGCCAAGTCAAAATCAATGGAAATCAGAGAAATGCAAATTAAAACAAGGTAATACTTTTTCATTTATCAGACTGAAAAAGTTAAAAAGACTGATAATATCCAGTATTGGCAAGGGTATAGGGAGATGGAAATTCTCATACACTGTTAACAGGAATAAATTCATACAACCTTTGGAAAGGCAATTTGGCAATATCTATGAAAATTGTAGATGTATATATCCATTGATTCATCAATTCTACTTTCAGAATTCTATTCTAGAGAAATAACACTTTGGATAAAAAACAAATGGAATAGAGATGAAACCTACAGATGAAACCAGCCACATATCTCCATCTGATCTTCAATAAACCAAACAAAAGCACACTGGGGAAAAGAATCCCTATATAATTCATGGTGCTTGGAGAATTGGTTTGCCACATGTAGAAGACTGAAACTGGACCCACATCTCTTACGACTTATAAAAACTGGCTTGCACTGGATAAAAGATTTAAATTTAAGACAGGAAATGATAAAAATTATAGAAGGAAGTATGGAGAAAACTCTTGACAACATAAGCCTGGGAAAAGATTTTATAAAAGAAGACTACCTTGGCAATTGCAATAACAACAAAAATAAACAAATGGGATATGATCAAGCTAAAAAGTTTCTGCATAGTTACAGGTACAACTAAAGCATACAGATAACTTTCAGAATGGGAGAAGATATTTGCATGCTACTAATCTGACAAAGGGCTGATAACTAGACTTGATAGAGAACTCAAACTAATCAACAAGAAAAGAGGAGATAATCTCATTTATAAGCAGGCAAGAACTAGGAACAGAACATTCTCTGAAAAAGACAGAGGAATGGCCAAGTAACACATGAAAAAATGCTCATCATCCCTAATTGTCAGACAAATGCAAATCAAAACCACCCTGAGATATCACCTTATCCCAGTGAGATTGGCCCACATCACAAAGTCTCAAAGCTGCAGATGCTGGCGTGGATATTGAGAGATAGGAACACTTTTATACTGCTGGTAGAATTGCAAACTAATATAGCCTCGTTGCAAAGAAGTAAGGAAAATCCTCAAAGAGCTAAATGTAGACCATCCATTTGATCCCACAATCCCATTACTAGACCAGAAGAAAAAAAAATCACTTTATCATAAGGTCATTTGCACTAGAATGTTTATCGCAGCTCAATTCAAAATCACCAAGACATGGAATGAACCCAAGTACCTGTCAAACATATGAATGGACTAATAAACTCTAGTATATGTACACCATGCAATAATATCCAGCCATGAAAAAGTTGGAGACTTTGTATTTTTTAACATTAATGGAGTTGAAGAACATTCTCCTCAGTCAAGTATCACAAGAATGAAAAAGCAGGTATCTGGCTAGGTGCCCACAGCTCAGTGGTTAGAGCGCCGGCCACATACACCAGAGTTAATGGGTTCAAACCTGGCCCAGCCTTCTAAACAACAATGACAACTACAACAAAAAAAATGGCCGTGTGGTAGGTGCCTGTAGTCCCAGCTACTTGGGAAGCTGAGGCAAGAGAATTGCTTAAGCCCAAGAGTTTGAAGTTGCTGGGACCTGTGACGCCACGGCATTCTACCGAGGGCGACATAGTGAGACTCTGTCTCAAGAAAAAGAAAAGCAGGTATCCAATGTACTCAATACTAATATGAAACTAATAGATAAACAATTGCATGTCCACAAGAGAGAAAAACACAAATTCAAGTGGGACGGTGGGGGAAGAGAGAAGGGGAGGTGGGAGAGAGACTGGCAAACTCTCACTTAATGGGTACAGTGTAAAGGTATACAGAATAACCCCTGAAGGGCCCAACTACAACTTGGACCTTACCTAGCAAATATAAACAATGTCCAAAAAAAAAAAGAAAAAGAAAAAGAAAAAAACAATGTCACCTAGTTGTATGTACCCTCATATTAATCTGAAATAACAAAAAAGAAATAACACTTTTGGCTAAAAAACCAAAATATCTTTTAATAGAAAATGACTAACAAACTATGATCATTCACATTCAATACCAAGCAGTGTTTAACATAAACACACTAGATTTATAGGTGCTACTTTGAAAAAATCTTTGAAACACAGGGTAGGTGAGGGAACCACATTACAGCGTAATTATTGCAGTAGTATCCTATCATTCTTGGTGCTTCAAATTTTCTGAGCTGACAATTAGCTGACAAAAATAACACAAGTATACCATACTTCACAACCACTTTCATAGCTAGGTACATGGCTAGTAACTACATGACCTAGAAACAGTCAATCAGAAAAATCCAGGTGTTGGATTGGGAGTCCCCACGTGGGGAAACAGTCTGGCACAGGGTTTCTCTTTGATTAGTTTTGGTGGCAGTAGAGACAGAATCTTTTGAGGTAAAACCACAGAATATTTTAAGGTAAAACCACAGAAATGTTTTGAGGCTTCCAAATGAGAGAAAAAACAATTTGGTCTGTGTACCCAGTGGCTCCACCAGTCCCCTTTGAAACTGGTCCTATGGCTTCTTGCCCTTTTACTAAGATCATGTGGAGCCTCTTTGGGTTTTTTTTGGAGACAGAGTCTCACTAGGTCGCTCTATGTAGAATGCTATGGCATCACAGCTCACAGCAACCTCTAACTCTTGGGCTCAAGTGATTTTCTTGCCTCAGCCTCCCAAGTAGCTGGGACTATAGGAGCCCACCATAACGCCTGGCTAGTTTTTGTTGCGGTTGCCATCGTTGATTAGCTGCCCTAGGCTGGGTTCAAACCCGCCAACTTCAGTGTATATGTCTGGCGCTGTAACACCTGTGTTATGGGCGCCGGGCCAAGTGCAGCCTCTTGGAAGTTCTGGGTTTCACTCCTGCAACACTGTGGAAACTGCATCTCTAGGCTATGATACTTTGAACTTTATAAATTCCTTTCTGGGGGAGACCTGGGCAGCACCTGAAAAATGCTCCTAAAAAAAGCCCTGAAGTCGCTTTTCTCTGTCGAGAATAAATATTTTTTAAAAGGTGGATTTGGACAGACATGCACACACACACCATTCTACCTGAAAATGAAGGTGGCGAGCAGGTTCCAATAAGCCAAGGAACACCAAAGGCTGAGGGGAGGCCAGGGCGGAGCCCATTTGGACCTTCAAAGCCCCACCAGCACCTCCAGACCAAGGAAGTTAAGGTCTAGGGCTATAAGCCCTCCACTCGGTGGTACTTCAGCAGCCCTCAAAACCTGATATGAGTGGCAGTGGGAATAAGACATTGAGGAAAACCATCCTGCTAGATCATTCTGAGTCTGTGTTTGCAAGGCATCTGAGAAAGGACCCAGGAGCCGCCTGCAGATGGCCTCTGACAAGCAAGTTGCCCTCCACTTGTGCTTCCTGGCCATCTGCACTGTTGGAATTTTCTGCCATATCTTCATAGTACATGTTTTTAAAAAATGCGAACAGAAATTTACAGGCACCTGAATGCAGGGCCTATCCAGCCCCCAGGTTATCCCCTAAGCCTCCTGCCATTGTAGGTCCCTTCATGGAGCAGCCCTCAGAGGGGTCCTGGGGTCCCAAGCAGCTTATCCTTCTTCTGGCCCCTGGCTGAAGTCACGGGGCTGCTGGTTAGGGACACACTGATATAGTAGAAATTCTTTCTCTCCTGGGTTCCCTTCTCTGTATGCTTCTTCCCAAGAGCAATTTTTTTTTAGAGATGGGATGTCACCCTGTCACCCAGGCTGGAGGGCAATGGCGTGATCACAGCTCATTGCAGCCTTGAACCCTTGGGCTGAAGAAATCCTCCTGCCTTGGCCTCCTGGGCAAGCTGGGACTACTCGTGCACACCATCACGCCTGGCTAATTTAAAAACTTTTTTCTTAGGGACAGGGTCTTGGTACATTGCCCAAACTGGCCACAAACTCCTGGCCTTAAGTGAACCTCCTGCTTCAGCCACCCAGAGTGTGGAGTTACAGGCCTGAGCCACCTACCCAGCTATACCCCAGACATTTCAATAGACTTGTTCTGAAGGGAGGCACAGACATGTTGGGGGTGGGGGGAGATGGACCATGGTAGCACTGGGGCATTGGGAGGGGCTTGTAGGGAATTTCCTCACTCTGTCCTTAGTGCCTAGGAGCAGTGACAGCCCAGAAGCAGTGAACACGTCCAGAACTGATTTCCAAAGACCACCCTCCTATAAGGAACCAGGGCTCTGCAATGGACCAAGTGAGTTCCCTCAAAATTTGTGTGTCGAAATCCTAATCGCCAAGGTGATGGTATATGGAGGTGGGGCCTTTGGGAGGTGATGAGGTCATAAGAGTGGAGCCCTCATGGGATCAGAGCCCTTAGAAAAGAGACCCCAGAGGGCTGCCTCACTTTGCTAGCCACCTGAGGATACAAGAGAAGTGTGTAACCCAGAAGGGCCCTCAATAGAAGCTAAGAGAAAGAAATGGCAACCAGGTGATCACTGTCAGCATGGCCTGGCAAGGGAAAGACTAACACTGCAAGCCTCCTGGCGTGACAGCTGTGGCATCACCCAGCATCACTCTTGCCAAAATTGTCCAACCTGGGTCTGACCAAGAAGTAATGATCAGGCCCCTCCAGACCATGGCTTGGACTTATCAAACCTGTCCTTGTTGAGGGGCCAGAATGCAAAGGTAGGAGACAAGGAAATGCAATAAGAAATTTCCCACTGGATCCCAGGATTTGCACAAAGCCCTGAAGGACATGCCCGGGGCACTGGAAGCCTTGGATAACTTGCCTGTCCTTGTTCTCTCCTGGGAAGTCCTCGATCTTGGCAGAAGGAGGCTATAGGATTACAGTAGCTGCTATTTACTTTCAGACGGGTCAGTGCAAAAGAAGGTGGACAGAGAGAGGCAAGTGGGGAGGTGTGGCACGACTGTAACAGCTGCCAGTCTGGGAAAAGTTCTCACAACTTTTCTGAAAGCCTAAAATGTTCTAAGAAAAACAAACAAAAAAAAAATCTCTTTCTACGTAAAACTAGCTAGTACAGATTCTACTATAAGAATTAAAAAAGTTTCATATACACAAGTTACAAAAAATAAACAAAAAAGAATTAAGAAGCACTATATGTACAGGTTTATGAAATCACTAAAAATAATTAGTTCTGAAAATGGAAGTGTGACTAATGTCTATAGATAAGGAAGGAATAAAAAAGGTGTTTCTTTTTTTTAAGGTATATTTCTTTTCTAATTAAGTATCATTACAATGAGAAATAGTTATACAATGCAGGGAATTTTTTTTTTTTTTTTTGAGACAGAGCCTCAAGCTGTCCCCCTGGGTAAAGTGCTGTGGCATTACAGCTCACAGCAACCTCCAACTCCTGGGCTCAAGCGAGTCTCCTGCCTCCGCCTCCCAAGTAGCTGGGACCACAGGCGCCCGCCACAACGCCCTGTTATTTTTTGGTTGCAGCCGTCATTGTTGTTTGGTGGGTCCGGGCTGGGGATTCAAACCCACCACCTTAGGTGTACGTGGCTGGCGCCTTAGCCGGTTGAGCTATAGGCGCTGAGCCAATGCAGGGAATTTTTTAAAAATAATTCAATCTTTTAAAAAATTAAAAGCTGAGGCTCGGTGCCTATACTCAGTGGTTAGAGCACAGGGCTGGCATGTTCAAACCCAGCCCAGGCCTCCTTAACAAAAAAATTAAAATTAAAATTAAAAGCTAATACACCTCTCCCAGAGGTGCCTGCTATCCAAACTGAGAATAACAGGTTTGTGATACTTCAACAAGAAATTTTAAGAAAGTCAGGACAAACTAAAAACACTCTGTAGAATTATCTACACAATTTCATTTATTCTAACTTACACAGCACAAAAACTTCATCGTATCTTGGAATGAGGAAGAACTTTTTAACCATAATCCCAGAGGCAATCAAAAAAGATAACTTTAAACGACATAAACAAAAAACTTCTTCGTTTTTTTTTTTTTAAGAGACAGAGTTTCACTTTATCGCCCTCTGTAGATTGCTGTGACGTCACAGCTCCCAGCAACCTCCAACTCCTGGGCTCGGGCAATTCTCTTGCCTCAGCCTCCCAAGTAGCTGGGACTACAGGTGCCTACCACAATGCCCGGCTATTTTTTGTTGCAATTTGGCTGGGGCCAGTTTCAAACCCGCCACCCTTGGTATATGAGGCCAGCACTCTACCCACTGAGCCACAGGCACTGCCCAACAAAAAACTTCTTAAACCTTAAACAAAATTAAAAGATAAGGAAAAACTTGAGGAAATCATCTGAAACATACATGAAAACAATAAATCCATACTTCCAATATATAAAGAACTCATACAAATCACTATAAAAAAGAGAGCTATCTTAATTTTAAAAGAGGCAAAGAGTAGTCAATTCCCAACACACACCCATACACAACAAAAAACATTAAGATGTTTAACTTTATTTCCTTTTTTTATCAAATTAGCCAAAATTTGATCATATCTAGTATTAAAGAGGGTGTGAGAAAAAGGACAGGATCAGACTTTTTTTTTTTACATGCAGAAGCAATTTTAATTTTTTTTCCTTTCTCTTTTTTTTATTTTTATTTTTTTATTAAATGATAGCTGTATACATTAATGCAAACATGGGGTACAGTGTAGTGTTTTCATATACATTTTGAAATACTTTCATCAAGCTGGTTCACATAAATTTCATGTCATTTGCATAGTCATTGTGTCAAAACATTTATATTCTAGTTCTAGAAAAGTTCACTTGTACCCTTGTTAGACAGATAGGATCAGACATTATTGATGGAATTCTAAATTGTCCCAAACATTCTGGAAGGCAACCCAGAAATACAGAATAAAAAATTTGAATGTGTATGCCAGGAATAAAGGAATTCTACATTTGGAAATATGTCCTATAGAAAAAATGGATGAACACAAGTATGAAAATACTCATTGCAACAATGTTTGCAAAAGTAAAAGCTGGACAACCTAAATGTCTACTATGAAAAATTAAATCAATATTCAAAAACCATACTATTTCATGATGTTGTAAAACCATACAGCCATTACAAATAATAATGTAGATCCTTTCCTATCAGCATGAAAAGATACACAAGTGAAAAAGTTGAGTAACCAAGTGACATGTTTCCATTAGTATTAAATATAGATTAGCTATATATGTCAGCATTTACATAAATAAATATATACACATATGTACATACATCTACAATCACACATACACATGGCACATATGCTGAAAAACAGGTCTGACATATCATGTACCAAAATGTTAACAGTGGCTAGTCTAGAATAATGCAATCACAGGTGATTTTTCACTTTCTTTTTCAGATCTTTTGAATAGTTTGAGTACCTTCTACAAATGACTACATATGGGTTTTATAATAATAAATAGTAAGAAATGTTTTCATTCTGTAAGTAACAATGAACAATAAAAATCACCTTATGACCTAAGATATATTATTATCTTTTCTTACCTTTAAACCTTCAGCTGGAAGTCTATAACCAAATCTTGCTGGAAGGTCATCAAATGTCTGAGATGCATTTTCAAAATTATACTAAATATAAAATTAAAAATAATCACGTTAAAACCAATTTACATATAACATTAAAAACAAAAGTTTATTAAATTATGTAGATTATTTCTACCATTCTGATTTACTATAACAGTCATTTTACTGCACTAAAATGAACTTTGTAAATGTGCATCCACTAAAATAGCAAAGAAAAACACAATTTACAACATATACTACTGCTTAAATTGGATTTCTATTTCATACATTATTCTCAAACGGTAATTCTGTAACATTAAACATCCTGCTGCTGAGTTTTTCCTGCAGACAATTTCCTAGCAAGGAATATTCTAGACAGATCATCTTCCAGCAAGAGAATTCCATTTTATTTTCTCTCTATTATAACAGTTTAACAGGAGGGATTTACACGAAAGATGACTTTACCGGAGAAAAAAACAGCATCAAATGATATTTTTAAGGCATTGTCAATTTTGACATAAACTAAACATTTTTATCCAGGGCTATATAATCAAAAGACTAAACTCAATGAAATACATACACAGAGAAAGCTGAAGGTATTCAAATTTTTTGCTATGTCCATACAAACAAAGATTCCTATGCTACAATATTTATTAGTTCTCTTCTAAAATAAAACAAAACAAGAGTTTGTTATATTTTTTGAAGATAATAGTGATAATAAATAAATAACTGAACATTATTTAACAATGTTCAATCCGCTATATAGAAAGCAAGAGAAGTAAGAAAGGTGGATAAAATTAGCATAGAAAAGTAAAAAAGTAACTTTTGAATCACCAATGAAAAGTCAGTCATGCTAGAAATTAAAACAGTCAATCCATAAGCTGTAGGCTGTAAATAAAAAAAAGAACACATTTGTTTTGAATGTAAATCAAAAGGATGGTTTGAAGATGGACAAAAGGAACAAAGTAAGAGTGTTATAGAGCTAGAAAAAGATACAAGAATCAAGTAAACCTTAAATATTCACAAAACATGGATTAGGTCACATGTCTAAATTAACAGCTGTCATCCCTAAATCAAATACCCTTTAGTGAGCCCCACTCTAGTCTCTTGTGTCATCTGACACAGGCATGCAAATAAACAGCTCCACAGTTTAACAGCAAGTGGTAGCTGTTACCAAGTATGAATGCCCTGGGTTTCTCCAATCAATCAAGCAAATGTTGGATCCAGATACCTTCTAACTGTCAAGTCCCCCTGGCTTACCCTCAGCTCAGGTCCTGTTAATCACACTGTCAACAGGGCAAGCTAATGCAGCAGAAGAGAGAGACTAGACAAACTGTAACAGGTAACACAGGATTCAGGTAGTGTGGTTCTTACATCTCACCCAAACCTGGTTCTAAGTGCACTTAGCACACCCAGCTTTTATCTTTGCTTCTCACTGTATGTTTATAATTAATTCAATAAACTCTGTGATTCAAGCGCCTGAATTTGGGCACAGTACCTATCCATCCCATTACCTCTGGGATAATCAGTCTAGTAGTGTACTTGGAGACCAGGAAGTATACATGGTAATTGCTTTTGGGTGACTGCCCACTGCCATAACAGCAACAATAGTTTGTATTTGCAGAGTACTTTATAGTTTACAAAACGCTTTAGAGTGCTTTTAAACCCATTATCACAATTTATCATTTAATCTCTTAATTAAAACATCTTTCTTAATTAAGTCAACTACACTCTGCTTAGTGTTGAACTTGAGAAAATCATTTATCCTCCAAACCAAGGACACCAATATAAAGACAGTGATCTAGATTAATGAATATAAACCAAAGAATAATATATATGTATATAAGTATACTTTTTAAATGCAATTTTAAAATCAGGAGACAGAAAATCTACTACTATACTAACATACCCATTTATCACTTTTGTTGCTAAAATCAGGAGACAGAAAATCTACTACTATACTAAAATACCCATTTTTACTTTTGTTGCTAAAATTACAGAAATAAAATATATAACTTGAACTTGTAACATTGGGACTTGGAATAAGTTTTGCTCTGAAATCACTTTGTATTTCCCTAACAATAAAATAAGGATTCTCTCACACTGCCTCTCAAAATCACATTGGTTAAAACCAAAAACATTTCCACTGTAAATAAGATTAAAAAAAACAAAACAGAGGTGCTTTACTTTTTTGGTATGAGGGAAAGAGGAATGATATTCCTAACATTAAAGCATAGTCACTGTCAAATAAATCTGAAGAAGAAAATAGTTGCTCTTCTCTCGAATCCCACCCTCAGCAGTTACCATGTAACAGTCTGAGTACACCTATTTTGAAGGAGTATTTCCCTTTATCAATCATCCTTCTTGCCAGCAGGCTTAACAGAAGGTTTAATTGAATTTAGAAAGTAGTAGTTAACAATTATTGAGCACATCATGTTTCACTTTATAGGTACTGATGTATCTAATCCTCACAAAAACTCAACAAAAATAGGCCACAATTGCTACCATTGTCTTTCTACAAGGTGTCCCAAAAACTGCCCCTAGGTCATCAGACATAGCGGAAAATGAATTACAAAAGTTTGTAAAATAGTCACAAAATATTCTCTATTTGTTGTCTTCCTTTATACAATTTTATAATGAATATTTTGTAAATAAAGGCACATTTACCTACAATTTCCCATTTTCCCTACGTGAGGTGACTTTTGGGACACCAAAATAAAGGCGGTCCTCACCCCTGGGCTGCCAACCAGCAGAGGTACACAAACTGTTACCACAAACTGTTACCAGGCCACATATTATCATCACCTGAGCTCCACCTCCCATCCCATCTGCTCCACACCGCTTCCCTATCCATGGAAAAATTATGTTCCATGAAACAGGTGCCAAAAATTGGTGACAAAAATTGGTCCAGTCTGTGGCCTTTTAGGAACTGGGTGCACAGCAGGAGCTAAGCAATAGATAAGCAAGTGAAGTTTCAGCCACTCCCCATCCCTGTATCACCGCCTGAGTTCTGCCTCTTGCCCCACCCTCACCCCACTCCATCCATGAAAAAAAACTATCTTCCTTGAAACATGGTCTCTGGTACCAAAACGGTTGGAGATTATTATTCTATGGACTGACCACAAAAGGTTGAAAATAACTTGCTCTAATAAATTAGAACCAGGATTCTAACCCAGGCAGTCTGGCTCCAGAGCCCTGGCTCTTAACCTACTACCTATGAAGTCTTTCATACATTCCCACTTTTATAAGTAGTTAACTACAATTTAAGAAGTGTTAACTAATTCACCCAAAGTCAGGTAACTACCTAGAGGTAGAGCTGAAATTCAGCTCAGATTATAACTCCATGGCTGAAGCTCATGACTATCATGCTATATAATCCAATCCATTCACACTACCAGGTGTTGGGCACTTCTCTGCTTACTTCAATCTCTGACCCTCACAACTATCCAAGAAACCAATTCTCTCTGAAAAATCTAGACAACAAAACCAAAAGGTAGATTGAGGATCAATCAAAATTAGATTGCCTGACTCTATGAAACTAAGATCTAAGATGGATACCTCTCTCAATAAGATCATAGCACAACTCAAAGCTAATCAGTCAGCTGTGGTCTGTGGGCCTAAGAATATTTAGGCTGATGTAGTTATCTCTAAAGTACAGTTCTAAAATGCCATGTTTCTATCATAAATCTATATAAATAACGTTATATTCATTTGGGAGTCAAAGGAAAGAGAAACAATGAGATAAAAGGTGAAAACAATTATCTAAAAGTACCAAGGAAAAAATGCTATTAAAAGAAAATATGACAGAACTAAATCTCTACAGGAAGGTACTAAGCTCAAACATGTACTGAATCCCTGCTGTGTAACTGACACGAGGCGTCAGGAACATAAAGTTTAGAAGACACAGTCCTGCCTTCCAGGCACTCAGGGTAATAGGGCTTACTGACAGGTCAGAGACATACTTCAGTAGCATCTCCACAGCCTCTCAGAACTCACCAACTAGTTGGACAAACACTGTTGTCAAAGAGTTAAAAGTCAAGTGGGAATTCAGTGCCAACAGCAACAACAAAACCCTACAAACACCAAAATGAAGGGCACCTTGGCATACAAATAATACAACCAAAGTTGACTTTTCCTTACAAAAGAGGTATCCCAGTTCTTCTGCAAATGTAAACAGAATCACCCTGATGTCCAATTTATTTAAATCTGTTTTACTACAAGCTCAGATTTCAGGGATGCCCTTACACAACTAAGGGCAAGCTAATGTTTTCTACTTCCTGATTTTCTTCCTTTGAATGATTGTGTCACATCCAGTTCCTCTGCCTTGATTTTTAGTTCCCCTTTTTACAAGTTATATGCTTTCATAAGCTACTCCCCTCCAGCTCTCTGCATTCAGTCAGCCTCTGTCCTCCAGTGCCAGCACAGAGAGCAGATTTAAGCAGCACCCAGGCTCATGGTTCCCCTAGTAGATGACATCAACATATATCCCACACATCAATGCCTGATGCACAGGGAATACTGTTGGCAGAAAGGATGGATTGTTCTTCTACAAATAACATTTTGTTTTGTCTCTAATTAAAAAACAAAGCTCAGATAGTTTCCTATCTTCTCGAGAGGGTGAGTGAGGGATGATTAGAATGATAGTTATAATTGTTATGGGGCAAGATAAGGACCACCGACTCAAATTAGAAGTTTAAAAAGGAGTCTTATTAACCGCAGAGCTGTCTCAGCAAAGTCTAAAGCAGACTAACTCAGAGAGCCTAGAGGGGTCTAAAGTTGGGGTTTTTCTAGTCTGAAAGTTGGCAAAGGGACAAACAGGTGAGCTAAAAGTTGGCAAAAGAAGCAAAAAGCAAGCACAGGGTCATGATGATCCCTTTTACAGACGTGAACCTTGCAATTTAACGGATTAGCAGATAGGTAATGTAAAGGTCACATAAAGCAGATATGGCAACACATGAAACAGATCGGGCAATTAGTGAGTAAGTAAAACAATTTGTCACAGCACTTAGCTTGTTAACTCTCATCATGACAGTACTTGGCACATTAGTTCTTATCTTGTTCTGTTCCCGCCTGATCCAGACCCATCTAAGACTAATGGTACTTGGCATCATTTCATTTACCAATTTTTCCCCTTCCTCCTACCCGGGGGTGGTGTGAGGCCGTCATGAGGCTGCCGGCATCCATCTGGGGGGGGTGATGAGGCAGCTGGCACCCACCTCAATCATGAAGATTAAAAATGATACACAAAACATTTACTACATGCCTGTTACTGTTCTAAGCAGTTTGGCTTATTTAATCATCACCACAACACTCCAGAGTTTGTAAATAAACTGAGGGGTTTATAAGCAGCTAAGTAATTTGATCAGGGTAATACAGCTATTTAAGTCCCAAAGCAGTCTGCTGAAGATCATTTAACCCATCAGACAGTTGGACCTAGAATAAAAATCTCCCTCAGGCATAAAAGAAAGAAAGAAGACAAAAGGAATGACAAGCATTAACAACAAGAAGGGGAGAAAGAGAAAAACAAAATGGAAGAAATCAAAGGAGTAAAGGGAAACAGGAGAATGTCATTGCAAGAATATTCCCAAGACTTTGGGGACCAATCTAAAGGGGAGATTTGAAAAGCAGTGGATTTAATCCTTAAAGAGTCTCCTTCAACTCCACATGAAAAAGACCCAGACTATTCCAGGAAATAAGCCTAATCAACAAGTTCCCTAAAAAGGGTGACAGAGGGTGTGAAATCTTACTAGACTACTAAAGTTACTCTGCTTTCAAAAGCTACAGTGTGGAAACCAGCCTGGCTTGCCCAAGTTCTATAATGATCCTGGAATCTTCCAGAAGTGCCACAATATGCAGAAGCACAGGTAAGAACCACGTTAACCTTTGGTAAGCACTAATTCTAGCCCTTCTATTTCTCACCTGATATCACTAAGCAAATCAGTTGCATCATAAAGTAAAAACAGTAGGTCTTCAGCACAGACCTAAAGTATTGGTGTATGTGTGTGCACATGCATACATGCACACACATACAGCTATGTCCTCTTTTTCTAATTTGAAAAAAATGAGAAACAGAAAATAGAAACTAATGTTCTTTGACCTACAATGGGAGTTACATCTGCATAAATCCCTCAAAAATTAAAAATATCGTAAGTCAGAAATATTTTATAAGTCAAATTCTACTCACAATATTTTCATCTTACAATGGGTTTGTCGGGACATAACTCCATAACTCCATACTCCAGGAGTATTCATCAGAATGCATATGGCTTTAGCATCATCATAAAGTTAAAAAATCGGCTTGGTGCCTGTGGCTCAAGCGGCTAAGGCGCCAGCCACATACACCTAAGGTGGTGGGTTCGAATCCCCAGCCCGGACCCACCAAACAACAATGATGGCTGCAACCAAAAAATGGCCAGGCGTTGTGGCGGGCGCCTGTAGTCCCAGCTACTTGGGAGGCTGAGGCAGGAGACTCGCTTGAGCCCAGGAGTTAGAGGTTGCTGTGAGTGTGATGCCATGGCACTCTACCCAGGGGGATAGCTTGAGGCTCCATTTCAAAAAAAAAAAAAAAAAAAAATCATTAATTAGTTGAACCATCTAAAGTCAGAGACTGTCCATACACTTCAAGTGTAGAAGACAGTAGGACAGTAACCTAGTGAGAACATCTAAGGTTTTAAGGAACAATTTTCTACTTTCAGAACGTTTCTAACTATAACCAAAGACAAGATCACTGGGCGGCACCTGTGGCTTGTTGGGTAGGGCGCCAACCCCACATACCAAGGGTGGCAGGTTCAAACCCAGCCCCGGCCAAACTGCAACAAAAAAATAGCCAGGCATTGTGGCGGGTGCCTGTAGTCCCAGCTACTCGGGAGGCTGAGGCAAGAGAATTGCCCAAGTCCAGGAGTTAAAGATTGCTGTGAGCAGTGTGATGCCATAGCACACTATTAAGGGCAATAAAGTGAGACTCTGTCTCTACAAAAAAAAAAAAAAAAGACAGGATCACTGTGTTTTCTTCTGATACATGAATGCTAATCTTAGGTTGACATTTTCTATGGACATCTTGTAGAATTTGTTTAAATATTATTATCAAAAGAGATACCATTGAGATCTTAAAGTCATCAGAGATACACTGGTACCAAGAAAAACAGTAAAATACTACATAAACACATGAACTTACAGTTATATGTGCACAAGCCCCCATGGGCTCAAAAATCAACATCATGTATCAGGTACTTATTATGCATGAGATCTTACATTAAATATTAAGCAATAAAAAAGGAATAAGATGCCCCACTTTCAAGTAACTATGTGTTTGTACTTGGGTATGTGTGTAGGTAAAAACGTAAGATTCCATCATTCAGGGCTAAAAGTTTTTCTTTAAGAGATGACTTTAGACATGGATAAATTTTACTGTACTTACTGCTAAAATGTCTGCTTCTACAGGCAGTAGGTTTAAGAATGCAAAAAGCTGAACAGTCAGGATGGTGTAGACCTGTGTGGCCGACAGCATGAGCATCCCTAAGGAGAGCAGCATCGCGCAGTAAAACCACCTAGAAGACAAGGAGATGAGTAACAGTGAGAGCTGGTGCTTGATTCAGTCATCTGATATATCAATTCTTAATATCCAAAAATACCCCTTTCAACTACAAACATGTTGACATTAAAATTAAAGTCTATATTTTCAAAATCATAAGAATTTACACAGATTTGGATATGTAGGTAAAAATCCAAGATTATTCAAATACGTAATTCATGAAGACTCTAAGCTCTGTGTTTTAATCACAAAACAAACATCTTCCCATAGTGCTGTTCACAGCATGGTCTACAAACCCAGTTTTCAAAGAAACTAGATTTCAACTGTATTAACAGTTAACACACATGCACAAATGCTTTTGCTTTAAAGTTTTCTGCAATTTAAAAAAAATCAGCCTTTGATTCAATGTAAAGTCATGTGTAAATTTACTTTTTATTTACTCTTGCATATTGCATCCACATTAGATGGTGGAGGGTAAGGAATAGCTGCTTATCATAAAGTAATACTTTCTATCCTTTACCTCCTAACAATTTACAATTTTTTGTCTTTCTGTACCCTAACGGCAGCCTCCTAACTATCCCAAATCCACCCTGTCCTCTACATGCTACCTATTGTACAAAGAAAAACAAATACCATGAAAGACTAAATGTTAACCAAGTAAATATCAACATCCTCATTCATAAACTTCAATCGTATAATATACTTTTAAACAAGTAAAAACAAAGTTTACAAAAACAAGCCCCTTTTAAATAGATTACTTCATTAAATACCATCAACTCGTGTAATACCAATTTTGATGACAATTATTGTTGGTAAGTGCTCTGGATTTGAAAGCCACCATACAGACTCAAACTCTTAATCTTTAACTGAAACATTGAAAGTAAAACACCTGTGAATAATTTTTAAACTACTATCTTACAAAGCCATTAATAGAAGAGATGAAATGAAAATGAAAACATGTTAAAGTACAGACTTGTTCCACAGACAAAGAAAGTAAATTACTGGTTGACCAGGGCTGGGCAGGTAGGGCGGAGGGGCTGGGGGAGGGGAAAGTGAGCATAAGGAATGACAGCTAATGGATGAGGGGTGTTTTTGCAGAGGGAGGGGTGATGAAAATGTTCTAATATTAGATTGTGGTGATGGCTGCACAACTATATAAATATACTAAAAATCACTGTGCTGTATAAGTGGCTGAATTTTACACTGTGTGAATTATATCTAAATAAGCTATTGTTAAAACATAGATCTCTTGCATCAGTTTCTTAAGTAAAATATATTTTATAACATAACACTGTGTAGAGTTGTTCCTTGGTATCTGTGGGGACTTGCCCCCCAAAAATCTGAGGATGCTCAAGGGCCTTATATAAAATGGCATATTATTTGCACATAACCTATAGTTATCTCTGCATTACTTATAATAACTAATACAATGTAAATGCTATGTAAATAGTTGTTACACTGTATTCTTTAGAGAGTAATGATAAGAAAAAAAGCCTGTCCATGTTCAGTACAGGTGCTTTTTTATCTCAATTATCTTTGAGCTGGGGCTGGTTGAATCCATGGATTCATGGGCACAAAGGGCCCACTGTATATTCAAATACATATTTAGCAAATTGAAGACACACTGTACCTACTGCCAATTCCAATGTCATGAAGGTTTGTCCCTCAGTTTTCTTCTAAGAGTCTCATATACGTATTAGCTCTGACATTTAGGTCTCTGATCCATTTTGAGTTCATTTTTCCGTGAGGTAAGGGTCCAACCATATTCTTTCACGTGTGCACACTCAGTTTTCCCAATACCATTTGTTGAAAACACTGTGTATAACTCCTTTCCCCACTTAATGATCCTGGCACTCTTGGGCCACTTGACCATATATATGACACTTTATTTCTGGGCTCTATTCTTTATTCCTTTTTCTAAGTGCTCTGTCCTTGTGTTAGTATCACACCATTTTAATCACTGTAGCTTTGTAGCAAGTTTTGTAATGAGGAAAAGGATATTTCTGGTTTTGTTCTTTTTCAATATTGTTTTGGCTATTTAGGGATCCCTTGAGAGTCCACATGAAGTTTAGCATGGATTTTTCTATTTCTGTAAAAAAAAAAAAAATTCATAGGGATTTTGATAGGGATTGTATTGAATCTGTCGACTAAGGAATTCTGGGAAGATGGCCAACTGGTAGCAACCCTCAGCAGAAGCTCCTGAGTAGAGGAAGAAAAACTGGACAGAATCGGACTCTATGAAGCCAAAGTTGGGGCACTGAGCCAAGAAAGAAGTTCAGCAAGCTGTAACTCTAAGGAAGAGCATTCAAGAAAACAAATTACAGGTACAAAGCCTATCGACTAGAGGAATGGGAGACCACTCCCCTAAGCAGGAGCCCTGCCACAGGTTATCTACGAATGAGCAAGGAACAAGAGACCTCTCATTTTACCTCACTGGAGAGAGCCACTAAACTCCAAGTCTCTTTCTCCCGGGAGGTCCCACTTATGAACCTAGATACCACCACCCCCAGGCATAAAATTGAACAGATATTTTCCCCCATAAGTCCAAACTCCCAGTCCACCCTTTCCCCCTCGCATGGCTGTCTGAAGTTCTGCCCCCTGCAGAGCACAGAGTGTTTGGTCTTGTCCTGAGAGATCTGGGCATAGTGTGGACCGCCAACCATTAGGATGGAATCTGTGACTAATGGGGAAGAAAGAGGGAGTGGGAAGAAAGGGACACTTGGCAGCAGGTGGAGCAGTCCCTTGATTATGACTATCTCCAGCCACTGGTGGTGTTGACCCTCGGTTTGGGCGGTGTCTGGCAGGACGGGGTGCAGAACCCCTGGCTCTGACAGCACCCACAGCAGGAGAGTAGTTGCCCTGTGTGGCCTAAGTTCAGCAGATAGGGCTGGTCCCCAGCCCCTACTGGGCCTGCGAGCAGAGGCTTGGTAGGCATGGACTGAGACCTGAGAGCAAGGGCATGGTCCCCTGAATCCCACAGAACTCTTGAGCAGTAGCTTGCTGAGTGTGAACCAAGACCTAAGGACTAGGGCGTGGTCCTATCTCCAGCGGGGCTTGTGAGCAGAGGCTGACTGGGACCTGTGGGCAGGGTGAGGTGCCCTGACTCTAAAAGAGCCTGCAAACAGAAGCTTGCCAGGCAGTGGACTGAGATTGGCAAGCAGGGGCGTGGTCCCCTGACTCCAGCGGTTCTGGCAAGCAAAGGCTAGCTGGGTGTGGCCTGAGACCAGTGGGCGGAGGCGTGGTCCCTGGCTCCAACTGGGCCTGCAAACAGAGAAACAGACAACAATGTGGACTGAGTCTGGAGGGAGGGAGTGTGGATCCCTGGCTCCAATTGTGCTGGTGGAGACCCTTAAATCCCTCTCTGTTGAGCAGGGTTTGCACTGCCTGAGACAATTTAATTGGAACCTGTCTCTGGGGTTATCTACAGGGGACATTCTGAGGTTGACCTTCAAAGTTCTGTAGCAGAAAAGAACTAAAGGGTGGGGCCTGGGTGCCAATGCTGTTTTCTCTTCAGAGTCAAGATTTAAACTTAATACTGTGGTTTCTTAGGATAGGGTAAAGGTTGGCTGATATAAAAACAGCTAGCTTGTGCCTATCTCACCAAGTAGGTCTTCTAAGTCTCCAGCCAAAACTCTGAAAGGAGCCTTTGTAAGGTTGGAGGATATAAGCCACAATTACAAAGCCTAGCACTTTGATAAGGGGCTATCTCTACTACCTGGGAACCCCAATTCAATCTTACCTTACCAGTTCTAATAACAAAATGGTGGAAAATAAACATGGTGCAAACCCAACAGCAAGATCTCTGGAACATGAATAAACAGAGTAGATCAATCCCCACCCTCAAGAAATGACAAAGGAGATACAACTGAAGATGCCATGCATAGACAATCAGCAACAATGTCAGAAATCAAATTTAGAATATGGATTGCAAATAAGATAAACAGAATGGAAGAAAAGATAGAAAATCAATTCTAAGAGTAGTTCTAACGTTGTCTCAAGAAATTAATGAGTTCAAAGCCCAAGTCACCAAAGATATGGACATAATAAGAAAAGAGATAACAGAGCTCAAGGAAACAAAAAGTTAGTTGAGGAGCTCCAAAATGCAGTAAAATCCCTCAGTAATGGAGTTGACCAGGCAGAAGAAAGGATCTCTGAAACTGAAGACAAAGCTTTTGAACGTTCCCAAACACTCAAAGAGGCAGACAAATGGAGAGCAAAAACTGATCACTCCCTGAGAGAGCTGTGGGATCACTCCAAAAGGTCAAACATTTGTCTTATAGGAATTCCCAAAGGAGAAGAGGATGGTCCTAAAGGTACAGATGCTTTACTCCAAGAGATTTTGGAGGAGAATTTCCCAAGCATTGCAAGAGATACAGAACTTCAGATAGCAGACAGTTTCAGAAGCCCAGCAAGACTCATCCAAATAAAGCATCTCCTAGACACATTGTGATTAACTTTGCCAAAGTTAAGGTGAAGGAGAAAATTCTGTAAGCAGCCAAACATAATAAAAGCATCACCTACAAAGGGAGAAATATCAGAATGACTGCAGATCTCTCAGCCGAAATGTTTCAAGCCAGAAGAAGATGGGTCATCGACCTTCAATCTCCTAAAACAAAACTTCCAGCCCAGGATCCTGTATCCAGCTAAACTGAGTTTCATTTATGATGGAGAAATCAAATACTTTAATGACATAGACATGTTTACGAAATTTGCCATAACTAAACCAGCTCTCCAGGATATTCTCAGACCCATCCACCACAATGACCAGCACAATGCTCTATGGCCAAAGTAAAACCACTACCACAGTGGTGAAAGGATTAAAAATGTCCACTGAACTGCTGAAAATCATGATACCCAAAACACAACCAGGCTTTTCAATTCTCTCAATTAATGTAAATGGCTTAAATTGTCCTCTAAAGAGGCATATACTGGATACATAAACTCAGACTGGATATCTGAGGTATACAAGAATCTCACCTTACCGTAAAGGATAAAAGTAGACTCAGGGAGAAGGGATGGACTTGTATATTACAGGCAAATGCAAACCAGAAAAAAGCAGGGGTTGCAATTTTAGTAGATACAATTGGCTTTAAACCAACAAAGATAAAGAAAGATAAGGAAGGTCACTACATGTTGGTCAAAGGAAACACCCAACATGAAGAGATTTCAATAATGAACATTTATGCACTCTACCAGAATGCTCCTCAATTCATAAAGCAGACTCTAATGGATATAATAAGGTGACCAGACATCCCACTTCTGGAGGGACAGTCCCAATTTTTAACAATTTCTCCCACGTCCTGCGGCATTTTTAAAAAGTCTCGATTTTTAGAAAGAATGCACAACAAGCTAGGGAACAGC
>NW_003852631.1:1843096-1845585 GCF_000181295.1 Otolemur garnettii
GTTTATCTGGATGGAGCTGGAACATACTCTTCTTAGTAAGTGCCTCAAGAATGGAAAAAAAGTATCCAATGTACTCAATACTACTATGAAATCAACATATAATCACCTACACACTCATATGAATGGCAAAACATACCTATAGTCCAGAAAGTAGAAGTGAAGAGGAGAGAGAGGGGAAGGGAGGGGAGATGTGGAAGGAGGGAGGATAAAAATATATATATAAATAATAATAATAAATAAGTAAATACCATTTTCTCAATATTTGTTAAGTCTTAAAAAGAAATCTGTAGATAATCCATTTATTTAGAACTTTAAAATTTCTTTTAGCAACATTTTATAGTTTTCTATGCACAAGTCTCTTGCCTCTTCAGTTGAATGCAAATGGAATTGTTTTCTTAATTCCATTTTTCGATTTTCATTATCAGGCGCCAAGCCTAACAAAGATCACTTTATTTCTTCCTTTCCAGTTTGGATGGCGTTTATGTCTTTTTCTGGACTAACTGCTCTGGTAAGTACTTCTAATAATATGATGAATATAAGTGGTATAACAATCCTTGTCTTGTTCCTCATCTTAGAAGAAAAGCTGTCAGTCTTTTATCACTAATTAGGATGTTAGGTGCACATTTTTCACATATGATTTTTATGTTGAGAAAGTTTCCTTCTATTTTCAGTTTACTGGGTGCTTTTATCATTAAAGGGTATTGAATTTTATCAAATGCTTTTTCTGCATCACTTGAAACGATCATGTGTGTTTTCCCCTTCATTCTCTCATGTGGTATATTACATTGATTACTTTTTGGGTGTTGAACCATCCTTGCATTCTGGACGTAACTCCCACTTGGCCATGGTGTATAATCCTCTTAATGTGTTGTTGAGTCATTGAGCCCATTTTACTAGATTCTGTTGAGGATTTTTACATCAATGGTCATAAGGATACTGGTCTAGTTTTTTCTGTCTTTGTCAGACTTTGGTATTGGTAATTTTGGCACCTCAGAATGAGTTTAAAAGTGCTCTCTTTTTCAGTTTTTTGGGGAAGAGTTTGAGAACTGGTACTGACTCTTCTTTACATGTTCTGTAGAAATCTCCAATGAAGCTATCTGCTCCTGGGCTTTTCTTTCTTGGAATGTTTTTGATCACTGCTTCTATCTTCTTGCTAGTTAAATCATCTGTTCATCTTTTCTATTTTTTCATGACTCAGGCTTCATATATCATTCATTTATATTAATTTGTCCATCCCTTCTATGTCATCCAATTTTATGGTATACAATTATTCATAGTACTCTTTCATAATCCTTTTCATTTCTCTAAAACTGGCAGTTTTCTGC
The DNA here is from genome assembly GCF_000181295.1 of Otolemur garnettii. Taxonomy (NCBI): domain Eukaryota; kingdom Metazoa; phylum Chordata; class Mammalia; order Primates; family Galagidae; genus Otolemur; species Otolemur garnettii. The sequence goes on from NW_003852631.1 coordinate 1,844,422, forward strand.
CATTTCTGACTTTAGTTACTTTAGTCTTCTCTTTTTTTCTTAATCAATCTAGCTAAAGATTTTTCAATTTCTTTTTTTACTTTCTCAAAGAACCAATTCTTGGTTGTACTGATTTTCTCTGGGCCCCATTTTGAGAACCTGAACACCCTGGCTGGCACATGTGATTATCTATATGGCTTTAGAACATAATGACAGTTAGTCATCTAATGGTAGTCTAGCAATTGCAAAGTTTAAAAATTTCCCAAGCATTATACAGTAAATCCTAACTTCATATTTACATCTGTGACAATACTATACAACTCTTCAACACAAAATTACATTTAAGGCTTGGTACCCGTAGCTCAGCAGTTAGGTTGTCAGCCACATACACTGAGGCAGGTGGGTTGGAACCTGACCCAGGCCTGCTAAACAACAAGTGCAACAACAACAAAAATAGCCAGGTGTTATGGTGGGTGCCTACAGTCCCAGCTACTTGGAAGGCGGAGGCAAGAAAATCGCTTAAGCCCAAGAGTTAGAGGTTGCTGTGAACTGTGATGCCACAGCACTCTACTGAGGGTGACATAGTGATACTCTATCTCAAAAAAATAAAAACAAAAAAAAACTTCATCTAAGAATGGTAATGGTACTTTGTAAGTTAGGATCTAAGACCAACATTACTTTCAGGAAATTCCTTTCCAAATAATTCTAAAGATGACTCAACAGTCTGATGTCAACTGTGTCAGGTACAAATAACATTCATGCAATAGCCATCCATCTCCATAGGAAATCCTTCAAGTAAGCTCATATTCCACTGGTTCTCAAGTTAAATTACTGAGTATTAGTAGCATCGCAAATATTGGCAAAAACACCCCATTGATAAAATGATTGTGATCTTTTCCTAAATTGCAAGAAAAGTAAATAGAAATATCAATTTTTCTCTCAGTAAATGTACTGTATACTATGATAAGGATCAAAAGAATGTATGTTGTACCAAGCACCAAGAAAAAAAATAAAGGCACATTTAACTAATTTGTAATAGTCATATTTCATTTAAAAGGTTATTTTCCCTATAAATGTTATCACGGTCATATACAAGATGTCCATTATGGACATCCTGATATTAAATATATATGGTACTAAAAAATTTCACCTAAAATAGTTTTCTCTGTACCTGTAGTCCCAACT
>NW_003852631.1:1846732-1857144 GCF_000181295.1 Otolemur garnettii
TTAGCTGGGCCAGGCCGGTTTCAAACCGCCAGCATCAGTGTATATGGCCGGCACCCTAACCAATGAGCTGCAGGCACCATAGATATTTCTATTGTTAAATGACAGGACTCTGGCTTGGCACCTGTGGCTCAAGTGTTTAAGGCACCAGCCACGTACACCCAAGGTGGTGGGTTCGAATCCAGCCTGGGCCTGCCAAAACAACAATGACAGCTGCAACAAAAAAAATAGCTGGGTGTTGTGGTGGGCGTCTGTGGTCCCAGCTACTCGGGAGGCTGAGGCAGGAGACTTGCTTGAGCCCAGGAGTTGGAGGTTGCTGTGAGCTGTGATGGCACAGCCTCTATCCAGGGCGATAGCTTGAGGCTCCTGTCTCAAAAAAAAAATGACAGAACTCATGTGCTATTCTTGTACCCCTGACCTTATGCAGACATAATTAATTGTTGTCTTTTATTCCCTTTCTTTTCTTCTTTTTCTTCCTCCTGAAGACAGTCTCACTCTGTTTATCCCAGCTAGAGTATCCTGGTGTCAGCCTAGCTCGCAGCAACCTCAAACTCCTGGGTTCAAGTGATCCTCCTGCCTCAGCCTCTTGAGGAGTTGACGATAGGCACCCACCACAATGCCTGGCTAATTTTTTGTATTTTTGGTAGAGACAGAGTCTCACTCCTGCTCAGGGTCATTTCAAATTTCTGAGCTCAAAGGATTCTCCTGCCTGGGCCTCCCAGAGTGCTAGGATTTCAGGCGTAAGCCACCACATCCAGTCAATAGTTGTCTGTTTTGATATTAAACATTATTCATCAAAGTATGGCCAAACTTTAGTCAGGCTTCTCAATCTTCTGCGAGGCCCATCTGTGCAGTTTCTTATAAACTCCAGTTTTGGCAAAGAACTCTGCTAGGAGAGTTTAGCAAAAATCTACATCCTCAGTATCTGATCACCCTCTCTATCTGATCAAGTTCTTTATCTTCTACCATCCCCTGGGTGATGTCTGATCAACCTGGCCTATCTTTAGCAAAAATCCAGTTAGGTCAGTTTAGCCAGAATCCCCCTCACCCTTGATGTTTCCTTTTAGTAATTTTCTATCCATTGACTCCTCACACTGCTCCTTGGCTATATAAATTTCCGCTTATTCATGCTATATTCGAAATTGAGTCCTCTCTCTCTCCCCATACTATTGAAATGGCAGTGTACCTATCAAGATGGTCCTATGTTGTCTTCCTTACCGTGCTTTAACAAGTGTCATTGAATAATTTTTCTTTAACAAGTGGAAATAAATTGTTGAATATGCTTATAATGGCTTTTTTTTTTTTTTTGAGAGACACCATCTCATTATATCACTCTCCATAGAGTGCCATGGTGTCACGGCTCACAGCAACCTCAAACTCTTTGGCTTAAGCAATCCTCTTGCCTCAGCCTCCCAAGTAGCTGGGACTACAGGCGCCTGCTACAATGCCTGGCTATTTTTTGTTGTTGTTGTTACTGTAGTTGTCATTGTTGTTTGGCAGGCCCGGGCTGGGTTTGAACCCGCCAACTCCTGTGTATATGGCTGGTGCCCTAGCTGCTGAGCTACAGGCACCGAGCCATTATACTGGAATTCTTGCAAGGGTATCCAACCACAGCCATATCTAGCTATGCTTATCAAAGAGTTGTCTTGGGCCACAAGTTAAATACATAAAACACTGATAAGCAAAAATAAAAGGTCCATGCATAATTTTTGTGATATTGGTCACCACAGGTAAGCATTCACAGCCAGCCACAGACTGCGGTTGGACACCACTGCAAGTGACTGAAATGAATAACATCTGCATGACCAACATGGGTATATCTCACAAAATAAAGCTTAGGAAAAGACACAAGTCACACAGAGTGCAAATACTATGATCCAAATCACATGAAGCTCTTTAAAACTCAAAACAAATGATACTATATAGAAATTCACATTTATGATGTTAAAAACATAAAGAAAAGAGAAGTAGTAATCTTCACAGAAATCAAGTAACAACTGGAGTGTGATGAGGGAAATGGTACTTCCAGGATGCAATATGCTACCTCTTGACCTGGGCTGTAGTAAGACAGGAGTTTGCTTTATAACTGTTCTTCAAACTATACTCAAAGGTTTCATGCATTCTCCCATATCTATATTTGTTAACATTCTTAAGAAAAAAATGAGAACAAAGTGCCCTAACATTAAAAACAAGGTTTTATTGTTTCGTTTTTCTAACTACATTTAAATATTTTGAAAAGATGGCAAATAATATCACATACACAAAGTGAGTCAACAAATAAGGAAATATTAGAAACCAGGCTTCTATTAAATCCTAAAATTATAACTTCTCATTCAGTGAATATGAGACAGGATGTAGTAATCTATATTATTCATGTTATTGACATGTGCTCCCAGTAATGCTTATCACCAAGAAATTTGGAAAATACACTTTAGTGCGGTATATCACAAATCACTCATGACCTATGATAAAAATAAATGTTCCCAGGTCCCTTCTATGGAAATTTCACAAAGAAAACCTATAATTTGACTTTTTAAAATTGTTCCCTAGTGAATCCTTATGATTAAGTCAAATTTGGTTTTCAACCCAAAGATTGGCAAGTGGCTTCTCAAGTCATTCTTCATAAACTTCTTGCAAGTTAAAGGCAGCAGGTAGAGTCAAACAAGAGAAGAAATAGAAGGAAAAAAAGAGAACTAGGAGTGCTCACACAAAAACACACTTCATAATTCTCTCAGTACCACCGTGTGTCACCAGTACCACAGGTTGCCAACCCTAGCAATAAGCTACAATGTGAACAAGAAAAAGACAATTGACAATGAAACTGCTTTCATCAATACCACAATCTTAAGCACCATTTATAAAATGATGGTAGAAATTCCACTTTTCTTGGTTATAAAAAATATCATGTGCAGTGTACTAGAAAATATCAATAAATCTGAACCACAATTTTTTATTTTGATGACGCTTCACACAAATGTCATTCACCATCACTATAGCCAACATTGATAGAAAACTTAATTTTATACCACACACTGTGTTAAGCATTTGACATCAATGATTTTCCTTCTGTTCCTCCAAATCACCTTGTAAAATAAAATAACACAGGGGAAAAGTAACTTGCACTATCATCCCTGCTTCCCTGTCTTAAGAGATTCCGTTTTATGTGTAAGAGTTAGAAGCTGACTGAATAAATGAACCAATTCCCTTACCTATCACCCTATCCCAATCCCTCTTTCTTTAATTTATGCACACTTTCTGAATGGTCATGCCAAATGACCCTTACACTGCTTGAGTGTTAAATATGAAATTTCACCTCCTATGTGAATGGTGGAGGAGAATGGGGCACCAGATAAAGTTACACCATGCCTACTGATTATAACAACTATTTTCTTTAAAACATTATCCCATCACTCTGTTCTTCACGTTCTTTTCTATACACCACTCCCCCTTTGCTATCTGCCTATCCACCTACCACATCTCACCCCTCTTAATATCATCTACCTCTATTTAACATATTACTCATGACTTTCTTATCATAATTTTCATAATATGTTTATTGTTTAGTTTTTATCTTTGCCTCAAAACTATATACATCTCAAATGCAGGAATATTTAATTTCATAGATAGATCACAAGCACCTAAACGGTGCCTAGCATCTATCAGAGGCTTAGTATTTCTAAAATAATACAGACACAGCCGCTCTTAATATCATCTTCTGTAGAGCCTCTGAATGTGGCTACCTGTTAATGATGCTTTAAAAAATTATTTAATACTTCAACATTAAAATGTTAGTTAATATTAAAACTTTTATATACTTTTGATATAGTCATCCCTCAGTACTGTGGGGAATTGGTTCTAGCCCTCTACCCTCCACAGACACCAAAATCCATGGATGCTCAAGTTCCTTTTATAAAATGGTGTAGCTTTGCATATAACCTATGCACAGCCTCCCACATACTTTAAATCGCCCCTAGATTACTTATAATAACTAATTCTATGTGAATGCTCTGTCAATAGTTGTTATATAAAATAATGACAAGGAAAAAAGCCGATACATGTTCAGTACAGATGTAACCATCCATTTTTTTGTCAAATATTTTGAATATTGGTTAAATCCATTGACGTAGAACCCATGGACCTAGAAGGCCAACTGTATTTTACTATTAAAAATAGACAAATATTATGAGAACAGTAAGATAATTTTTTAATACATGTAAACTCTGGTGGGATTTTATATAGTTTTTATTTTCTTTATGTTTATCTGCATGTTTCAGAATAAAAAATTAAAACTTACTAAGGTCTATTTCATTTTATATACATATACTAAACAAAAGACCAGTGGAAAATCTGTCCCACCTGCTCAAATTTTCTAAGTATGCATTATTTTATATAGAAAAACATTTTTTAATGAGCAAGCAACAAGACTTTTAATTTACAAGTCTATTTGCAAGTTGGAGGATACAAAATGATTTCTTTTGAAGTAAAATGTGCAATCAAAAAAGAGTAAATATGGGAATAGCTTGAACAGAGTTTGCAAATCTGAGCTGTCATTTTCTTTCTGTAAGCCCTCGATTACATTCAAAAGATTCTCTCCCACACTACGGTCCTTGTAGTTATCATCATTGCCATAAACAAATGTAGCAGCCATGTGGACTCCAAGGTATTTGCATCAGTTGGCAGTACATCACCATCAACCACAGAAACTATCACATTCAATGACACCTAAACGAACTGTTGTGCCATGAATTGTTAGCATCTTGTTTTCCTCTGACAAAAGTTGTTGAGCACTGTGCTCAGACCCAAAGACATAACAAAACCAATGCCGAAATCTCAAATTCTTAGATCTCCTGGGGCCACTCCAGATACCCAGTCTGTACTAGTAAGGGTTCAATCAGGAGACAGAAACTATACAGTAAATTAAATAGAAAAAATTTAACATAAATAATTTCTAAGCTATGATAGGATAATAACTATAAAAAGAAAGAAGGGGCAAGAGAGAAATTACAATGGGGTCTGAGGAAACTTCTTGGCATGATAGATACATTTCTTAACTTTATCACGGTGAATGGTTTCGTGGTTTAGAATTTATCAAAGTATACCCTTTAAGCTGGGCATGGTGGCTCACACCTGTAATCCCAGCCCTTGGGAGGGTGAGGCGGGTGGATTGCCTGAGCTCACAAGTTCAAAACCAGCCTGAGCAAGAGCGAGACCCCATCTCTAAAAAATAGCCAGGTGGTGTGGCAGGCGCCTGTGGTCCTAGCTACTTGGGAGGCAGAGTCAAGAGAATTGCTTAAAAGTTCGAGGTTGAACTTGTGAGCTGTGACACCCCGGAGCTCTACCAAGAGCGACAAAGTAAAACTGTCTCACAAAAAAAAAAAAAAAAGAGTATACACTTTAAGCATATACAATTTATTGCATGTCAATTATAAGTCAATAAAGCTATTTTTCTTTTTTTTAAGAAAATGAATTATAAACTATGACAGGACAGTAAGAACGAGAAAGTTACTTCAAAAGGACAATCTTCAAAGAGGAGACCTTCCCCCAGGCTGGAGTTCAGTCCTCATTGGAGAAGATTATGGCTCCACCACACTAGATGAAAGAGAATTTCACCGGGTTGATCAGACCAGAACTGGTCCAAAGTTGCCAGGGAAGTAGAAAACAACCCTCTGAGAGGCAGGCAAGCTGCAACTGACAAGCAGGTGCACACAGGTAGTCATGGCACTGCTGCAGGCACAAGGCCTGGGATGTGCCACATCCACGTCAAGAGGGTTATGGGACACAATTCCTGGAGGTATAGTTAAGCCAAGGCTAGTGGGCAGGTACACAGAAGTAGTTAGAGCACTTCAGCCACAAGCCTTGGAGTGCATGGTGTCCAAATCGGAGAGGTCATGGTAAAGCAGTCACCAAGCCTGGACTAGGGTGCAAGATCACTAGGACTCATATTCTGGGCTCATAGGCGAAGCAGAGCACCACTGGTGTTCCCACCATAAGCACGTGCTGAGAAATAGTGCAGCATGAACAAGAAAAAACAAACACAGTTCACAGGACTAGGAAAAAAAAATCACCTTCCTCCAACATCTGATAAAGATACCATGTTCTTCCTAAAGGAGAAATGTTTGGAGTCCAGTCCCATTATCACAGAGTAGGTGTTGAGGGACGAGTGTGGAGCAAAGAAACAATAAATTGGTGACTGACACAATTACCTTCCTATTTTTAGCAATAGTTAAATAAAGCAGTGCATCTCTGACTTAACAACAGGGAAAAGAGTAAAGTGAATCCATGGCCATCACTGGGTCATTGAAGGAGCAGAGTCTACAACAGCACTGAAGTAGCATCATTTATTTATTTTATTTTTTTCTTTTTTGAGACAGAGCCTCAAGCTATCGCCCTGGGTAGAGTACTGTGAGATCACAGCTCACAGCAACCTCCAACTACAGGGCTCAAAGGATTCTCCTGCCTCCACCCCCCAAGTAGCTGGGAATACAGGTGCCTACCACAACACCAGACTATTTCTTGGTTGCAGCCGTCATTGTTGTTTGGCAGGCCTGGGCTGGATTTGAACCCACCCAGCTCAGATGTATGTGACTGGCGCCTTAGCCGCTTGAGCCACAGGCACCAAGCCACATAATTTATTTTTTAAAAGTCACACAAATCTCTATTCTAGAGCCAGACACACAGTGGTGCACATCTGCAATCCTAGCTATCTGGGAAGCTAAAGCAGGAGGATTGGGTGAACCTAGTTCAAGTTGTAGTGTGCTATGATTGTGCCTATGACTGGTTGCATGCTAGCCTAGGCAATATAGCAAGACCCTGTCTCTTAAAAAGTTTTTTTGTATTCTAGACTATACTGTTATCCAGGCATGTTTACTATGTGTGTTATGTTTTTCAACAATATCAGCTTCTGGAGACTGTCCATCTATTCCTTGGCTTGTGGCCCTTTCCTCCATCCCCAAACCCACAATGGTGAATTAAGTCCTTGTCAAATCACATTTTCCTCTTCTCTCTCCCTCTTCCATTTTTAAGGGTGCTGTGATTACACTGGGCTAACCTGCATAATACTGGATAATCTCCCTACACCAACATCCTTAATCTTATCTACAGAGTTCCTTTTCTCATACAGGGTAACATATAGGCTCCAGGTATAAATAGACATCTTTGGGGGGGTCATTATTCTGTCTACCATAGTAATTATCCCATTTCTCAACATTTATCCATTTATTTATTTATATCAGTATGGAATTACAGATTACTGTTTTATTCAGTGGGTATTATGATTCTGATGCCCAAATGTCCCCTGGTTAGCCAGTGGAGGCCCATTCAAACTGGCTTCTGTGTCTTTCTAACATGTTCCCATCACTCTTGAGTGCTTCTTTTGTTTTCTGGCACATGATTTTCCAATCCCATCTTATACTTTTCCCGACCCAACCCTGAAGTCAAACATTTTTACATGGAGAATATACTTGTTTATAAGAACCACACACTAACATATGCAAGGGTTATAGAGTGTCATGACAGGAATTTTCTCAAAAGACTTAGAAAAAAAGTGTCTGTACTGTTTGCACAAATTTCCTGTAACTTTGTAATTTCAAAATTTAAAAACCATTATTTTATTTTTAATACATAATGTCTTCCAAAGTTCAAAATAAATTATTTGAGGCTGGTCTAATATAAGTCCTGCAGATGACTGAAAATTTATCAGATATAAAAATCACTGTGGATTATCCCAGAACCTGACAAACTCAACTTAGCTTTTAAAGTTAATTGCAAAGGCTATAAGGAAAGATGTAATATAAGGATCAAAATTCTAACCTTGATTTCATTATTCACTGCAATGTTAAGGCTATCGTAATTAGCCTCTAATCTTCACACATTGTTTATTATATTGCAACCAAATAAAATTTTTATTGATTTCTTCCCTAATCCTAAGGATACTGCTCATTGAAAAGTATAAAGAAAAAGTTGAGCATGCATATTTTAACATTCAAAGACAGTATTTACACTTGGGTGCTGTACTTTGTTCTCACAGGTTCAAATAGATCCTTGCTCTCCCAACTCTCACTTTCAGCTCTCCTCCCTCACTGCCATCCAGCTGACCAGTAATGACCCTGTTCTCCCAACACACCAGACACAAAAGCAACAGCTTTGTATAGACATCTTAATGGGCTGCCACCATTTCCTAAAATCTAATCCCTTATTCTGGATCACTCATATCACAATGGTTCTGCTTCCCTGATCCAACCATGACTAAGTCTTCTTTCCATGAATATTTTTCATCATTTGTCTCACACTGTATTATATGATCTGTATGCGTTTTTACTTGAAGTTAAGGCAAACATTTTCCCGTTATTAGAATTCTTAATAAGCATTATGTTGACAGCTACACAGTTCTGCATTACAAAGCTAGATCATGACTTTGTCTAGCTATACTCCTTTATCATACAATATTAAACTGAATCCAGCTATTACAGTTACAGACATACTATATGATAAATACAAATCCCTTTTCACTTTCTGACCATCTTCTTACACTAGAATTGCTACACCAAAGGAGCATTTTAAGACTTCATATTCTCAAATTGTTTTCCAGAAAGAATGTTCTATTTATATTTCCAAATAAATGTGCATTTCATTGCATTTATTTTCATTTTTTATCTTTGTTGGTGTTAGATAAAATTATAAATGATAAAGATAACTAATGCTTATTAAATGCTTAATATATATTATGTCTCATAATCCTCACAACTCTACGAACAGAGGAAAGAGAGGTTCCACTCTCTTTCCATAAAGACAAGAAAAAAAGACTTAGATCAATAACATAAAGTGCTTATAATAATGCCTAACATATAGCAAGCACTTTGTGTTTGCTCTTATTTTTAAGTAACTTGCCCAATAACATTTAATTTAAATAGTACAGCTAAGATTCAAAAAAAGGTTTGTGTAACGAAATCCCACCCTTCCCAGATCATCAGAGTATTGTATAAATTTGCATTTCTCTAATTACTTATGAGGTTAAAATTGTTCACAAGTCTTTATAATGAAATTTTAAGGCTAAATATTTGAAAACTTTTTCAAGGAAAACTACGATAAATGAATACATTTTATGATAATTTATATGTTCAAATCAGCTTCCATTCCAGTCTTAACTTTACTATTCAGATTTCTAAACCAGACCCTGTGATAAATATGGTTTACCTCTGAGGATCTCTCCATAACATCAGAATTAAGTCACAAAAAAAATTTTTTAAATAAATTATTAGTCCTTTTCCAAACCTAAAGAAAATAAAATGTTCTCTTTTTTTATAATGGCCACATGTACGTAACATGTACCAAGGAGGTAATGGTACAAATATAATAAGATGGTCACTCAACATTATGCTAAAAAGATTCCACTCTTTATATTCAGGATAATCATATATCATACAGATCAAATTCTTTAGTGCTCCACTATCTACTTTCCTGTTTACCTATGTGATCGAACTTGTGTAAGTAAAAAACAAAGTAAATGACTGTTAAAACCAATTAATGTTACACAGAAAAAAATCAGTTGTCTATATATATACCAGCAATGAACAATCTAAAAATGAAATTAAGAAAAATTTCCATTTATGGCTCATTGCCCATAGTTCAGTGGTTACAGCATCAGCCACATACACCGAGACTGGTGGGTTCAAACCCAGTCCGGGCCAGCTAAACAACAATGACAACCGCAACAAAAAATAGCCAGGTGTTGTAGTAGCCAGCTGTGGTAGTCCCAGCTACTTGGGAGGCTGAGGCAAGAGAATCACTTAAGTTCAAGAGGTTGAGGTGGCTGTGAACTGTGATGCCAAAGCACTCTACTGAGGGCGACAGAGTGAGGCTCTGTCTCAAAAAAAAAAAGTTTATAATAGCATCTGAAAAATAAAATCCTCAGGAATAAATTTAACAAGAGGTGAAAGTGTTTTTATACACTGAAACCTTCAAACACAAAAACTTTACTGAAAGAAATCAAAGACACGTCCACATATTAGAAGACTCAGTATTAAGATAATAATACTTCCCAAAACAATGGACATATTCAATAAATTACATATTAAAATTCCAATGGCTTTGCATGCAGAAATGGAAAAGTGGATCTTCAAATTTATATGGAATTGAGAGGGTCCCTGAATAGGCAAATTTTTTAGAAAGAAGAACAAAGCTGGAAGACTCACACTTTTCAATTTCAAAATTTTAGTACAAATCTATGGTAATCAAAACAGTTTGGTACTGGCATAAGGCTAGATACATAGACCAAAACAGAACTGAGAATCCAGAAATAAATCCATATGTCTTTGACCAATTGATTTTTGATAAAGATGCCAAGATCATTCATGGAGAAAGAGCAGTTTCTTCAATAAGCAGTACTGGGACAACTGGATATTCACATGCAAGACAAT
>NW_003852631.1:1857947-1872135 GCF_000181295.1 Otolemur garnettii
GTGGAAAGAAGTTTGGCAGGTCCTTGAAAAGCTAAACAGGATTAAGGTAAGACCCAGAAATTCCATTCTTGGTATACACCCAAAGAAATAAAAACAGATAGTCAAACAAATCCTTGTCAATGCAATAAAAACAAGCCAAATATCCACCAACAAACAGATAAATAGATAAACAAACTGACATATACACACAATGGAATATCTTTAGTTAAAAAAAGGAAATACGCACTGATGAAACATGCTACAATATGTGTGGACCTTGAAAATATTTTGCTAAGCCAGGCATGAAAGGTCACATGTTACATTATTCCATTTATATGAAATATCCAGAATAAGTAAATCCATTGAAACACAAAGCTTATTGGTGGCTGCCAAGGGCTAGGGCCCTCAGGGAATGAGGAACTACTTAATAGGTATTTGAATTTTTTATGGGGATAAAAATGTTTTGAAACTAGACAGAAGTAGTGGTTGCACACCACTGCAAATGTACTAAATGCCTATATTGTTTGCTTTAAAATAGTTACATTATGTGAATTTTACCATAAATAATTTTTTTCCAAAAAAAAGGAACTTACATTTATAATTCATGTTAACAAATGCCTAAGTTACAAGCAGTTCTTCCCTTTTGAAGTCAAATGTGTAAATTACATGTACAGTAACCAGGCAAATCAAATATTCTTTAACATTTAATCAGTTAAAAAAAACATTTAATCAGTTGTTTTATAGCTAAGTAAAATGGAAGGTCAGCTCATACTCTTTGATGACTTCATTCAGAAATATTCATCTATCTCTAGTTCCTCAGAGGGATTATTTCCCATTGGAAATTCATTTTCCCTGTAAAGTTTAACTGCCTACCTCAGTTATTAGAAACTAAGCCTAAGAACCATAGTCATAGTCAATTAAACTTCAACAAATTTCTAACCCCTTGGAAATGATTTTAAACCAAATTCTTGTAGCTAAGTAGAAACTCTTATATCAATGAGCAAAATATCCCAAATTTTCAGTTTTCTTTTCAATTTACATTGATGTGGTTGCAAAGATTTTAAGTATTTCAATGTCTGCATATTTCATGATCACTGATACCTCCAAACCATAAAACTTACACTGTTCCTCACTCTTTACTTCACAGTTAAAAGACTATTCTCCTCGAGGCTTACACTGTTGAAATAACTAGAAATGACAAATATCTTCCTCCTGCATCACGTACTCCTAGAGGAATGTAGAGATAGATATAAAAATGCCTGATCCTGTTACCCCTGCATAAAATTGCTTAACAGAATGAACAGCTTTCAGAATAAAGTTCAGAACTAAACTGTGACTTATCACAAAAGTTCTTCATAAACTGGCCCCTGTCTGTCTCCAACTTAGTCCCCTGCCACTCCTCCAATCTTTCCTCTAACCATTTCCTCCTCCCAGCCTCTCATCGTGGCTTCTCTATGCAACAACTAAACTGTTCATCACTCCTATTATTGTTTAAGCTCCCTGAAGTTAGGGACTACGTATTTTCTGATTCTGTACACAATACCTAGCATAGCACAATAATCAGAGGCAACCGACTATCGTATAAAGTTTGAAAATATGAATAACTATTACGATCCATCATTAAGATCTAAAATACTATGGCTTATTTTTCCTTTACATAATGGCAAAGGCGAAAACTATATATTAGGCTATATTTTGCTTATTTATTTATTTAGAGACAGGGTCTCGCTCTATCACCCAGGTTGGAATGCAGTGGAATGATCATAACTCACTCGAATTCCCAAGCTCAAGCTATTTTCTGCCTCAGCCTTCATAGCTAGGACTAGAGGCATGTGCCACCATGCCCAACTAATTTTATTTTATTTTATTTTTTGTGCAGAGACAGTCTTGCTATGTTGGTTCAGGCTTGTCTCAAACTCCTGGCCTCAAGCAATCCCCTCACCTCTGCCTCCCAAAGTGCTAGGATTACGGGCATGAATCATCACTCCTAGCTGCTATATTTTTAAAAATTATAATGTAGCTTTATTAGTAAATAACATCAAACACATTAATTTTGTGGGTGTCTTTTTTTAAAACATCTAGTTCATTAACTAAGAGGAGAAATCTAGCTTTATGCTTATTCAGTGGGAGCTCACAATTAGTTCTGCATTGTCTACGTTGGTAAAATAAAACATCAGTGCAATAGACATTTTACAAAGATGTCTGAAAAGCAGATTTTAACTGGAAAATCAAATTACCTCATTTATAGATAAGGAAATGAACTGAGAGGTGAAGTTATTTATGAAAAGTCACCCAGCTAATTAGTGAGCAAGTTGGGTAACTTAATGCTGATACTTTCTATCGGCTGCAATGTAACTTTATGTCCACTCCAACCTCATAGAGGAGGCAGACAATGATGCAATTCATAACACACTTCTCTTTTCTCCCACCCTCAATTTAGTGGGTCATGGGTCTTTAATACTTACTGCATTTAACTGATTCCTCTATCCTTAAGATACACGCCCTGCTTTAACACAGTCTCCTTCTCCTCGTCATTTACTGAGTACCAACATTTGCTGACCATTAAGTACATCTAAGTTATCGTACTGGGGGCAGTGGAGAAGGGGAAGACAAACATAAGACAGAAAGATGTGGTTCCTTCCCCTACAAAGTTAGTTACAATCTGGTATAGTACTCATATGATTTTTATCTGCTTAAATATCTGTAAAAACACAGTACAAGAAAAATTTAATTACTTTCTATCATGAAAATGCACCTTATTTCTCCCACTAGAAGATAAGCTCCAGGAAGGCAAGGATGTTTGTCTCTTTAGAACACTGCTTGACACAGAAGTTACTTAATAAATGTCTATTGTGGGAAACACAAATTAAAACCACAGTGAGATACCACCTTATCCCTAACAGAATGGTCATTATTAAAAACTAAAAAAACAATACATGTTGGCATAGAGGCAGTGAAAGGGAATGCTTATGCACCATCAGTGAAATGTAAATTAGTACAACCTCAACGAAAAACGGTACGGAGATTCCTCAAAGAACTAAAAGTAGACCTGCCATTTGATCCAGCAATCCCACTACTGGGTATCTACCCAAAGGAAAAGAAGTCATTATGTCAAAAAGACACATGCACTCACATGTTTATCACAGCACAATACAAAGGTATGAAACTGCAAAGATACAGAATCAACCTAAGTGCCCATGAACTGAAGAGTGGTTAAAGAAAATGTGGTGTATATATACCATGGAGTACTACTCCGTCATGTGAAGGAATGAAATAATGTTTTTCACAGCAACCTGGATGGAAGTGGAAGCATCCTGCACATCTTAAGTGAAGTATCTCAGGAAGGGAAAAACAAATACCACACTTACAATGGGAGCCAAGCAACAGATATACGTAATAATGGTATAACAGACTTTGAAGATTCAGAAGGGGGAGAGGTTGATGAGGGATCAAAAATTACCTATCAGATGCGATGAATACTATTCAAGAGACAACTACACTAAAAGCCTTTACTTCACCACTATGCAATTCATCCATATGTCAAAAAACCACTTCTACCTCCTAAATCTACTAAAATAAAAAAGAAAAGAAAAAAATAAACTGCTAGAAGAATGAATTAGCAGACTTGAAGACAGGTCAATAGAGATTACAGAAGACAAAGAATAGCAATTAAAAAATAATGAAGAAAACTAAACAGAGAAATGTGGACTATTGTTAAATGCATCAATATGCACAAAATGCAAGTACCATAAAGATAGAAAGAGAAAGGAACAGAAAACATATTAGAAGAAATAATAGGAAGGAAGGAAGGGAGGGAGGAAGGGAGGGAGGAGGGCAGGCAGGCAGGAAGGCAGAAAGGCCAATAACTTCCCAAATTTATAAAAACAATAACTCACATATCCAAAAATTACAATGAACTCCAAACAGTGTAAATGCAAAGATACCACAGAAATATCATAGTAAAAATGCTAAAACTAAAAAACAGGGAGAATATCATAAAAGCAGTAAGAGGAGAGAAATAATGCATCACTTATCAGGGAACACCAAAAAGATTAATAGCTGAGTTCTCAGCAGAAAAATAGAGGCCAGAAAGCCAGGGGACAATATATCTCTAGTGCTCAAAACAAACTGTCAACCCAAACTCCAATATTTAATAAATCTATCTTTCAAAATTGAAGGTGAAATACTTTCCCAGATGAAAAAAATAAATGAATAAATGTCTACTGAGTGAATGAATACCATAGAAAAACCCATTAAGTAGCAGGATTCAAGTAATATTTCCAAAAGTGTATAACAGAGTTTGTAAACCTTTCCTTACTCTTCTCATGCTCTACAACCCAATTTTTGTTTTATTGGGTAATTACTCAGACCATGCATGACTACCTAATTTAACATCATGCCCTACCTAACTGAATCAAACCTAGAAAATCTGCAAAGAAAGGAAACCTACAGGTCTTTCAATTACTTAGTCCTGAGCCTTTTTTCAAGAGCAAAAGGTCTCCAGATACTTTTCTTTCTTTCTTATATTAGATCTCAGGATCTCTGCGTTTGCCCTCATTTATGAAGATAAGGATGATAACAAAAATATCTCAATTACTATCTACCCTGTATCAGGCACTTTTCATACATTAACTCCCACTTAATTTTTAAAACAACTCCCATTTTACAGAATGGGAAAACTGAAGCCAGAGAATGGTTAGCACTCGGATTTGTTCCCAGAATCTCTATTCTTTCCATCACATCATTCAGCCTTCTCTTTTTATCCTCTAACGCTCTTCTCCCACAATCTTAGCTATAGGTAAAATACAATCTCTCCAGCTATGCCTGACTCCTTTAATCGTTGTCCTCCCTAACAAGCATACAGCTCTATTTCAAAGGTTTTGCTATGAATCAACTAGGAGTAACAAAGGAGAATAACAAAAATAACAAATGTGGAGATGTTAGAACAATTCAACATTTAACCTATGTTTATAAATGCCTGGAGTTCTTAGTGGAGAATCCCTGGCCTCCAATTTACCTTGAAGCAATAAATGGAAGCCTTAGTAAGTTCACAAAATTTTCCCTCCCTACTATCTTACCTCCTGGTCTTCCAGGATACAAATCAAATTATACTGCATCCAAAAAGAATAGGTGCATCTATGTTAAGTGAGAAATTTACATTTCTGAGAAATTTCAAAAACCACTTTTGAAAGAACCACTTCTGAAACTTTGAGTCTCAAGCCCAATTGCTTTAGACCATTTTCTCACAACGTGAGCTTTTGGTCTGCTCCGTTTTTACAAAATTACACAAAGCTTCCACTTTTCACATTACATTTCCAAATGTCTGAACAACTCCTCAGCTCCAAAACTAAACTTCCTATGCCACTGACCAATGGCCACTGGTCAACACATCTGAAGGAAAAAAACAGAAACAAAAATTCATCCTCTCTCCTCCTAAACCCTCTTCCACCAAAATCTATTCTTCATGATATTCTTATTTCAACTAATAGCATCACTAATTGTCTTGAAAATGTCTTAGACCTATACTTATTTCAGTTTTAATGTCAATGCCAACATTTTTCAAATCTGTATCTTTCACTACAATCATCACTTCTTGCTCAGCTACCACAATTAAACTCCATGGTATTCCTGCCTCTAGCCTTCTACTTCTCTACAGGACCTATCGCCAAAATAATATCCATTATGACAGATTTTTCTTAACTAAAAATTATATGTGAAATCCACAGTCTAGCACTTAAGGACTTCCGTAATCTGTATCCATCTGTCTTTACCAGCCTGTTCCTTATACAGCCTTAGCAATGTACTCTGCTTTTCTTACCTCTATACCTTTGGGGACAGGCAGCCAGCATGAGGAGGGCAGCAACCTCATGAGGATCCATCGTCTTCCCCCTACTCTGCTCTAACTGCTAACAATCTTTCAAAAGATGACATCCTCAATGAAAGGAAAGGGCTGTGGCATATCATTTACTGAGCACATACTCTGTCTAGTGCTTTACAGATCATCCTAATCTCCAAAAAAAAAAAAACACAGTGAAGAAGGAATGAAGGAAACTGAGGAAGAACTTACCCAAAGTCACCAGCAAGTAAGAATCCAAACTAGCTCCATAGCATTCTGTATTTTCCAGTGAAATATGACAGAAGAGGCACAGGCTTTATGTAGTCAGCATACCCCTGTTCAAATTCTAGCTACTCAACCACCTACCTGTGTGAATTCAGCAAGTTATGTATCTGCAATGCCTTAGTTTCCCCACCTATAAAAACGGAACAAGGGTACTATCTACCACATCAATGACTGGAAGAATTACATGAGATGATATAAGTGCTTGGAACTGTATTTGGCCCATAATAACCAATCAATGTTAACTATTATTACTCTTTTGTTGGAATTTTTGGCTATACTATAATTTTGACAATACGTATCATATGCTCTCACTGTTCCCAAATCAACTTTTGCATAGCACAGATAAAACCTTCACAAAAGCTTAATATAGATACTCAATAAATATCTGCAGAAGATATAAATTGTTGAACAGTGAGTCACCACAATGCTTCATTAAAAGAAATACACTTGTTCCCTAATTGTTTCCTCTTCTGAGAAAATAATAATGCTTACTAACTTGCTTCCCCTTTTTATGTCATGTGAAATTACCGTACCCAGTGCCATATGGTAGTAACATGCCAAATGGCTCAAGCACTATTTTGATTTCATTTTGCCTTCTACTAAGCATTATTAATTCCCAGATTTCAAAATGTCCAAAATCATACTTTTCATTTAAATGCCAACTATTTTTAGGTCACACTAACATGAAGTAAGCAAAGAATACCATATTTGACCGGGCTATTTCCATTTCATACATTTTTATGGCAAGAACTATAAAAACATAAAATGTCTCCCTATTCAACTTAAAAGACAAATCTATCCCTACAGTCCTACCCCTAGTCCTATCTTCATTTTGCTAAAATTAGTGACTGAAAAGCTTCTGATAAATCTATGTTACCTTGGGATGCAGAAAAATATCAAGGGAAGGGAGCTGAATGCCAACAATTTAGGACCCTCCAAAATTCTCTGAGCTTTAAACAAGGATAGATGAGGGCTTATCCCAAACCCTTCAATATTAAATCTCTTAAACCAAAACTTTGTCGATGTAATTTATATTATATTATACATGGAGACAAGACATCAAGCTGCCTGACTTCAAAGGTAGAAATTAAAAACAGTTGTCATAACACAGAGAAAAATAAATATTGCTTCTAATAGTTTAATAAAAAACAAACGAGCAAACAACAACAACAACAAAAAGCTGCGAGGCTTAACTATATAACAGACAGATTTTATTTCATGTAATCCTCAAAACAACTGTTATTTAGAGAAAATGTCACAAAATTAGTAAGTGGAAGAGCTCTGAACCCAGCTTGACTCCCAAATTTGGGATCTAGTATTTTGAACCATTTGTTTTGCCATAATCCATGATAATACACTTTACATTTCCATCTTCACCTTGACATACACATATTAAAAAAAAAACTGAAACAAAAGCTTCTTGAAATAATATTTCTTCTCACTCCACAGAATATTTCAAATTGAGTCCAAAATCCCCATGGGCCCTGCACTACAGCACTGCACTACACTTCCTACCTCATGTTCAAAGTTATTTTTAACGGCTACCAGTGTCCAGTTTTGCTACTTTGAGATGGAACTGACCTCCTCAACCCTTTAAAAACTGCGTTTAAATAGGATTTAATAACCCTTAAAAGTCCTACCTTAAATCTTGAATCAATCTGTTTTCTCTACAAGAACACTTTGTAGAACACCCATCTTATTTATAATGTGTCAAAAACTGCAGAAGTTCTCCTTGGAGAACAACACATCATTGTTGAAAGGAATGCATTCGTTTTCACTGTTATGCTGCATCACTGAGGAATAGCTGGGCAGGTTTGGGGCAACAACAGAGGATCTGAGCAGCTGCCCACGGTGCTGAAACGGAGGATGAAAGGACAGTTTTGGAAATTTATTACTGCCAGATTAGGACAAAACAGAGGAATTTACCAAATGCTGACAGAACGCTCCGTGGCTGCCTCCAAAGTTGCGAGAGTATTTCTGGGATGCTAACGCTTGGCTTCAGTGTCTGCCCACTCTCTCTCTGGGACAGAGTTCTTTAATCAGTGCAGATCAACTCAATAAGCGTCCTGGAAGAGCTGCTGACTTTTAAGAGTGACGAGACGTGGTATCTGGCTTTAGCAGGGTCACGTCTCATCCTGCAATCGGAGCTTTCAGCAAAAGAAAAAGGCGGTGGACGGTAAGAAATAAAGGAAGTGACTGCCCTCTTCCTCAAAGACAAAACAACCCACACAACTGAAGTCAAGCGATTTCGCCCGAGGACTTCGCAGCAAGTGGTAGACGATGAGAAGCTTTCCAAACATCTGTCCAGGTTCCTGCCCTCCCAGGAATGGAATGTAAGAAGCACAAAGATAACCCAACAACTTTAGACACATACAAACACGCGGGGGAGGGGTGTATGGGACACCCGGTCCTCTGGGGGCTTTTTTATTCCCTTTGCAAAAAAGCCAAATTTACTCCGAGTCCATCTACCGAGGAGCAGCAGACTTCAGTAACCGGGCCGACACGGAGATCGAGGGCCAGCAAGGGGGGTGTGTTCTTTGGGCCGTCCGACAACCCACCGCCCGGCCACCACGACGCCGGACGGGCTCTTACCTGGAAGCCCGGCCCCCTGGAACACGAACAGGCTCTCTGGCCGCGTCGCTGCAGGAGAAGTCCCTACCGTGACTTCATGACTAAATATCCGCACCGAACCACTCAGCTGGGAGTCGGAGCAGGGACAACAACACCAAGGCGAGACGGAAGTCCCGCCCCCACCAGCCTGATTGGTCCTCACCCAAAGGCAGAGAAAAGCCATTGGGGCACAGAGTTGCCTGTTCAGGCGCCTTCCCACACTCACGCCGGGTTTCGCTACTTGCTCCAGTAGAGCTCGGAGAAAAGCCCAGTTTGTGAGTCTCGTTCTTGGCCGCGTGATCGGCCTTCCCTGGAAAGGAATCGATGGGCAGGGTGGGGCGGGCATCTGGGGAACTGAAGCGCTGCTGAAAAGCTGCTCTGGGCTGGGGAGGCAATACGCTGGCAGAACGGATTGGTTATCGGCCCCAGCCGGTGCCCCCAGGAGCAGAAGCCATAGGGTGTGGAGTGCGCGGGACCAAGCAGCCCGGGCGGGTGGGCCTCATCTGCTCCGCTGTGGAGCCAGAATAGCCCAAGACCCGGCTAGCAGTCTGCACCTGGGCGGCCCTGGCTGTGGCGCCTACGGTCTCCCCTTTACTGAACTCACCGAGCGGCTAAAGAGGTGCAAGCGAGGCCTCATCCCCTCCGCGCCGTAGCCCGGCTGAGATTGGGGTTGGTAGGACCGAGCCCAACGCCTCAGATTCCTGGCCGCGTTGTCTCAAGTGTGAAGGGCCTGAGGTTTGAACGCGAATCCCCTGGGGCCTGGCTGGGAGCGGCGTTGACTTCAGCGGGCTGGGCCTGACAAGCGCCATCCCGGGGGCTCAGCAGAAGTCAAACCTTGTGATTCCGACTCTAGGTCAGCCTGTTAAAACCCTTGCCTCTTCGATGTTCAAAAAAACTAGTTCCCTGCCGCCTTTCTGGTAAGCCTTCCTCCTTCAATTTGTCCCAGTCTTAAACCAATCAAAATATATCGCCACATTGGACTATCCACACTGATTAACCAGTTGCTAATTCGCTACTGGAAAGAGGCAGCGTAGTGAAGTGCAAAGTACAGAGTCCTGAATTAAAACGTTAAGAGACATAGATTCCAGTCCCACTTTGGGTTCCAAGGAATAAGGCCTCTACAGGCTTCCAATCCATCATCATCTTTTATAAAGAAGGGGAAGGAGGCTATGTAACTGTAATTTTTTTGCTTGGGGAGACCTGAGCCAGGACACAGGAAAAGAGAAAAGACTACTTCTCTAGTGAATCCGTTTGTGCCTTTTGAATTTTGAACCTTGGGAATATTACCTACTCAAAATTCAAATAAGACAAATTTAAAAACCAAATTATAAAAAAAGTAAAACTATCAAGTATTTTCTTCTTCTGTTTATCCTATGGCCATATAGTCTATGTATTCTCAGTTTTTCATTGATTGTGAAGATAGTTCTGCCTTTAAAAAATTACTTTTAAAAAGTCAGGATTGGGAGTATTACTAAGTAGGCTAGTATAATTAATATAAACATATTTACAACAAACAAAAAGGGAAGGGAGCACTATCAAACTTATTTTATGAGGTCGACATTATCTTGATACCAAAGCCAGCCAAGGATACTGCAGGAAAGGAAAATTACACACCAGTATCACTGATGAACATAGAAGCAAAAATCCTCAACAAAATACTACCAACCAAATAAAACAGCACACTGAAAGAATCATATACCAGGATCAAGTGGGATTTATCCCTTAGATGCAAAGATAGTTCAATATACACAAATTAATAAATGTGATATGACTCATTAACAGAATGAAAGACAAAAATCATAGGATTACTCAATAGATGCAGAAAAAGCATTTATTCAACATCCGTTCAGGATAAAAACACTCAACAAATTAAATGTAGAAGAAATGTATCTCAACACAATAAAGATCATATAGGGCTGGAGGTGCCTGTGGCTCAGTGAGTAGGGCACCGGCCCCATATACCGAGGGTGACCAGTTTGTACCCACCCTGGCCAAACTGCAATAAAAAAATAGCCGGGTGTTGTGACGGGCACCTGTAAGTCCCAGCTACTCAGGAGGCTGAGAATCGCCTAAGCCCAGGAGTTGTGAGCTGTGTGACTGCCATGGCACTCTACCAAGGACAATAAAGTGAAACTCTGTCTCTATTTAAAAAGGTTGAGGGGCGGCACCTGTGGCTCAGTGGGTAGGGCGCTGGCCCTCTATACCGACGGTGACGGCTTTGAATCCAGCCCTGGCCAAAATAATAATAATAATAATAATAATAATTTAAAAATAATAATAAATAATAAAATTTTTAAAAAAATCATATATGGCAAGTCCACTGCTTAGTTTTCCACTAAGACAGGAATAAGACAAGGTTACATTCTTGCCACTTCTATCAACATACAGTTCTGGAAGACCTAGCCAGAGTAAATAGGCAAAAAAAAAAAAAAAAGTAATAGAGTATCCAAATTGGAAAAAAAGTAAAATTGTCTTTATTCACAGAAGGCAAGATCTTATACAGGGGAAATGCTAAAGACTCCACCAAGAAAATGTAAGAACTAATAAATTTAGTAAAGTTGCAGAATGCAAAATAAACATTAAAAAAATCAAAGCACTACATATTTCTATATACTAACAATAAACTACCCATAAAAGAAACTAAGAAAATAATCTCTTTTATAATGGCATCAAAAGTAATAAAGCAGTTAGAAATAATTAACCAAGAAGGTAAAACATCCATACACCAAAAAATATAAAATATTTTATAGATACAGAAGAAAGAAATTGAAGACACAAATAGATGAAAAGATATCCATGGTCATAGATTAGAAGAATTAATAGTGTCAAAATGTCCTTACTACTACTCAAAGCAATCTACAGATTCAATGCAATTCCTACAAAAATTCCAGTGGTATTTTTCACATAAATTTTTTTTTAATCCTAAAATCTGTATGGAACCACCAAAGACCTTGAATAGCTAAAGCAGTCTTGAGCAAGAGCAAAGCTGGAAGCATCACGCCTTCTGATCTCAAGTTATATTATTTTACAAAACTATATTAGTCAAACCATTATAGTACTGGCATAAAAATAGACACATGGACCAGTGGCACAGAATGAAAAGCCCAGAAATAAACCCATGAAAATATAGCCAACTAATCTTCAACAAAGGTGTAAGACTATGTACATACACAGTGGAGAACAGTTAGTCCTTTCAGAAAATGGTATTGAGAAAACAATATACACTGGCAAAAAAAAAAAAAATGAAATTGGTTTATTATGTTACACCAAATACAAAAAGAAACTCAACATGGATTAAAGGCAAAGACCTAAAACCACAAAACTCCTAGAAGAAAACAGTGGAAAAGCTCCATGGCATTGGTCTTGGCAATAATTTTTTGAATATGACACCAGAAGCACAGGCAACAAAAGTAAAAATAAACAAGTTGGACCGTAACAAATTAAAAACTCTCTGCACAGCAAAGGAAACAATTGGCTAAATGAAAAGGGAAGAAAATATTAGCAAACCCTTTATCTGGTAAGGAGTTAATGTCTAAACATAAGGAATGTAAGTCAATACAAGTCAATGGCAAAAAAACTGAAAAACTTGATTAAAAATAGGCAAAAGATCTGAATACACATTTTTCCAAAGAAGGTATAGAAGTACCCAACGGGTTTATGAAAAGGTATTCAACATCACTAATCATCAGAGAAGTGCAGATCAAAACCATAAAATAAGCTGTCACCTCCTGTTAGGAAGGGTATTATCGATATTATCAAAAAGTCAGAAGAGAACAAGAGCTGGTGAAAATATGGAGAAAGGAGAACCCTTAAACCTTATTGATGATAATGTAAATTGGTATAGCCATTATGGAGAACAGTGTAGAGATTTCTTGAAAAATTAAAAATAGCCCAGATATGGTGGAGTATGCCTGTAGTCCCAGCTACTCTGGAGACTGAGGTGGAAGAATCTCTTGAGTTGTGGAGTTCAAAACCAGCCGGGGCAAGATAGAGAAACCTCCATCTTCAAAATATATAAATACACATACACACAGCATATGATCCAGCAATTCCACTTTTTAATATATAGACAGTCCCCAACTTAAAATGGTTTGTCTTATGATTTTTTAGCTCCATGAGGGTCCAAAAGCAATATGTATTCAGTAGAAACTGCATTTTGAATTTTGAGTTTTGAACTTTTCCTGGGCTATTCAGTTAAGATACTCTTGGGGTGCTGTCAGCAGTGAGCAGCAGATCCCAGTCAGCTCTGTGATCACTAGGATAGACAGCCAAAACTCCACAGCATACCATGTTGCAGATTATTTTGCTCGCCTGTAATCTAATGTACATGTTCTGAGCACATTTAAGGTAGACTAGCTGAGCTTTGATGTTTGGTAGTTACATATATTAAATGCATTTTCAACTTACAATATTTTCAGCTTACAATAGGTTTTGTAAGCATTATTTACAATAGCCAAGATACAGACTCAATCTATATGTTGGTGGATGAATGGACAAAGAAAATATAGTGGGAGGTGCCTGTGGCTCAAGGAGTAGGGCACCAGCTCCATATGCCAGAGGTGGTGGGTTCAAACCCAGCCCTGGCCAGAAACTGCAACAACAACAACAAACAAAAAAAGAAAATATAGTATATACAGTCATTCCTTGATATCCATAGGGGATTAGTTCCAGGACCCTCCAAGGATACTAAAATCCACAGATGCTCAAGTCCCTTATATAAAATGATACAGTGTTTGCACATAACCTGCACGCACCCTTATAATACCTAATACAGTATTAATTCTATGCAAATAGGTGTTATCCTGCATCTTTAAATTTATATTGTTTTCTATCATTATCTTATTATTTTTTATTGGTTTTTTTCCCCAAAATATTTTCAATCTGATTTTGGTTGAATCTGTGGATGTGGAATTGTGGATACAGAAGGCTGGCCATATATATAATGGGATATTATTCAGCCTTACAAAAAGAAGGAAATTATGCCATTTTTGACAACATAGATGAACCTAGAGGACATTATGCTAAGTGAAATAACAAAATTACAGAAAGACAAATACAGCATGAGACAAAGACTTACAGAAACAGAGAGTAGTGCCGGGTGCAGTGGTTCACGCCTGTAATCCCCACACTCTGGGAGGCCAAGGCAGGTGGACTGCTTGAGCTCGGGAGTTCAAGACCAGCCTGACCAAGAGTGAGACCCCCATCTCTACTAAAAATAGAAAAACTAACCAGGCATGCTGATGGGCGCCTTTAGTCCCAGCTACACAGGATGCTGAGGCAAGAGGATCTCTTGAGCCCAGGAGTTTGAAGTTGCTGTGAGCTATGATGATGCCACAACGCTCTACCCAGGGCAACAGAGTGAGACTCTATCTCAAAAAAATAAAATAAAAAGACAGACTAGGCTCGGCGCCTATAGCTCAACCGGCTAAGGCGCCAGCCACGTACACCTAAGGTGGCGGGTTCGAATCCCCAGCCCGG
>NW_003852631.1:1872317-1883865 GCF_000181295.1 Otolemur garnettii
AAAAAAAAAAAAATAAAATAAAAAGACAGACTAGATGGATGGTGAGCAAGTGTTTGGGGGGGTAGAGAAAATGAGGAGATATTGACTAAAGTGTACAGAGTTTCTGTTACAAGATGAGTAAGTTCTGGAGACCTAATGACAGCATGGTGTTGACAGTTAATAACACTGAATTATGTACTTGAAATTGGTGAAGACAGTAGATCTTAGGTATATTCTCATAGGAAAAAGATAAGTTTGTGAAGGGATAGTTATATTAATTAGCATGATTGTGATAATCATTTTACAAAGTATACCTATATCAAAACATCACATTGTACAGTTTAAATATGTACAGATTACACTTGTCATTTATACCTCAGTAAGGTTGAAAAAAAGATGGGAAAACATCAATAATCTCTATGAAAGCCTAAGTGGAGTAAATTTTCCAATTAAACAACAAATTATCAGCTATACTTTTTTGTTTTTTTGAGACCGAGTCTCATTTTGTCACCGTGGATAGAGTGCTACAGAATCGTAACTCACAGCAACCTCAAATTCTTGGGGCCAAGCGGTCCTCTTGCTTCAGCCTCCCCCTGCGTAGTTGGGATTATAGGCACCTGCCACAATACCTGGCTATTTTTTAGAGATGGGCTCTTGCTCTTGCTCGGACTGGTCTCGAACTCATAAGCTCAGGAAATCCATCTGCCTTGGTCTCCCAGAGTGCTAGGATTACAGGTGTGAGCCGCTGCACCCAGCCAGCTATTTTCTTTTTAATAGGACATAATATTAAAACTTAAAGGATACCCAAAGGTGCATAGCAAAAAGAGGAAAAAAAAATATGTGAAGCAAACAACCAAAGGAAAGCTGGCATAACTGTATTACTATGAAAAACAGACCTAACGTCAAAAGCATTGTTTTTGGTTTAAATAAAATTATTAATGACTTTTTAATTTGCAAAGATGTTATAATAATCTTGAAGCAATATACATCTAGAAACAACTTTTAAAAAGCAAGAATTGAGATTACAAAGAAAAGTTGACAGATCCACAATCATAATAGAATTTTATATGCCATTTCAGTAACCCACAAACCCAGCAGAAAAAAACAACAGCAAGAATATAAAATATCTGGACAACACATGGAACACATAGAAAACTCTGTAGGTATTCTTTCCGAGCACACGTGGAATCTTCCCCCAAATGGCAGCATGTTATGTCATAAAGCAAATCTCAACAAATATCAAAGAATTGGTAGCATGTAACCCATTTGCTGTGATCATAAAAAATTAGTTTTTAGCTATGAAGAAGATACTTTTTAAAATTCTAAGATAATACTATGACCAATTTGGGATAATAAATAGAAATAAATGTAAAATGGAAATTTTCTTAGAAAAACCATTTTAACTCGCCCAGGGACCTGAAAAGATTTGGGAAACCTGACTGGGTTGAAGCAACTGAAACAGTACTCAAAAATGTACAACCTTTCCCCACAAAACTCACCTCCAAAAGGTTTTAAAAGTGAGTTCATGGCCCGGCGCCTATAGCTCAACCAACTAAGGCGCCAGCCACGTACACCTAAGGTGGCGGGTTCTAATCCCCAGCCCGGACCCGCCAAACAACAATGACGGCTGCAAAAATAGCCAGACGTTGTGGCAGGTGCCTGTGGTCCCAGCTACTTGGGAGGCTAAGGCAGAAGCCTCGCTTGAGCCCAGGAGTTGGAGGTTGCTGTGAGCTGTAATGCCACGGCACTCTACTCAGGGGGACAGCTTGAGGCTTTGTCTCAAAAAAAAAAAAAGTGAGTTCACCATACTTTCAAGAAATAGATGATTCAATTTTTACAAACCATTTCATAAAATTTTAAAAAGGAAAGTATTCAGTCAATTCCAGGAGAAGAGTATAACCTTGATACCAAAACTGGGTAAAAACAGTGCAAGTTAGAAAAATCACAGGCCAAAATCACTTTGACTGAATATGTAAAAATCCCAAATAAAACATTGCTCAGCTAAAACTAGCTGAGTTTTTTAAAAGCTATACTCAAGCAGTATTTATTCCAGGAATTATAAGATAACACTATAAAATTTATTAATGTAATTCACCACATCAAAATTTAAAACTTTTTGAAATTATCTTAAATGTAGGAAGCACATTTGAGAATTAAGGGAGGGACCTATATTGAACAAGACTGTCAGGAAAATCTCTCTGAAAAGCTGACATAACTTGAGACTTAAGAATAAAGTTTTGGCTCAGTGCCTGTGGCTCAAGCACCTAAGGCGCCAGCCACATACACCTGAGCTGACTGGCTCGAATCCAGCCCAGGCCAGCTGAACAATGATGGCTGCAATCAAAAAATAGCTGGGCACTGTGGGGGGCACCTGTAGTCCAGCTATTTGTGAGGCAGAGGCAGGAGAATCGCTTGAGCCCACAAGTTGGAGGTTGCTGTGAGCTTCGATGCCACGGCACTCTACCCAGGGGGACAGCTTGAGGCTCTGTCTCAAAAAAGAAAAAAAAAAGTTTCTTCTGAGCACAGTGTCTATAATCCTAGCTACTTGGGAGGCTGAGGTGGGAGGAGTGCTTGAGTAAAGGAGTTCAAGACCAGCCAGCAACAAGTGATACTCCTTTTCAAAAAAAAAAAAGGAAAGGAAGAAAGAAAAGAAAAGAAAAAGAGGGGCAGCACCTGTGGCTCAGTGAGTAGGACGCTGGCCTCATATGCCAGAGGTGGTGGGTTCAAACCCAGCCCTGGCCAAAAACTGTAAAAAAAAAAGAAAAAAGAAAAGAAAAAGAAAGGAGAATAAAGGTTCTTTGGTATGAGTCAAATCTCATAAAATTGGGTTTTAAGAAAGCAATGTATTTGGAGGATATGAGGACACTCAAAGTATTAAAAGGTTGCCTGAAGCCCAGTCTTGTAAAGATTAATTACCAGGATTACTATTTGGCTTGCTCCTACTGCCTCAGAACTTTGGTGTGGTTGATCTCAGACACCACTCTGCCCTCCACTATCCTGCAGGTGGTGGTCTTTTGGATTGTTTGCATGGAGTTGCTGCTGTCCAGGACATCACCAAAGTTGAAGTCCTCCCAGTCTTCCAGCAGGCGGCGGTAGGTGGCGATGTGAGCCTCTAGCTTGTCCTTGACATTCAGTAGTGCCTGGTCTCTTCTGGGCCTGGTGCTGCCCCTCTGCCCGGGTCTGTGCCAGCTCCAACTCGAAATGCAGCAGGACCTCATTGAGATGCTCCATCGGCATGGCTTAGTGGGCCTCTACCTCCCTCAGGCTGTTCTCCAAGCTAGATTTCAGATTTCTCATGGAGTCCAGGTCCATCCCCAAACACTGGACCATACACTTCAGCTCTGTGAGCGTCATCTCAGCAGCTCCAACCTCAGCAGACTGTGAGGTGACCGCTATGGTGCTCTCCAATCTGCTGGGACCAGTACTTGTCCAGCTCTTCTCGGTTCTTCCCAACCAGCTCGCCATCCTGGGCCCGCATGTCTGCCATGATCTTGCTCAGGTCCTGGGTATGGGGAGCATGGCAACCCAGAGCTGGCAACCCGGGCTTGTAGGCCTTTCACTTCCTCCTCGTGATTCTTCATCATGAAGAGCAGCTCTTCCGTGACAGCCTCCATTCCTGTCTCCAGCTGCAGCCAAGTGCCGTTGGTATCACCAGTGACCTTGCGGAACCCATGGGTGTAGCTCTCCATAGACTGGCACGTGGCCCGCTCTGTCTCCTACTTGACTCTAAAGTCATCAGCAGCAAGATGGGCGTTGTCCACAGAATTTGCAAAGATCTGAGCCCTCAGGTCCTCTATGGTCTTGAAGTAATGTGCCCAGTCTCTGATCTGGGGCCCCTTCTTCTCCAGGTATTTTGATTTTTCTCCAGATTTTGTTCTTCAGCCTCGGATTATCCATCTCCAGGCTCCTCACTCTGTCCAAGTGGGAGACCAGGCAGTGGTTCAGATCTTGAATGGTCTGTCTCCTCAGTCTGGATGCCCCTTCCTGCCAGACCCCCCGCCATCCCTGTAGCCAGGCCTCCGGATCCCAGCCGCTGGGGTAAGCTGGTGGAGTGGGTCACAGAGATAGGGGAGCTCCAGACCCTGGTGCCTGCATAGGCCCTGGCTGCGCAGCTGGCGAGCCAGATACTATAGCCAGGCACCCGGATGGAACCCAGGGACCAGTAGTTGGTAGAGAAGGCGGTGGTGAAGGACATGATGTCCAAGGAGGAAAAGGAAAGGACAAGACTCGGGGGCAAGCTCAGAAACAACATTCTTAATACCGGCAGTTCCATTACAGCCATTTTCATCACTCTGCTCCCAGTTCAAATTCTAGGGAGGGAGCCTTCTGTTGACCTGCCATGTAACATATGCCCATCCCTTAACCAGGGTGCCTTGATTTACTGTCCCATCAGACCATACACAAAAAGATGTAAAGAAATTGGAATTACATTACCAAAAGAAGATAGAATAAATGCTCAGTAAGAGCACTCAGTAGAATTGAACAGCATTTTCAAAGGCCCTGAGGCTGGACCAACCCAAGTGGATATAAAGAGAAATCGTTACCACAGGAGATACAAATTTAGCCATCTTCATTATACAAGCAGCATTAAATACATGAGAATGTATGAGATCATTTACAGCCAGCCTCTTCTGCAGCATTTTAATAAAACTAGTAGACTAAATAAAATATATTTAGAGCTAGCCTAGGGTAAGTTAAGCATGTGCGGACACCTACACATTATGTTTTGAGAATGCTTGGCTCCTGCTCCCCAATTTTTTCCACATGAAATCCTGACAGTGAGATCTGAAATTCCAACATTAATTCTTTTCTTTGGATTCAGAAAGAAGGCAGATATCAGATATTTAGTTGTCAGCCACGGACACTTCATATTTGATCAATTCTCCCCTCTCCTTGACACTGTCTTGTATATCGCAAGCTCAAATATATTTTTCAGGCAAAGAAGGAAAGTCCGCAGAACGGAGAATCCTGAACAGAAAAGATAAGAATACAGATATCTAAAAGATAAGATCTGAGCTGGCACTATCCTAATTCAGGGGGCTTTGATGAAAATATAAGAGTTTTCTCTGCAACTTTAAGACAAGATAGGGACAAGACAACAGGATGCGGTGGCACGAGGAAAGAGATTGTTAAGCATGTGTTTGATATTACTAAATAAGACAAGGGCTAAAGTTAGAATTTAATGTACAAGGTCTGTGCTGATATAAAACATTCCAACCAACATAATGATACTTAGTACTTCAATTAGCCTACTGTTTGTTCTATTTCATTGAAGTTGAAAATAAACTGTCTTTTAACTGCTATTTTCCCCAATACAACTTGTTTTCCTAATTGTAGATTTCTTTGCTGTTCGCTGCTTGTTATTTCCTCTACCAAGCACGAGTTTGTTCCAGCTATCAACTGCACAATTTCACTTCCTTAAAAGAGTCTGTGCGTTTAGTGATGAGCTCTATAGTCTGGAAATCCTCCCAACTTCCATCCTGATTATAGTTTAGTGTTATCAATCTTAGCAAATTAGTGAGATGCATCTGCCCCTGGTTTGTTCATTTCCAAAAATAAAGACATGAAGGGACTGTTTGATTGTGTTTGCCATGTGTTCAAACGAACAAATCAAAGTCACTAGGAGCATTAAATTGCAGTAATAACCAAGTGATGCAAGACTGAAATCACTGTTTCGTGAAACTATTTTTAAGGGTACTTTGAAGAACAATATTTTCCTACTTTTCTTTGTGTTAAGTTGTTAGAAAGCTTGAACAAAAATTTCTTCCTCTTTACTTTTTTTTTTTTCTTGATACAGGTCTCACTATGTTGCCCTTGGTAGAGTGTCCTGGCATCACAGCTCACAGCAACCTCAAACTCTTGGGCTTAAGCAATTCTCTTGCCCCAGCCTCCCAAGTAGCTGGGACTACAGGTGCCCGCCACAATGCCCAGCTATTTTTTGGTTGCAGTTGTCATTGTTGTTTAGCGGGCCAGGCTCTGCTCAAACCCACCAGCCTTGGTGTATGTGGCTGGTGCCCTACTCATTGAGCTCCAGGTGCTGAGCCAAAATCTCTTCCTTTTTACTTTTTAAAAAATTTCCGTGTAGCTTCTAGTTCCTTGCTATTCAAGTATAGTTCGTAGAATTTATTAGAATTGAAAATCTCAGGTCCCACTGTAAAATGACCCAGTGAGAAGCCATTTAGTAAGAGGGGTATCACTTGATTCAAATGCACATCCATGTGTTCTTAGATGGAAAGAATAGAACTCAGTAACAAATGCTAAAAGCTACAATAACAAAAGCATAATTAGTTTTTTTTTTTTTTGAGACGGAGCCTCAAGCTATCCCCCTGGGTAGAGTGCCATGGCATCACGCTCACAGCAACCTCCAACTCCTGGGCTCAAGCAAGTCTCCTGCCTCCGCCTCCCAAGTAGCTGGGACTACAGGCGCCCGCCACGATGCCCGGCCATTTTTTGGTTGCAGCCATCATTGTTGTTTGGCGGCCCAGGCTGAGGATTCGAACCCGCCACCTTAGGTGTATGTGGCTGGCGCCTTAGCCGCTTGAGCCACAGGCGCCGAGCCCGTAATTAGTTTTAATAACAGATGCTATCAACTCTCAACACATCACTAGTGACATTTTACTGGTTTTTATTGGGTTTTTTTTGTTTTTTACAAACTGAGCCACAGGTGCCACCCAGTAGTGACATTTTAATACTAAAACAGATACTTCTGAGATAAATGATATCGTAAAGGACCACCAGTCACTCAGCATTTCTTTACAGTACTACTTTACATAAAATTTACCTGTTATTCTGTAGGTCATATAACATGTATGTTGTGTTATCAATATGTCATAAATCAGAAAATATTCTAAAATCAGTTTAAATTTGTAATTACTCTAGAGCTTTGAGGGTTAACCTACAAAAGAGAAAAATGTCATACTTTAAGTGCAGAAACAAGCATCACATAACTGATTTCTGTCTTTGAAACATAGAAGTTAGAGGAGGTGGTGCTCACTTGTAGTCCCAACTAGTCTGGAGGCTGAGGCGGGAGGACTACTAGAGCCCAGGAGTTCAAGGCTGAACTGAGCTATGATCATGACACTGCCCTCCAGCCTGGATAACAAAATGAGATAAAAGTAAATAAAGTAAAACAACAAATATAGGAGAGATAAGAGGGCTAAAATATTAATCACTGACTGTTGCTTAGCTGTTACTTTTTCACCCTTATTCAGACCTTCTTGTAACATTATTTTATTTATTTATTTATTTATTTATTTATTTATTTTTGCAGTTTTTGGCCAGGGCTGGGTTTGAACCTGCCACCTCTGGCATATGGGGCTGGTGCCTTACTCCTTTGAGCCACAGGTGTCACCCTTGTAACATTATTTTTATCTTTCTTTTTTTCCTTGATATGTATTATCCTCCTATTTATTTGTCTTCCCTGTCTTTAATCTAATTCTTCAACCAATTCCTTTCCTAGTTCTCTACCTCTATTTTGTCTTATTTACTTTTTCTGCATTTATCCTTACTATTTGACCACTGTCTTTAAACTGAGCTCCTTTGTCTATTAGTTACTTATATTGTATTTGCTCTCTCCCCTGTTTTCTACCTATTCTTTGCCTCCTTTCCATCTGAAACACTCTATGTACTAGACTGGAAAACTCCAGGTCTTGTTTAAACAACTGCAGTAATCCAGCCCAGAACAGTGCCCGGCACAGGGTAGGAGGTCAGTATTGTCAGGCTCAGTAAATGATACTTCAAAGTATGGCTCTTTGACATGCTGGATACTTTGAACTAGAAGAGATTGGAAGGCCTCAAAAGTAAGCTCTGAAGCAAACTTTCCCTGACTTTCTCCTGTCCTCTGATTACCCTCCCTTTCCCTCCTTATTCCAGAGGAAGTTTCAGAAACTGTAATTCCTCTTTTCCAAGCAGGTCATTAAATCTAGAACTCCTCCCCTCCAAGAAAGGTCACTATCTCCCTTCTTTCTTGAAGATCTTTAATCCGGAGAAGTCCTGTCCTGTACATGGGAGGAAGGAGAGCTACACAGAGAGGCCAAAAAAAATCTGGACAGGCCTTCCTGGGATTCCCCTTCAGTCAGCATTAGATGGCATCCCTTTTGTCCAATCACATTTCTACATGGCTCTCCATTCTTTTTTTTTTTTTTTTAAGTTTTTGGCCAGGGTTGGGCTTGAACACACCACCTCTGGCACATGGGGCCAACGTCCTACTCCTTTGAGCCACAGGCGCTGCCCATGGCTGTCCATTCTTTATATCAACTCTAAGAGAAAAAATTGACAATTTTCTCTGAGTCTTTGGGTTTTCATTTTCTGAAGTCTCCCATGTCACATAAAACTTTGATTCAATACATTTTTTATGCTTTTCTCTTGTTACCCTGTCTTAAATTGTAGGAGTGTTGGCTGTAAACTATGATGGGTGAAGAAAGACATCATGCCTTTCCACCCCTATACTGAATGAATAAATGAGGGAAGTTGGTATCTTCATCTCCAATCAGATGTTGCTTCACTTCCATACAATCTACTTTGTTTGTACCTCTCATCACAATTTATTCTGTAATACAGTTCCTGGTCCAGGCGTTTTGGACTTCTGTCATCTTCCCTGCTCATGGCAAATCTCTTGACGTCATATTTATCACCAAATCTTTCAAAGAATAGCACATTGCATGTAGGAGGCCTCCAGGAGGCTAAGTAAATTAATTTTTTTTAATTCCTAGAAAAAGAAAATTCACTCGAAAAGAGCCTCTAGATGTAAAGCAAGCTGTTACCTAATTGCAACCAAGAGAATTTTCAAGTCCAATTCTTATTATTGCAAGCTGTCCCTAGATTGCTAAGAGTTTTTCAAGTCTACTTATTTCACTGTTACAAGGCAACTTTCAATGATGTGCATCCACAGTAATTCAGCTTGTTTATTCATCCACTGCAAGGCACTGTGTTGGGCCCCCAGCCATACAAAGGTGATGAAGACACTGCCCCTTCACCAAGAAGCTCACAGACTCCTGGGGGAGGCTGACACCGACATAATAAATGGAACTCAGTATAAAAGGGCCTACAGCTAAAGAATGTATGATATAGTGGGGGATTTGAGACAGAGGTCAGTTTTCCTGGGGAAATCAAGAAACCTTCTTGGAAGGACTTTTTGGGGCTTTTTTCCCATTTTATTTTATTGAATGCATTCACATGGTTCAAAATTTAAAAGAATAAAAAAAAAATACAAACACTGACAATACCAAATGCTGGTGAGGATATGAAGAAATGAGAACTCTCATTCATGGTCACTGGGAATGCAAAATGGCACAGTCACTTTGGAAGACAGTTGGGCAGTTGCTTTTAAGACTAAACACAATCTTACTGTACAATCCAGCAGTCGTGATCCTTGGTATTTACCCGAAGGAGGTAAAAACTTACACATGAATATTTATGTGTTTTATTCATAATTTTCAAAATGTGGAAGCAATCAAGATGTCCTTCATTAGGTTATTGACAGGATTGAAAATTGAAGGAAAGGAAGGAGTGATGAAAACAGACAGAGCACAGAAGATTTTTAGGGCAGTAAAACTACTTTCTATGGTATTAGAATGGTGGATATATGGCATTAATTCATTTGCCAAAATACCTAAGATGTAAAACATCAAGAGTGATCCTGCTGTAAATTATATACTTTGATACTTTGGGTGATAGTGATGTGTAAATACAGGTCCATCATTTGTTGGGGAAAAAAAAGTACCATTCTGGTTCAGGATTTTGATATTGGAGATACTGTCATGTGCTGGGGTCCAGGGGTACATGGGAATGCTACTTTCCACTCAATTCTGCTATGAACCTAAAACTACTCTAAAAAGAAAATCTATTTTTTAGAAAGGACAGTAACAGTAAAAGTATTGCTTTCATGTTCAACGCCCAGTTTCCTTTCAATAAACCCACCAACATTTCTATGAATACATTTCCAGGGATTCTGAGGTTGCTTCCAAGGGTGAACAAGGTGCTGGTGACACAGCATAGCTTCCTAAAGGGAGTATTTCAAAGGTGATCATAGTGATATTTCACAACGAGGTATGTAGCACTTTTTCTAGGATGAGTTCACAAACTTAACTGTCAGACCTCACATGCAAATGATGTATCTATTATCTATGTCTATAGATAGGATTTCCTCCCTGTTTTCCACAAATGGTAACATACCCACACTGTGTTTTGCACCTTGCTTTTTTCCCCTAATGATGTACCTTGGAGATTTTTCCATATTTGGTACAGAAAATTTTCTTTGGTCTTTTTAATAGCTGTATAGCACTGTATGAATGAAAAATAATTTATCTTAATCAGTCCCCTATTGATGCACATGAAAGGTGTTTCTAGTCCTCTATCCACTATTACAAACAACTTTGCAGGCTGGGCGCCCTTAGCACAGTGGTTACAGAGCCAGCCACATACACTGAGGCTGGTGGGTTTGAGCCCAGCCTAGGCCAGCTAAACAATGACAAACTACAACAAAAAATAGCTGGGTGTTGAGGTGGGCACCTGTAGTCCCAGCTGAGGGAAGCTGAGGCAAAACTTTTTAAACAGGGGGCCAGTTCACTGTCCTTCAGACCATTGGAGGGCCAGACTGCGGCCCCGGGACAAGTTGATGTGGCCCACAGGCCATAGTTTGAGGACGCCTAGAAAAGAATCACTTAAACCCAAGAGTTTGATGTTGCTGCGAGCTGGGATGCCACGGCACTCTACCAAGGGTGACATAGTGGGTGGCACCTGTGGCTTGAAGGAGTTGGGTGCTGGCCCCATAAGCCGGGGGTGGCAGGTTCAAACCCAGCCCCAGCCAAAAACTGCAAAAAAAAAAAAAGGGTGACATAGTGAGACTCTGTCTCAAAAAAAACTCTGTAATGACTAATGTTATACCTACATCATTTTGCAAATAGGCATGTATAATTGTGAAGATAAAGTCTTAGAAGTGGAATTGTTGGGTCAAAGAATACGTGTATTTTTAATATCAATATATATTTCTCCATTTTATACAGAGCTGTACTAAATCGCACTCTCTGTGGGGAAGTATTATTATAATAGATATTTCTCTGTATATATATTTCTCAATTTTCTTTTATACAGGGTTGTACTACTTCTCACTCTCTATGGGGAAGTATTATTGTAATAAACTCAGCAAGAGTGTGCAATCAAACAACTACATAGTAAAAAATGCCATTATGCTATAGTTTTTATGAGTACTCTTTATATATTAAGGAAATTCACCTTTCATCTGTGATATGAGTTTCAAATACTTGTCCTACTTTGTCTTTGGCTCAATACCAAATGATTTTGCCATGCAGATTTTTAAAAAATATATAATTGAATTTATCAATGTTTTCTTTACTAGCGTCAGGAATTTTTGTCATGAAAAGTTCATGGCACTCATGGTGATTTTTTAAAATCTCATAAAAATATTAGGAGACTATTGTTTTCATGATTCTATTTTCTACATTTAAATCTTTGACTCATTTTCAATTTCTCCTGATGTAGGATTAAAAATATGGCTTCCAAGCTGCACCTGTGGTGCAGTGGGTAGGGCACTGGCCCCATATACCCAAGG
>NW_003852631.1:1884982-1920812 GCF_000181295.1 Otolemur garnettii
GGCTGGATTCGAACCCGCCACCTTAGGTGTATGTTGCTGGCGCCTTAGCCACTTGAGCCATAGGCGCCAAGCCGAGATAATATTAATTTGTAGGTTTACTCAGGAAAAACTGGTGGCTTTAATGATTTGGGACCTTCCTTCTAAGGTTATGGTATGCCTGGCCGCTTGTTCAAGTCATTGTTATGTTTATTTGTTGTGCTTTATGTTTATTTTCTACAGCTCTTATATGTTTCCATGTTTCTTGTTAAGTAGTTTATTGATCTTTTTTTTTTTTTTAATTTTAGAAACAGGGTCTTGCTGAGTTGCCCAAATTGGAGTGAAGTGGCTATTCACAGGCATGACATAGTGCTCTGAAGTCTTCAACTCCAGGGCTCGAGTGACCTTCCGGGTGAGCCTCCCTCAAACCTGAAATTACAAGCATGCACCACCACGCCCAGCCCATATGTCTCCTACATCTGTTGTTTCTAGTAATTATTCATTTATGTGCATTAATTTTAAACACATCCACTAACTGAACTATTTCATTATTGGTAGTGATAAAAATTTGATAGTCAGGATTTGGGGGGTTTATCATTATGTCTTCCAAGATACAGATAATTTCACTTACTCTTTTCTAATTTTTAACTTTCTCGTCAAAAATTTTTGGCTCATGTCTTCAGAACAACATAAAATAACAATTGCTATGCTAATATACATCTTTATCTTGTTCCAAAGGAAGTTGAAACTTGACAGATAAATATGAGTTAGAATTCTTTTGATTTTAAGACATAGAAACCTTGAACAGAAACCAACTTGAATGTGCTTAACCAAAAGGGAGAAATTATTATATAAAGACATGGTGTCTCACAAAACTCAAGGGCAGTAAGCAATCAGGGGAGTGTCCTCTCTCCCTCTCTTGCCTACGCTCCTTTTCATTTATTGTCTCTGTCTTTCTTCGTGGTCAGCTTTCTCTGCTGCTCAGTCACACTGAGGGAAGAAAATGGTTCATCCACAGCCTGTTCAAATTTCAGCCACAAAGACAGTTTCTGTGCAGAGAAAAAGGATTCTGATTGTTCGATTCCTGTGCATCCCACTGTGATGATGAGAGTGAGGTCCCATGAGAAACATGGCTACTCAGGGGAGGGTGCAGCTACTTAATGACATCGTTTTGAGCCAACACCATTTTCTCCAATCGGCAAATTTACCATAGTGTACAAAAATACACATGCAATAACTTGGCTATGATTTATTAAAAGCAGATGAGCTTCTCTTAAGATGTTCTGCCACAGATGAAATTCTCATGAAAGCAGAGCCTGACGTGGAGATTCAGTCCAAATCAGTGTCAGAGGACCTACGTCTTCAAGAAAAAACTAGTAAAGGAGAGAGTAAGCAGGATTGGGAAGGAGAAAGAGCTGAGCAAATGATACAGTTTTAGGTAAGTCCAGACACAGCCTAATTTACAGGGATCCTTTGCAGAATTATTCCCCTTAAGATAATAGGGCAAGCCTTTGGAGTTGCTTAGAAATTGGTCATTAAAAGGGGTACCTAACTTTTCTGGTGAAGTGGCTTCCATCTACTGAGGGCAATTCTTTGGGGAAGGCAATGAGGCTGTGAGCCTTTAGAAGTAGACAGTCATAGCAGCCACAGGAGGCAGGGGAGACATGTAATGTCTTAGCAAGGCACCAAAGATCATTAAGTACATCCTACATTATTAATATGCTATCAAAAGGGAACAGCATATTATTTTTTCCTTTGAACAAAATACTATTGTGTTGTAACATATTTTAAAAACATGAGACAAAAAGAGTTAGCTTTGTAATGAAATCCTTTGCTCTTTCCACATTTTTCACTTTTCTCAAATTGTTTACATTTGGAGCTCAGGCTGAGAATCAGAAGAGAATCCGCCAGGAGATTAACATTATTGAACACCTGTCATAATCACGTTGTGCTAAGTGCTTTTAATAATAAAAAGAGATGCAAGGTGTGGGAGGCATCAATTTACCAGACTTCAAGCAATAGTACAAGGCTATAGTAACCAAAACTGCATGGTAAAAGAACGGAATTATGGACTAATGGATCTGAACAGAGAACCCAGATGTAAAATCCTCACATTGCTATCTGATCTTTGACAAAGCAGACAGAAACATACGCTGGAGAAAAGAGGCCCTATTCAATAAGGGGTGCTGGGAAAATTGGATAGCCATGTGGAGAAGACTGAAACAGGATCCACACTTCTCACCACTCACAAAAATTAATTCACAATGGATAACAGATGTAAATCTAAGGCATGAAACAATAAGAATTAAAGAAGAAAATGTTGAGGAAACTCTTATAGACACTGGCATAGGAAAACAATGTATGAAGACAACCCCAAGAGCAATTACAGCAACCACAAAAATAAATAAATGGGATCTGATCTAATGAAAAGGCTTCTGCACAACCAAGGGAACAATCACAAGTGAACAGACAATCTACAGACTGGGAGAAAATATTTGCATGCTATATATCCAATAAAGGTCTAATAACCAGCATTTACAAAGAACTCAGCAAATCATCAAGAAAAAAGATCAATAACCCCACTAAAAAGTGGGCAAAGACGTGAAGATAGACCAATGGCCAACAAACAGATGAAAAAATGTTCAAGTTCTCTAACTGTCAGGGAAATAAATGCAACCACAGGGAGATGTCACTTAACTCCAGTGAGGATGAGAAGAAGTCTCAAAACAACAAAAGCTGGCTCTGCACCTGTGGCTCAGGTGGCAAAGGCGCCAGCCACATACACCTAAGGTGGCAGGTTTGAATCCAGCCTGGGACCTCCAAAACAACAATGACGGCTGCAAC
Source organism: Otolemur garnettii (assembly GCF_000181295.1). Lineage (NCBI taxonomy): Eukaryota > Metazoa > Chordata > Mammalia > Primates > Galagidae > Otolemur > Otolemur garnettii. Next base: position 1,887,803 of record NW_003852631.1, read on the forward strand.
CAAAAAATAGCCAGGCGTTGTGGTGGGTGCCTGTGGTTCCAGCTACTTGGGAGGCTGAGGCATGAGACTCTCTGGAGCCCAAGAGTTGGAGGTTGCTGTGAGCTGTGATGCCACAGCACTCTACCCAGGGGGACAGCTTGAGGCTCTGTCTCAAAACAACAACAACAACAACAACAACAAAAGCTGAAGGCAGCTGGAAAAAAAGAAAAACTCACACACTGTTCATGGGACTGCAAATTATTAAAACCTCAGTGGAAAACAGTACGGGGATACGTCAAGGAACTAAAAGTAGATCTACCATTTGATCCAGCAATCTCACTACTGAGTATTTACCCAGAGGAAAAATACATTTTATAAAAAATACACCTGTACTTGAATGTTTATAGCAGCACAATTCACGGTTGCAAAGATGTGGAAACAACCCAAGTTCCCCTCAATACATGAGGAAATTAATAAAATGTGGTATATGTATACCATGGAGTCATAATCAGCCATAACAAGAAATTATAAACGAATACCTCTCACATTAACCTGGATGAGAGTGGAGATGGTTCTTCTAAGTGAAATATAACGTGAGTGGAAAAACAAACACTGCATGTACGCATGATTAAATTATAACTAATCAAATCAAGACTTAAATGCACATATGGAAATTATACTCACTGAAAATCAAGCAGGGTTGGGGAGAGGAGATGGGTAAATTCACACCTAATCGTAACAATGCACACTATCTGGGTGATGGACACACTTATAAATTGGATTCAAAGGATACAAAAGCAATTTATGTTACCAAAACATTTGTACTTCTGTAATATGAAAAAAATAGGAACAAATACAAAATCCAACCCTTAAATAGTTTAAGAAAAAAAAAGAAATGCAAAATGAGGATTCTGCCTTAGTCAGGAGGAATTTAGGAAGAATATTTACATAAATAAGTAAATGATCAGATATAATAACATTAAACTAGCTGTATCATAGGGGGGATTTCAGGGAAGAGTCTCAGAATAAAGTTCCAAAGGAACACTTTATATAAACTTGTGTAATGGTGTTTAATATCTTCACTTAGTTTTTAAAATTATTTCTTATGTTTTTAGAGACAGGGTCTTGCTATGTTGCCCAGTCTGGAGTACAATGAGACTACTCATAGGCACAATCATGGCTCACTGCAGAGCCGACGCCTGGCTAAGCCTACTGCCTTAGCCCCCCAGTGGCTGGGGCTATAGGTGAATGCCGCCATGCCCAGCCTATTCACTCATTTATTAAGTGGGTTTTTGAAATATTTCCCACCAACGCTAAGGAGGATTGAAGGAGATAACAATGGTAAACTATTCTAAATAACATAAAGGCAAGGCCTAAAAGAAATACCAACTATGCTGTGTTGCTCGTCAACGGATTCTATTCTGCAGAGATGGGAAGAGAAAACCACAGAGTCATTTGCCTACACATTCATCTCCTTGGTGCAAGTGGCTATTGTTCTGCACCCCATGGCAGGATTAGAAATACTGCCAGAGAACAAGTACACAAAGTTGTTATGGAAACCAGAATGCTTCAGCTTGGAGTTATTTACAGAGAACTTCCAGGATTATCACATTCAATAAAATCAGCTCTTCTTTTGCTTCACCCTACGCTAATGCATTCCAATCACAGAGCTATTTTTAAGGGTTCTTCCGAGAGCTGTGCTTGAGTAAATTCAAGAGTCGGTGGATGGCAGTCACATCACAAAAGCGCGTGGGTTTTGTGTAGCACTTTTGTGCTACATGTTTGAAGCTTGTTCACACTTGCCTCGGCCATTGTCGGGTTTGCTGGTTTGCGTGAGGTAGGAACAAGAAGACTGTTGATTACGGTCGTCAGCACAGAAACATTTCCTCCAAGGTAGCCACGTCTGTGTTGCTCGGTACTGGCGTACTGTGGGACCAGACTCTTCACATTCACTCAGCTTCCCTTTGAGGCAGGACAGCTGCCTCTGGCCATCATTTTTTGCCCTTAATTGTAATTTGAAATTTTTCCAGCTATTCAGCAGGATCTTTGAAACAAGTTTTTGTCTTATTTTCTTGAGAAGGGAATTGCACAATGAGGATTTTCATATCCTTTGAAGGATCTTTTGAACCGTTTGACGTTTCAGCAGATGAAACTGTAGAGGCAGTCAAGCTGATGATAAAGGTATGTGCTTTGTTCCTGAGCTACCAAATTATATATTAATTTTAGCTATGCAGTGCAGTTTAAAATATACATGGAGTAGAGATATTATTGGATATGTTTTCAGCAAACAGGGAACTAAAACTATTTTAAAATATCATTTGCTTACACGACAGATCGATAAGAAGAAGTAATGGTGAATCTGGAGGTGTTCACTCAGTTCAGCAAACTGAGCCAGTAAATTCTCTGGAAAAAAAAAAGTTTCACTTCTTTCTAGAGAACATGTGGGTTGTGCATGGGCCCACTAATATAACTGCACTTTGTTGTAAAAGGACAAAAACCAAGACACTAACTTTAAGCTATGTGAGTGGAGTATGCCAGTCATCAGCTAGATGCCTTTTTTGGTGAGTAAGCAAAAGGATTTTGGAGGCAGAGAGCACTTCAGAGAACTTATAAGCTATGACTTCATATTGTGTTCAGGGAAAACAGAAGCTTAGAGAGGCTGACCACCTTCCCTAGGATCACAGAGCCAGAACAAAAAACAAAATTTAGGTGTAGTATCTTCCATATAAAAATTAGGCAAAATAGTTCCTGATCAGTTAGTTCCTAACCTGGCGGTGGTCATTCCTGTTTGCTGAGGAGCACTTACTGGACCATAGTTACACAATATTCAGTAGATCACTGAGATCACTAAAATCCAGATCTTCTAACATAGGAGATCTTCTTTTTTTTGGAGGCAGAATCTTAATTTGTCGCCCTCGGTAGAGTGCTATAGCATCATAGCTCACAGCAACCTCGAACTCCTAAGCTCAAGCCATTCTCTTGCCTCAGCCTCTCGAGTAACTGAGACTACAGGCTCCTGCCACAAAGCCTTCTATTTTTTTAGAGAAGAGGTCTTTCTCTGGCTCAGGCTGGTCTCAAACCTGTGAGCTCAAACAATCTACCCACCTCTAGCTTCCCAAGTGCTAGGATTACAGGAGTGAGCCACTGCACCCAGCAACACAGGGGATCTTAACCTTTATATGTCATGAGTCTCTTTGGAAGCCTGGTGAAGACTATGGGATTCTTCTCAGAATGTCTTTAAATGCATAAAATAAAATATAGATGATAAAAAGAAACCAGTTGTATTGGAATACAATTTTCAAATACTAAAAAGCAAATTGACATAGTGACAAGTAGGCTTCTTTTTTTTCCCCCTTCTTATTGGCCAGGGCTGGGTTTGAACTCACCACCTCTGGCATATGGGGCCAGTGCCCTACTCCTTTGAGCCACAGGTGCCACCCTGACATGTAGGCTTCTTTATTAACCCATTAACAAGTGCTAGCAGTGCATCTAATAATGTTCTTTCAAAGGGGAGATTGGTATAAATAATATTTTGAGATATTTGCAACAACTAGCATGTGACATGAAAATATCTGTGATTTCCATGGGTGACAAAGTCACAAGTACAGCTGACTAGTGCTCCTTTAGTTTGTTGCCTACCTGCATAATTGAAGGAAGATTCAAATTTCATTTAGAGCTAATAAAATCAAGATGCGGCTTTTTTTCCCATCTACATTCTATTCATAAACTGCCAGGTCTCGAAGTTAAGAACCCCTATTTAATACATCTCCCTTTGTTCCAAACAATTATAATGCTCAGTGGAAAACAATGTAACAGGAAAGAGATTACATTTCTGGTGTAGTAATGTAGAAATGTACTGTTTTCATAATATGCTATTGATTTTTAAGGATTATTTCCACATTCCTCTCTCAGAAGACAAACAAGGCAGGCGGTATCTGGAGCTGATGTATGCTGGAGCTGCTCTAAAGGACAGTTGGAGTCTTGCTGATGTTGGAATATCCTTCTGCTCGACTCTCAAATGCTTTGTTAAGGTATGATAACCAGAATAAACTTTGCCAACGATGTCTATCTCATTTTAATAAAGTGGTGGATAAGTCAACCAAAGTAATTTCAATACTTACAAAGAGGTTTTCTCTGGCCAGGCGCAGTGGCTCACACCTATAATCCTAACACTCTGGGAGGCCGAGGCAGGTGGATCTCCTGAACTCAGGAGTTCAAGACCAGCGTGGGCAAGAGCAAGATCTCTGTCTCTAAAAATAGCCAGATGTTGTGGTGGGTGCTGGTAGTTCCAGCTACTCAAGAGGCTGAGGCAAGAAGACCTCTTAGCCCCAGAGTTTGAGGTTGCTGTGAGCTATGATGCCACAGCACTCTACCCAGGGCAACAAAGTGAGACTCTGTCTCAAAAAAAGGGAAGAAGTTTGCTCTTTTTGCTTTCTCCTCTCTTCCATTTGTATCACTGGCCTTACTCATACTCTGTGCGGAAAAGGGAAGGAAGCTACGGAGACTGGATAGAGGTCCCGCCTGTGTGCTCCTTCTCTCCCTTCTTCCCCTATCTTCTTTTCTGCCTGCCCCGTTCAGCCATCACAGGGATCACCAAAATGAGACCAAGGACAAGGGGGCCAGTCTAGACTGCTGATGTGGGAAGAAGAGGATTTGGTCACTTCAGTGGAGCCACAATGATTAGGGGCAGTGGAGTGAGGAAAGAGAAGAAATTCTCAGCAACAATAAGAATGAAGAAGTTTCTACATTTAAACCCAGCCAGATGGCCGTAGGTGTATAGACAATGGAGACAGCTCTTTTCTTTTATGGAGTGTCTTTAATCATTGGTGACTAACTTGGGATCCATGGCTGAGCTTAAAAAATTTTTGGAACCCTAAAATTGTAAAATACACAGAATTAGGTGCCTGGAGATTTTCTGGGTAGAAAAACCTTAACTTTTAGCAATTTGGGGGGAGGGCTCACTTTGTAGCCCCCAGTAGAGTGCTATGACATCACAGCTCACAGCAACCTCAAACTTTGGACTTAAGCGATTCTCTTGCCTTAGCCTCTCAAGTAGCTGAGACTACAGATGCCCCACACAACACCAGCTATTTTTAGAGGCGAGGTCTCGCCCTGGCTCAGGCTGATCTCAAACCTGTGAGCTCAGGCAGTCCACCCACTTCGGCCTACCAGACTGCTAGGATCACAGGTGTGAGCCACTGCACCCAGCCTGACTTACAGCAATTGTTTAAAGGCACGAGTGGCCCCTAAAATTTACAAGCTGCTACTCTAGGGTAGAAGTATTATTCTGTACTAGTTCTTTTCCCTGTATTAAAACATGAATCTCAAGAAACTTAGTAAAGTTACACACATGCCACTGAATGGGGCACTAATTTTCTCATATTTAACATAAAAAAAATTTTCATGGGCTCAGCGCCTGTGGCTCAACTGGCTAAGGCGCCAGCCACATACACCTAAGGTGGGTGTATGTGCCCATCAAACAACAATGATGGCTGCAACCAAAAAATAGCTGGGTGTTGTGGCAGGCGCCTGTGGTCCCAGCTACTTGGGAGGCTGAGACGAGAGACTCGCTTGAGCCCAGGAGTTGGAGGTTGCTGTTAGCTGTGATGCCACAGCAACCTACCCAGGGGGACAGCTTGAGGATCTGTCTCAAAAAAAAAAAAAAAAAAAATTTCATGATAGTCAAAGTTAACTCTTTCTTTTAATATGTTTTAGTGACTGACTAAATGGATGCTTAAAAGAAATGCTATCCAATATTTAATGCTAAATAGAAAAAGGAAATCACTGAAAAATAAGCAGCACATAATCCCATTTATGTAAACAAAAGGGCCATGTTTATACATATTTTATGAGCAATTTTATACATTACTTTTATGTTTAAAGAATTTCTACTTATCATAAAAGGAAATAAAAACAACTCTGATTTCTTCCAATGTTCTCTCTGTGATACTCAGAAAAAGGTAGTATAATAAATACTTTTCAAAGTAGACCAAATTCCATGTCATTTTTTAACATCTTCTTTTTATATCTTTAATATATTTACATACTGTTTTGGTATTATACAGGATCAACCTCCCAAAAGTTCCCACAATTTTGTAATGCCAGTAATAAGGTCAAAATGTTTTATCGTTTGCTTGCTTAGAGATAGTGATATAAGCTCAAGACTAACATGTGAGCTAGCTGAAGGATTTTATGGCTACTCAGAGATGTATATAAAGTGTGATGAGAGCATAAATAGGATACTTTTATTTAACTAAGGACTGATTTAATTTTTATTATTTAGAATTTTAAAACTTTGTTTATTTTTGACTAGGTATTGCATTCACAAGTTTCTCAATTCAAACGACACTGGTCCCCAGGTTCTCTCCCCAGACACAATCTGTGTTCATAGTTTAACTTAGAAAAGTATTTCATAAATTCTACCAATAAAATATCATATATTACAGTGATACAAGCTTTGTAGTGAACGCTAACCCTTCCTGGAGTTCTAAAGTGCTAATGACATGAATAGAATATAGAGATAAAGAGTTTATTTAAGAGAGCCAGGGCAGACTATAGCTATGAGTCATAAGACTGGCCAACACCCAGCGTTTAATCAAAAACTCTCAAGTTCCATGAAATCTACTAATCTCACTCTTCACTCTGTAGTGAATTCAGTAAATTCAGTGAAATTCAGTAAATATAACTGAATTTCTATCCCTAACTTTGGGATGGAAAATACACCTTTAAACTGAAGGAAGAGAGTTACCTAAATATTGCTTTCCTTCCTTAGTTCTTATTGAGTTAGGTGATAAAACAGGCCCCTTACAGTGCACACTGTTTACTGTATGTGTGGAACAGTCCAAATGAGCTTAGAATAACAACAACAAAAAGATACTTGGTGAAAATACCCATGTCTCAAAGAATGCCATCATACCAGCTTTGTATGATGTGTATAACGTGTCTCAGGTACTCAGTGTATGATGTGTCTCAGAGACTGCTTTCTAAGCCTTGTTATTGTTTTATTACATAATTACATAAACACACACACCAGGCATGGCAGTTAAATTCGTGAACTTATCCTAGAAAAAGCACTACATACATCACTGCTGAATATCACTGCGGTTACCTTTTAAGTACTCTCCTTGGGAAGCTATGCACTGACACCAGCACTAGTCCACCCTTCAAACGGGACTCTTTCTGGAATGATCATCAAAGCTGTCATTGTACAAGATCTGATGATTAAGTTTACAAACTCATCATAGAAAAAGTGCTTTTTTTTTTCAGACAAAGTCTCACTATGTTGCCCTCAGTAGAGTGCTGTGGTGTCACAGCTTCCAGCGACTTCAAACTCTTGGGATTAAGCGATTCTCTTGCTTCAGCCTCCCAGTAGCTGGGACTACAGGCTCACAACACAATGCCTGGCTATTTTTTGTTTTGTTTTGTTCTTGTTGTTGTTATCATTGTTGTTTAGCAGGCCCTGGCTGGGTTTGAACCCACCAGCCTCGGTGCATGTGGCTGGCACCCTAACCACTGAACCATGGGTGCCAACGCAGAAAAAGTGCTTTAAAGGGTGAACTAGGTGCTGATGCTGGTGAAACTGCTTCCCAGGAGTTCTTTTTGAAGGTGACCGTGGTGATTTTCAGTAATGAGGCATGTAGCACTTTTTCTAGGATGAGCTCACTTAACTTAATTGCCAGACTTCACATATATGAAGTTAAATAGTGCGTTTCCTACTTAGCTGTTTTTAAATATGTTACTTTGTGCCACTTAGTTCTATCTTCTGAGAATCTAGGAAAGCTAGAGTTTCTTAATTTTGGTGCAACTTAGAAATAATGTGACATGAACCAAAAACTTGGAAAGTTAGCTTTTTTTCTTTTTACGAAGGTACAAGTATATGTTATGTGCCATGAAATAAATCCAAAGTACTAGGCTTCTTTATAGTGTTTATAGTTTTGTGAGTGATTATAAGATTTTGCTTATAGGCTCAGCACCGGTAGCTCAGGCGGCTAAGGCACCAGCCACATACACCAGAGCTGGCAGGTTTGAATCCAGCCCAGGCCTGCCAAACAATGACAACTACAACCAAAAAATAGCCGGGCATTGTGGCGGGTGCCTGTAGTCGCAGCTACTTGGGAGGCTAAGGCAAGAGAATCACCTAAGCCTAGGAGTTGGAGGTTGCTGTGAGCTATGATGCCATGGCATTCTACCCAGGATGATAGCTTGAGGATCTGTCTCAAAAAAAAAAAAAGATTTTGCTTATATGAAAAGAGAAAAAGACACTAAAGACAGAAATTGTCTGCCCTTACATACATTTTATTTTATTTTGAGATAGAGTCTCACTTCTATAATAGTAGGGAGATCACGCTATAGCCACCACTGAGCCCTCCAAGTGGGCACTGGACATACTGCGGCCAGGCCAGCAATGGTTCAGAAATGCCACTGTCAGGAGGATTCCCTGTGTCTGCTGCTTCTCTGCCTTACTAGCTCCTAATTTCAAGTGGATATGGATGAGCAGGACTGCTTGGGAGCCCCTTGTCACAAGCCCATGCCCTCCTGCAGAGGGGGCAACCACCTGATTCCTTCTGTTTTCCCTGCCTCCTTCCATAAGCAGACTTGTACCAACCAAGGGCTGGGGTCAAAACACAGTTAATCCCTTCTGCTATCCTTGGAATGTTATAAAAAGCTGTTTTATGGTAAGATACTGGGTAAACTGCAAATTCATGCAGCAGATGGCTATCGGATAATTTGGAAACATTTATACTTTATTGAAGGATTAAATTAATTAAATCAGTTAAAGTTTATACTATATTAAAGGATTAAATTAATTAAATCAATTCAAATTGATTCACAATGATATACAGTTGTTTTTTTTTGAGACAGAGTCTCACTATGTTATCCTTGGTAGAGTGCCAAGGCATCACAGCTCACAGCAACCTCCAACTCTTGGCTTAAGTGATTCTCTTGCCTCAGCCTCCCAAGTATCCGGGCGTCTACCACAACACCTGCCTATTTTTTGTTGCAGCTGTCATTGTTGTTTAGCTGGCCCGGGCCAGGTTGGAACCCACCACCCTCAGTGTGTGTGGCTGGCACCATAACCACTGTGCTACGGTGCTGAGCCCACAATGATATACATTTTAGCTTTTCACTTTTTGTGTATAAAAAGGCTCTATTTGTGTATAAACCCCCAAATCTAGGAGAAACATGTGATTTTACATTTTGAATATATACAGAAAATCATGAATAAACATCTTTCTTAAAAATGTATAATTTACAAATAAAAACCCATATCTAAAAAAGATAACCATCTTTTCTAAGATGAGCCATAACAAAAAGTATGAGGAGAATTTGGTGGAGAAACGTATTTCAATTCAGTGTCCCAGGCTTGAAATATAACTCTCCAGAATATCACATGAGAGAAGTTTATGAAGACATTTCAACTAGAATTCATTCAGTTAAAAAAAAACAAATATTATTTCCTCTTAATGTTCAGTCTGGAATAGTAGTAGTTGAGGCAAGTTTCTGATTATTTGGTGCTACAAAACTTCAAAATATAAAAAAGCAGAACTTGAAGACAAAAGTGAAATTATTCCCATGAAATAGAATGTATTTGTTTCTATTGAAAAGTAAGACACCAGGTTTATCTCCCACTATGAGGAGTTGGTTTGTTTCTTAGTTGGTTTATAAAGAGAAAAATCTAATTTTATATGTGTCCAGTAATGATTTGTCTATGGTATTGTTTATTTAATGCAATCTGACATCCTGGAGTCTAACTGACCAGTCTTCTGATTCAGAATAGTTGGGGATGAGTAACTACAGAGAGAGAAGTAGAGAGATGCCTTCTCTCATGGGCATAAGGTAGGTTAGTAAATTGTTATTAATTTGGGATTAATTGGCTTCCATCTTCTCTGTCTTCATACAACCAACATGAAGAAGTGTTTCCAACTAGAGTGACTTATCAGAATGTAAAATGGGTTTTTCCACCAAAACAAGGTTTATGAAAGTGATGGATGTGTAGAGTTAAATAGTGCAGTGGGCTCGGCACCTGTGGCTCAAGTGGCTAAGGCACCAGCCACATACACATAAGGTAGCGGGTTCGAATCCAGCCTGGGCCCACTAAACAACAATGATGGCTGCAACCAAAAAAAATAGCCAGGCATTGTGGTAGGCTCCTGTGGTCCCAGCTACTTGGGAGGTGGAGGCAGGAGACTCGCTTGAGCCCAGGAGTTGGAGGTTGCTGTAAACTGTGATGCCACAGCACTCTACCCAGGGGGACAGCTTGAGGCTCTCTCTCAAAAAAAAAAAAAGAAAAGTGCAGTGAGAACCATGTTCCAGATACATTATGAATGAAATGGCCCTGGGATGTCATTTAACATTTAGTCTTCATTTATATGACAAAAAGTTCCCGGATGCTAAAAAAACAATGAACAGACCCTCTAGGTGTTGATTTTCTTGATACTTAAGAACCTGACTTCATTAATTGATAGTAGTTTTTTCTTTGCACTTTCTTCATCCCAAGATTGAAAATATTTTGCAATTCTCTCTTGTTCTTACTTGTTCCATAGAGAGCCATATGTATACTTAAGTTATAGTGCTTACTTTTATTGGTCTAAATATATGATCACTCATATTCTGAGAAGCTTATTTTTAGCCTTTTTTTGTAACATCATATAGTAGCTAGTTAACTATTAAGAGTGATTTGAAAGCCAAGTGTGGTAGCAAGTGCCCAGCCACTTGGGAGGCTGAGACAAGAGGATTGCTTGAGCCAAGGAGTTCAAGGCCAGCTTGGGGAAAATAGAGAGACCATGTCTCTATTTGCAAGTTATTTCTTCTATTTGCATGGAATTCTAAATGTAAATTAGTACTCATATCAAAGGCTAAAGAGAAATCAGAGGAATTATTAAAGAAATAAGGAAAAGCTATTACATAAAATATAATTTTTCTCGCTTCCTATCTTTTTATTCAGTTTTCATAGGCATTTCTGCCTGTTTGTAAATATTATATAGATTAGTGTAGGCAAACATTTCAGGCCACAGGAAAGCATGAGGTGAAGGGGAAAGGGTGAATCCTGTAGCCTTTAAATTTTTATGGTATAGGTTTGTGAGACGCTATCATGAAGAATTGTTCTAAGCACTTCAGGCTCAGTGGGCAGCCTCCACTTGCTTGGTTGGCATCATGGGTAGGCACAGAGGACCCCAACCTGCTCCCAGGCATTCGAGTCACTGAAATGGGCCCTAGATCCAAGCATTGCAGCCTAAAAGGCTTTTTCCAAGAGTTCTGTACGTTGATCATATTCTGGCAAGTGTCATGTGAGAGGAGTGGAATGAATTTAATGGATTATAAATCTGGAGCAGGGATGGCCCTGAAGGAACCAGAAAGGAATTTTGATAAGGAGAGGGAAGGGAATGAAGGAGGGGAGGGGGGCGAGCCAGCAGTGACTGGCTGGAACACCCATGTGGGGGGCCAGATGCCAGTCTCAGAGAGCCCTGCATTACTGGGACACGCAGGGGAAGTGCTGTGAGCTGACGCCTGCCCAGCCTACCTCGGGTCATGGGAGAAAAACATTACTGGTCTGAATCAGTTAAAGAGGAAGTAAAGCCAGTTTCATTTTTTGTTATAAAAGTGGAAACATTCATAAATCTTTCCTCCTTGCCCTCTTCCCATATTTTCTCTATTATTTTTTGTTTTATTTTGTTTTGTCTTTAGTTTTGGCTTGATTAAATTTTTGTTAACAAAAAGATTAATATTTTCCTCAAGCTTACCATCTTTTTTTTTTTTTTTTTTTTGAGACAGAGTTTCACTCTATTGCCCCGGGCTAAAGTGCCCTCTCAGCCTAGCTCGTAGCAACCTCAAACTCCTAGGTTCAAGCGATCCTCCTGATTCAGCCTCCCAAGTAGCTGGGACTACAGCTGCACACCACAACACCTGGCTAATTTTTCTATTTCTAATAGAGACAGGGTCTTGCTCTTGCTCAGCCTGATCTTGAACTCCTGAGCTCAAAGGCTTCTCCCAACTTGGCCTCCTCAAAATGCTAGGAATAAATGCGTGAGCCATCACTTGCAGCCTCAAACTTTCTATCTTAACTCTACTTCATCCATCTCAGTTCACTTGCTTTCCTACTTAGATTGCAAATAAAAGAAGCAAAGGAAACTTTTGAAAATCTATATTTACTATTTCCATTTTTTAATAACAAAAGTAAATACATGTAGTTATTTAATTTTTTTTTAAGTCAAACCATCCAGACCATGAAGAGCATAAAGTGATAAACAAAAAATACCCTCCTTAGGGCACCAGGAGGTGGCGGGTTCAAGCCCGGCCCCAGCCAAAAACTGCAAAAAAAAAAAGTCCCCTCCTGCCCTCAACTCAGTTCCACGTGCCAGAGATCACCTCTCAGAAAAAAAAAAAAAAAAATTTTTTTAGTTGGCTGTGTATATTTATTCACACCTGTAATCCTAACACTCTGGGAGGCTGAGTCAGGAGGATCACTTGAAGCCAGGAGTTTGAGGCCAGTTTGAGCAAGCACAAGAAAGACCCCTGTCTCTACAAAAAATAGAAAAATTAGCCAGTTGTATTGGCAGGAACCTGTAGTCCCAGCTAGTTGGGAGGCTTTGGCAGGAGGACCACTTGAAGCCAGGATTTTGAAGTTGCATTGAACCCAACTGTGCCACTGCCCTCTACCCCAGGGGACACAACAAAAGCATGTCTCAGAAAAAAAAAAAAAATTGAAGATTTAAAGTCCACAGCGTTTCCGAGTGGAAGTGCCCATGATGTAGGAGTGTTTTCTAAACTAACACCTCTTAATGTCTGGGTCTGTGATAAGAAGTAAAAGTTCTCAGAGCCCTGCCAGGTCTCCTTCATTTCACTCAAAGCTGCGAGACTGTTCTGTCCTTCTATCCTCAGGACAGAAAGGCTTACTCTTCTCAAAACAGGAGGCAGAGAATTCAACGGGGCGTTGTTTTCGCCCCTCCCAGCCATGTCATGGGAGCTAGAGGCTCTCAGAGCATCCTCTGAAATGCTTGTCCCTCATCCCACCTCCAGACGCTGAGCTCCTCCTTTTCTCTCCCTTTAGGAAGAAGACAAGCCTATTCTCTGTGTGTTCAATGGTGTGACCCAAGAGACAATGCCAATAATGGAGGGCATGTCCCTTCTTGGTAAAAAAGTGTCTGATCTGAGAACGCTGGTGACTCTGAGATGCGGCTTACCCGTGAGTGTTTACTGTCTCCGCACCCCAAAGGGACTGGAGATGTACGACTGCAACCCCCTCCAGGACTACCAGATTAATATCGGTAATGCCCCTGCGTTTGGCATCAGCTGCTACTCAGCACTAGGGTTCGTTGACACCAGATTTTGAAGCTTTTTCAGAGAAAATGGAAATCTGGATGTTTATATGCAATCTGTTAACTTTATTTATGTATTTATTTTAAAATAGTTAATACATTTACGTGATTTAAATATGCGTCTCCCTCTCTGTCCGGACATTTCAAAGATTCGGTTCCCTCCCCACAGGCAAACGTTATTGTTTCGAAGTTTAGAATCAAAAGCCTTTCCAAATGAAATTGCAACAAATGGAGATAATATTTCTAAGCTGAAACCTGTGAGTTCATTGTGGATTTAAATTATCAACACTTCACTATTGTATCTGGATCTAAGAAATAAGAATAGCCCTGTTACATCTTGTTTTCAAAGCAAGATTTATTAATACCATCAGGAGAGACGAGCAAAAAACAGACCATTTTATCTTTTTCTCTTTCAAGATATATTTCAAGCATACACAGAAGCAAGTTCAAGTACATGTTCCTTTTCCTCTTTTGGTAGCAAGGGGTAGCATGTGACTCACACTATTCTGAAGGCTGCTTTGTACAATCTCATTTTAAAATGTTGCCAGTTACATTAAAATAATCTTTTTAACAATGTGAAGCCAACTCTGCTGGCTGAAAAGCTGCCTCAGTGGACAGGCACTTCGCCCTGCTGGACAGATTACAACCTCTCTTTAAATACACTACTTCCAGGTCATATCTGCCTATAGCCAAAGTTCAGTAAGACAAACTCAAAGGCTATAGATTTGATGTAGCATATTAGAAAACGGCTCAAATCTTACTGAAATTATCACCCGAAGTGAATGAATCTTTGCTGACAATGAACATATCTTTAGGTAACTTTGTGTGGTAATTATTGCACAGAGTTCTTCCAACCTAGACATAGGGCTTTGTAGCCATCCTTGAATTAAGTAGTTTTAACTGTAAAATTTGCATTTATTGACACCTCTCCTGAGTATCATATCTACATCACGTTATTCCTTCATGCTATTTTAAATTAAGCCTCTCAAAACTTTAACCTCAATTATTGTCCCTATTTTTCATCAGAGGAAGTGAAGTTCTAAGAGTTGACCCCAGAGTACTTCACTATAAAGCGCAGTCCTGTCCTGTGTGTTTGTTGAAGGCTGAGTCCTGCCCAGAACATGATGGAGGCTTTTGTGAAGGCGGACAAACAGTAGCATTTTCCCCAAGTAAATGATAACCTACTTATCTAATGAAGGCTAAAGGATAAAACAAAGCTAGAATAAACTCTGGATGTTTATTCTTCAGGCCTATACTACTCAGATCATAAGGTGACATTTTAAAACCTAGAAGAAAATTCAAAATGCTTTGGCCAAACCCCCACTTTCACAGATCTTAAAAAAGCAAAGATTAAATGAATGATTAAACCTCTGAATGATTAAACCACTTGCTCACGGTGTGAACACATCAAATGACTGTCTGTGAGTGGGAGCTTTAGGGAAGGTGTGTTTTCAGGTATAAGGTTAGTAGCCCAAGCATGATCTGGTGACTGCTTTGTCTGCCAGGAGAAAACAGGCATTGGAGGACAGCCAAGGAAAGAAGGGCCTCAAAGGGAAAGGAGGAAGGGCTCGCTGGCCTGGTTCATACCTATGCCAAAAGCGTAACTGTGCTAGGTCACATTTAAGAAGGGGGAAGCATCAGACCTCTGACCCTGGGTCAGTGATGGAGAACCTGAGGAAAGGTGTCACACTCTCAACTTAGAGTTAGATCCTAAACGTGAGATAGGAGGAAACTCAAAGAAAACTTTTTTTTTTTAAAGTTACTCAGCTAGTCAATTGGTGGCAAAGCTGTTAAACACAACAGAGGTCTAATTCTCCTCTACTATGAACATGGCCCCGGAGCTTGAGTGAGGGGTTGGGTTTGCAGACATTAATGTAGGTGTCCTGCCCACGGAGGCAGGGTCGAGCCCCAGGAGAGGCACTTTCCTTGGAGAGTAAATACAGAGAGGGATGTGTCCAGGGCCAAAAGCTGGTGTCAGGACAAGCAGACAGGAGGCAGCGTCTAGAGGGGAACTGAGACGTATCGTAACAGATGATGAAGAGATTGTTCTCAGGATGCTGGTAAAGGGCCAAAAACAATTCTGAGAAAAACTTTGAATGAGATGCAAAGGTCATTGGTGGGCTCAGAGAAAACAGCTTTCAATAGTCCCGTACTAAGAAAATGCCATGATGGCTATGTTAACCAATTTGATGAAAATATTTCAAATTGTATATAAAAACAGCACACTGCACCCCATGACTGTATTAATGTACACAGCTATGATTTAATTAAATAAAGAAAATAATAAATAAATAGTCTCATACCAAAGGCTGGGGTCAGGAATGAAAGTGGTTTTCACACATCTGATTAAGATAGACAACCAGGGCTTGGCGCCTGTGGCTCAAGGAGCTAAGGCGCCAGCCACATACACCTAAGGTGGTGGGTTCAAATCCAGCCCAGGCCGCCAAACAACAATGACGGCTGCAACCAAAAAAAATAGCCGGGCGTTGTGGCGGGCGCCTGTGGTCCCAGCTACTTGGGAGGCGGAGGCAGGAGACTCGCTTGAGCCCAGGAGTTGGAGGTTGCTGTGAGCTGTGATGTCATTGCACTCTACCCAGGGGGACAGCTTGAGGCTCTGTCTCAAAAAAAAAGAAAAAAAGAAAAAGACAGACACCCAATCAGGCAAAAACAAACTGCCGGTGGGGTCAGTCCCTGGCCCCTCCCTCAGTATGCAGCTGTATATAAAGGCAATGAAGAAAGAAAGATATCAGGGATTAAGAGGGAGATACGGAATGAGATGGAAAGGGGCTATTCTGATGGTAGAACATTTATGACTAAGCTATCAAGAATCTATCAAGCTAAACATTAGCCTTTGCAACTTGAGGCTTAGAGGGACATCACATATATACAATATTTGCTACCAGACAGAAAATTAAAGTGGAATAAAATACAGGGCTTGATGGAAGTGCCCCACCAGTGTTAAGGAGGATTTAAATTGTACAGCCTTCTCTGCAGCTTTCAGAGTCAGGTCTCATCGACAGTGGGCAGGTTGAGCTAGTGATGGTGAGATTTGGAGGCTAAGCAAGCTTAGGAAGGGCCGCTGAGCCAGGGAAACCCCACCTATAGACATGGAGCACAGAGAGGTGAGACTCAAATAAGTCCTACTGGAGGGGACTGTAACAGGCAGGTCAGTCTGCAACTAGCAAGTGGTAACCAAGGAAGGCAGAAGGTGACACTGAGGGAATCTGGGCAGAGACCTGGTCGGTGAACCATAGCAGGAAGGTAGTGAAGGAAGGAAGGACAGTTGAACAGACGTGGGAAGCCGGGTAAGGTGGTTGACAATACGTAACAGAAATCTAACCCTAGGAATGAGGTTCAGAGTAGGAAATTGAGAAAAAGGACCTCAGTCCTAACACCTAAAAGATGAGGCTGGATCCTGGAATGCAGGTACGGAGCACTAGGTGGGGGTGTAGTCAGGAGGAACAGGGCAAGTCCACACAACACCAGAGCATGACGAGCAGGATCCCACATTTCCCACCAAAGCTCTGAGTCACTGGCCTGGAACCTGGGCAAATTCCTTCCCGCTGGAGTGAAGATTGTTGTCTGGCCCTGGGGCCCAGCTGGTCCTCGAGATGGAGGCTGTGTGCTCTCAGCCGTGGAAGATTAAGGACCTACAGCGCAGAGCCAGGCAAAGGCTTTCCACCGCTCATCTGAGGGGGATTTTCACTATGAGCTAAAAAGGCAGAAAATCGTTTTAAGTCAGGAGAGAAAACAAATGCACTTGGAGCAGCATTTAAAGTGCTCTGCTTCCAAGGCTAATTGTGAGAACTAAGCATGTTCTGAGAACATTTAAGCGCAAGAAGCTTTAGAGAACCTGAATCTATTGTGGCAAATATGATCCATAGTTTGGGGAATGTTCACCCAGGCATTTCCACAGAAGAGCTGCAGAACCATCACATTATCTTTACAAAGTGGTTCCACAGTTCTCCAGCCAGGAGAGTAAACTGTCCCAGCTGAGGCCAGGTTTAGGAGGACTGAGTGTCCCAGCTGAGGCCAGGTTTAGGAGGACTGAGGCGGGTCAGGGAGGTGAGGGGGGTACTGCAGACTGGGCTCTGTGAGTAAACAAGTGTACAAACAAGAATCAGCTCACAAAAGATAGCAGGTCCACGGTTAAGAAATACAAACTCCTCTCTCCCCCTCTAACCTCTCGCTCTTCTCTGCTCTCCTTCTCTCTCCTCATCTCTCCCTTCTTCTCTCTCCTCTCTTCTTTTCTCTTTTTCTCTCCTCCTTGGTGCTGCTCTGCAACCTCCCCCCACCACCACCAATAAAGACCTTTCAAAAAAAAAAATACAAAATCAGAGTAAGTGGAGGAACAGCCTTATTTCAAGATTACAGAGTATAACAGAAAGTCCAGTAACAGAGGGACCGGCAGGGAGATGTACATTTTATTGCTGTCTGTCTGCGGAGAGGAGATGGGGGGGAGGGCATCAAGGAAAGAAATGAAGGAAACAGAGAGAGGAGGCATTCCAGGCATGAGGAAGTGTACTGAAGACATCAATTCCAGGCCAAATCCCACTCTCAGCCAGCTGAGTGACTTCCAGCAAGTCCCCTCAGCTCTCTAGTCCATAAAAGAGAACAACTGAGAGGGCAGGTCTTTACGATCTTTTCATCTTCACCATTCTATGATTCTAAGATTACTGGTGTTATCCCAGCCAACAAAGATAAACAAAGTCTAGAAGCTGCTGAGGCTGGAGACTAAGGTGACCAGACGTCCCGCTTTTGGCAGGACAGTCCCAATTTTTAACAATTTGTCCTGTGTCCTGCAGCATTTTTAAAAAGTCCTGATTTTTGGAAAGAATGCACAACAAGCTAGGGAACAGCAGGAAAATGGGAAGGGAATATGCAGTTTTTGGCTGCTGAAAAGGTTAATGTAACTCCATTTGGGAATGAAGAGGTTAATGTAACTTCATTTGGAAATAAAAAGGCTAATGTAAACTCCCTACTCCCCTCCTGGGCAAGGTCACCCAGGTGGAATCTGTACCAGAAGGAGACTGGCTCCCTCCCTTGCTTCTAGGCAAGGACAATTAGCTCAGAAGGAGCCAAACTGTCTGGAACAAACAAGTAGCTCCCCACCCCCCAGACTAAGGTGACCAGACATCCCACTTTTGGCAGGACAGTCCTGATTTTTAACAATTTGTCCTGCAGCACTTTTTAAAAGCCCC
Source organism: Otolemur garnettii (assembly GCF_000181295.1). Lineage (NCBI taxonomy): Eukaryota > Metazoa > Chordata > Mammalia > Primates > Galagidae > Otolemur > Otolemur garnettii. The sequence continues at coordinate 1,906,299 of NW_003852631.1, forward strand.
AATTTTTGGAAAGAATGCACGACAAGCTAGGGAACATGGGAGAACAGGAAGGGAATATATGGTTTTCTGTTGCCATGTGGCTATTTCACCAGGATACGAGTTTTATATTATTTTTGTTAATTTTATAATGTTAAACTGTAATAATAACAAATAATTGTTGAGAACTGATTATCGAGAACTGCTTATCAAAATTTGCATTGTTGTCAGGCCCACCCCTCCAGCCCCCCTCCCCGCTCCCCCAGGCCCCCCCCACCCCCCCAATGGTGTCCCACTTTACCAATGTTAAAATCTGGTCACCTTACTGGAGACAGCCTGATGCACAGAAAAGTCTGTGGCCGTGGCCTGCCGGGTCAGGAGGGCGGTATGCCGCAGGCAGGAGTGGGGAGCTGGGGAGTGGAGCAAGACTTCAAACATTTGCTAAGCATCTACCGCAAGCCAGGTAGCACTGAGGAAGGCAGGCACAGCAACAATGTCCCTACCCTCTTGAAGCTTGTGTTTTGGTGGAGCAGGCAAGCACCATGAAACAGACAGAAAAATATCAAACTTTAAGAATAATAAAGCAAAAGAAAGCAGAGTAAGGGAATGACGGCTGGTGCAGTAAGGTCGGAGAGGCTATTGTAGATAGTTGATCTGTAAAGCACATTTGAGCAGAGACCTGAATGAAGAGAAGGGGAGAGTGTTGAGAGTGTCTCGATATAGATTTAGGGGAGAGATCGTCTAGGCCTGGAATAGGGCTGGGATGGTTGAGATGGAGGCAATAAAGCAGAGTGCCCAGATATTCATGGGATAAACTTGTCAGGTGTAAGCAGTTATTTAGATGTACAGCATGAAACAAATGGGAAGGATGAAGAGTAACTTCCAAATATCTGGCTTAGGCAGCGAGAAAGATGGATGTACCCCCAACTCCAATAATACAAAGTGTGCAGGTGAAAAGCAAGTTGGGGTGAAAGATGCTGAAAGATGGGGGTGTGTGCAGTCCTTGGGTGGTGACATCCCCCACAGGGGAGTCTGTAACAGGAGAAGAGGCCCGGTCTGGAGAGGGGGACCTGAGAGTGAGGGGAACATGGTGGTCAATGAAGCCATGACCTTGGCTGAGCTCCCTGGTTCATCAGACAAGAAGCATCTACTCAGCACTTACCAAGGGCCAGACTGTATGGCAAATCCTTTTCTTTTTAATGGAAACAACAAAAAAAATCTCCAAACAAGTAAGGTGACACAAACTACAGGCTACTGTGCCTAAGAGGTGTCCTCTGTGAGGACATGATGTTTGAATTGAAACCTGAATAAAAAGGACACAGCCCTGTGAAAACCTAGATGAAAACCCTTTCAAGTAAGAGAAATTGTAAGTCATTAGGTTCTCAGATATAGATATGGGTGGACTTTGTGTGTTTGGAGGACAGGTGAAAGGTCAAGGTGGCTAGAATAAAGTGAATGAGGCAGAGTGGAGCAAGGTGAGAGAGGATGGGGTGGGCCACATAGGAGGAGTTTAGCTTTGATTCCCAAAGAAATTTGTAGAGTGAGAGGAGCAGAAGGCTGAGGAGGATCCCTGGAAAACACTAGCCTGAAGGACAAAGGGAATGTGGTGTCACAGAGAGAACAGACTTCCCAGGAGCGAGTGCTAAAGACTCCAGCAGCGGTGAATTACTTCTATGTTCGTAACAGAGAACAGCTCCTGTTTGGTGAAGGATAGAACAAGCATTTTAGCTGGTGAGTATCATCAACTCCCTCACAGCCCACCTGCAAGCCAACAGCCCAATAGGGCTGTCAGCCCTGCCGTGGGTTTCTTGGTTTCTAATTCCAATGTAATAGCTTCACATACATGGTAATATGTACAGCAGCACTGAATTGCTGTCTACAGAACTGTTTTAAGTTAGCTGAAAAGAAACATTCCAGCGTGGGATGCAGTCATTGAGCCAATGAGAAGATAGCAATGCACAGAAGATAAGTTGCTTTTCCATGCCAATAAAAGCCTAAGCTCAAAACAGCCTCCCTGTCTCCTTGTTCCAGGGTTACTTTTCATTTTGCTTTGAGCTCGTGCCTCTAGTTGAGGAAGACTATCGTTAGAAGTTTTGTGGATTGCCAAACCATAGTGCAAACTACAAACCACCTGTCTTGATCCACAGGCACAACACTTCGCTTGGACGTCTGGGATGGATGGAAGGAATTTCTCATGGGTTGTGTCCTTGGACAAAAACTTAAAGTCCAACGCTATTTATCAACAGAAGGACCAATACTCAAGTATGGGGGATTAATATTACATTAATTTAGCAAATGATGTAATGTTTTACTGAACGTCCCATTAGACCTTGGCCCTGCAATTCACCCAGCAACTGGAGTGCTGCTTCACGCCAGTGGAGCTGGAATGTCTTAACCAGACATTATTATTGAGATAGTTGCTGGAACAAAACAGTAAAGATGCTCCCTGGGCTGACAGTCTTTGGTGCAAAGACTTTGGATTGCAATTCAGGTAGACTGTCCTCAGTAAATGCTAACTACAGTTGACCCTTGAACAACATGGGAGTTAGAGGTGTTAACTCCGTAACCAGCCAATAATCTGCTTATAAATCTTGACTCCTCCAAAACTTAACTAATAGCCTACTGTTGACTAGAAGCCTTACCAAAAAGAGTTGATTAACACATACTCTGTCTCTTACAGTAAAGCAGGATAAAATAAACTGTTAAGAAAATCACGGGGAAGAGAATATACATTTGTTATTCATTAAGCAGAAGGAGATCACAAAGGTCTTCCTCCTTGCCATCTTCAGGTTAAGTAGGCTGAGAAGGAGAAAGGGGAAAGAGCTGGTCTTGCGGTCTCAGGAGTGGCAGAGGCAGAAGACAATCCATGTGTGAGTGGGCCCATGTATTGTCCAAAGGTCAACTGTAATTAAATAAGCAACTTCAATTTGGTTTGGATATCATCACACTTTTGGCAACACTTTTTTTCCAAGACAGGGTCTTGTTCTGTTGCCTGGACTAGAGAGTAGTGGCATGATCATAAGTCCCTACAATCATGAACTCCTGGGCTCAAGCCTCCTGAGTGGTTGCAACTATAGGCATGTACCACCATGCCTGGCTAATTTTTGTAATTTTGTAGAAGCGGGGTCTCACTATATTGTTCAGGCTGGTCTCAAACTCATTCAATCCTCCTGCCTATTCAGGTATGAACCAACAGACCTGGCCTTTAGTGACACTTTTAAAGGCTGTGAAAATAAATACAGTAGAACCTCCATAGTTGACTACTTCCTTAAGTTGACCTCAGTTTCATAGACAGGACTTGTACCACATGTATGTGTCAGTACAGTAGGCCTAGTTCCTTACGTTGACCACCTCTGTATATTAACCAGTTTGTTACAGTCCTTTAGGTGGTTAACTTACAGAGGTTTTACTGTATAAATAGTTCGACTTATGATGGTTCAACTTAGCTTCTTCAGCTTTACGATGTTGTGAAAGTGATGTGCGTTCAGCAGAAATCATACTTTGAGTGCCCATACGACCATTCTGTTTTTCCCTTTCAGTACAGTATTCAATAAATTACATTAGATATTCAACACTTTATTATAAAATAGGTTTTGTGGCTCGGCGCCTATGGCTCAAGTGGCTAAGGTGCCAGCCACATACACCTAAGGTGGCGGGTTTGAATCTAGCCTGGGCCCACCAAACAACAATGATGGCTGCAAACAAAAAAAGAATAGCCGGACGTTGTGGTGGGTGCCTGTGGTCCCAGCTACTTGGGAGGCTGAGGCAGGAGACTCGCTTGAGCCCAGGAGTTGGAGGTTGCTGTGAGCTGTGGTGCCACGGCACTCTACCTAGGGGGATAGCTTGAGGCTCTGTCTCAATAAATAAATAAATAAAATAGGTTTTGTTTTAGATGACTTTGCTCAAATATGGACTAATGTAAGTATTCTGAGCACGTTTAAGGTTTGCTAGGCTAAGTTATAATGTTTGGTAGGTTAAGTGTTAAATGCATTTTTGACTTAAGGTATTTTCAACTTAACAATTGCTTTATCAGCATATAGCTCCAACATAAGTCAAGGAACATCTCTTCCTTGTCACTTTCACAGTTATTTTTTAAAAAGAAAAGACAAAAATTAATAAATAAATAAAAAGAAAAAAGAAAAAACACTTGATAGTAGACTTACTGACATTGTCTACCTCTTCCTAACTAAGCCCACATGTAACCCTTCAAACTATATCTAATACAAACTATACACGAAGTGTAACAAGTGGGCAGCAAGTGGGCATTTTAATGCATTAACGCAGCCAGCAGGTTCCCAAATACATACTCTGCATTAACTTTCAGGTTTTAATTCTGTTACGTATTTTAGAACAGTGCCCCCTTGTGGGTGATATAATCATGTTTTGCAGAGACCCGCACACCTGCCAGGGGCTCCAAGGGCTCTGTGAAGGGACACATTGGAATAGCAACTCCTAGAAATTTATTAAATATCTAACCATTTTACATGAATTTCTTTGCGAGATAGTGAGAACTCTCTTTTTCATGTTCTGAATCCAAAGAAAAAGCTATGTTGCATTACTTTTAATAGCGCATAATTACTGAATACTTCCTTTGTGGCACTGTTATATTACCTCATTTTATACTTTTAACAATTCAATTAACTGTATACTTTTTATTTTGTTTTAAAGATAAGGAAACTGCAATAAAATAACCTGCCCAATGTCACATAACATTTTAGTGCCTAACCATCTACACTTAACAATTTTTAAGTAAAATCTAAGAACTCAGAGAATATAAATGATCACACTGCAAAGCTCCTTTCTTCCCTCCAGGCTTAATATTTTTCTGAGCATTTGATTTTTATAAGAAAGACAATCACTCCAAGGAAACCAGTTTGAATTTGCATACGCACAGGATAACGTGTATCAGTGGGACCTGTGTGATTTAACTTGCATATCCCTATCTGCCTTTTCTAAAAAGGTATTTTAGGTAAAAATTAGGGCGAAATAAAGATTTAATTAGGATGTCTTGGGAGTATTTAGCGTAACTGCTCTTGTCTGTTTGCTGACTTACTGAACACCTGCTCCCCACTTGGTTTACTCCTTCAGGTATCAAAAGAGAGTGGCCCTGTACATTGCTGCCTTTTATGGCTACGTCGAACTCACTGAATGGGCCCTGAAGCAGGGTGTGAGGCCTCATGAAGCAGTTGGCGTTCACCCATATCGAGCATGGTGCCAGGAAGCCCTTCACGCAGATATCTCTAAATGCCCCATTCATGCCGCGGCAGAGGCCGGCCAACTGTTGATTCTAAAGGCCTTTGTCAACTGCAGTGTGTTGTCCTTGGAATGCAAAAACGCAGCAGGACAAACTCCCCTGAACATCGCGTTCAAACACAAACATAAAGACTGTGTATTATATTTGCTGAGTAAAATGTGGTCCACGGTTTCTTTTCTGAAAATTTCAGTCCCAATGAGGGTTTATATTAAGATAAAACAATGGATCCACCGAGCTAAGAGTCACAATCTTCATAAAAGCCAGCTTTGTGGAGCAAGGGTCTTTGGGGCAAAAGTTGGCGACACTGTTATGGTGGATGGTTTTAGCAAATCGAAAATGAACTCCAAGAGCTGGCATAAGGCTGGGAACAGGGATCCACAGAGCACCACGCGCAAACTGCCACCTCTGAGAGAACCAACTACCAACGGGAAACCAAGCAATCCTTTGGCAATTTCACAGCCAGATACAAGAGAACAAACCCTCAAATTCCCTTCAGTGGTAGATGCAAATACATCCTCTGAATTACAAGGTCATCAACGACAAAATCAGAAGAAATTTACTGCCACATCTAGGATAAAACAAAAGCTCACAAAAAATACATATCTACCCCAAGTCCCCCTCCCTCCAGTATCAAGAGTGGGATATTCACACCCATCGTTTTACTATGCAACGCCCAGTGCTGACTTTTTACTAAGGTCCTCCCTCGCACCTTTCTCAGAACACAGTGGGAAGACTCCAAGGGAGAACGCAATCTACTGCTTAGCTATGGCGAGGTAATGTCTTCTCTTTATTTATTTATTTATTTATTTATTTTTTTGAGACAGAGCCTCAAGCTGAGCCCCTGGGTAGAGTGCTATGGCTTCACTGCTCACAGCAACCTCCAACTCCTGGGCTCAAGCGAGTCTCCTGCCTCTGCCTCCCAAGTAGCTGGGACCACAGGTGCCCACCACAACGCCCAGCTATTTTTTGGTTGCAGCCATTATTGTTTGGCGGGCCCAGGCTGGATTCGAACCCGCCACCTTAGGTGTATGTGGTTGGCGCCTTAGCCACTTGAGCTACAGGTCTCTTTAAACATACAAAGCGCGAACCTTTAATGAGGCGGCTTCGATAACTTACCTTAACTTTGTGACTAGGACAAAATGAACTGATACTATTGGCCAATCCAACCTAAGTGGTACTTTACTCCTTAACCTTTCAGGAGGGAAAGCGATACAATGAAACAGTTATATCCATCAGCTAGGCTTTGCTGCTGTTCCCGCTGCTTTTTTTTTTTTAAAGCTAATAAGAAATTATTGATTGTAATTAAATGGAGAAAAAGGAAAGCTGAAATATGAGAGGGAGACATCAAAGTGTTGTGGAAAACTAGATAGCAATGAAAACGAGAAGAAAGAAAGGAGTAATTTAATGACAAGTTCAAGCAAAAAGACTTGAATTAACTTATTAGACAAGATACACGGGTTGGGGAAGGTCCATATCGGATAGGATGCTGGAATTAACATTAATATTTAAGGTGAGTTTAAAAGCTAATTCATTAGCACATTTAGAGATAAGCAAGGGTATCAGAAGTAAACTTTTGCGGCACATTCATTTCATAAGATAAATTTTAGTCTACAGAAAACACAATTTTAGTCACTGAAAACGCAGCTCTGATTAGATCGCAAGCCCAACTCATTACCAGGCAAATGAGATATCACCAGAGGCCTGTATGACAGTAGAAGTACAGATTTAAGAGTGTTTTTTTCCCCTCAGTCAATTTGCCTGTCTGTTGGTCTTTAGGTCAGCTCTGGTTTATTTCAGCGAGGTTGCTGCCACCTAGTGGTGAGAGTAATTTTGGGCTACAAACCGGGCAAAATTCAAGATCCAACATAGTGAGGTAGGGGACAGGTGAGGATACTGCTTGACAGCTTTAGTCGTCGTCATTTGCAGGATATCTCTGACTAGAGTGTATGAAAAGAGATCCTCTATAGAAATGTTGAAGAAATGATGTAGCCGACCTTAAACATCAGGCCATAAACACAAGGCAGGAAATACTGATTTGTTAGATCAACAGATGCATATTAAAAATGAACAAACATTCAGTGAGGGTTCATTGTGGCCCAGGCCCGCTCAGGCATGACAGAGATGTGCACGAGGCTCTGTGTTTAAGGTGGAAAAGTGTGTGTGTGTTTTATTGTTTGAGGGTACAAAAAATTAGGTTACACTGATTGCATTGGTTAGGTAAAGTCCCTTTTATAACAGTGTCCTGCCCCTAAGAGTTGTGCCATGCACGAAAGTGTGTGGTTTTAATGAGAAAAGCTGACAGGGACAATTGTGTGGAGTGCTTCCCTGGGAGAGAGTGGAGACTGAGTTACCAAATATACGGTGAAATGCATAAAAAGCACTAATCTCACACATCTGGCTTGTTGAATTTCTATATTTTCATATATTCATGTAAGCACCACTCATATATGCAAACTATTTCTAGCACCCCAAAAACTTCACCCATGGTCATTGCCAATTAAAAATCCCTCTCAAATGTAATCATTATGTTGATCTTTATTAGTGAAGTTTTTTTAAGCCTGTTCTTAAATTTTACATGAGGGGCATCATAGGGCAAATATCTTTTAAGTCTGGCTTTTTTGGCTCGACATACTGCCCATGAGATTCACACATGTGTTTGTGTGTGTTGATTGTCCTTATTCCTATGCAGTGTTCCATTTTTATGTAGTATTCCATATCTTTATTTTTTTCCTATGATGGAAATGTGGGTTGTTTCTCATTTGGAAACTATTTTGAATAAGAATGGATGACGGATCTTATGTATGAAGTTTGGCGGACGTTTGTGTTCATTTCTCTTGACTCTATATCTAGGAATAGAATTGCTGGGTCATAGGTAAGTTTATCTTCAGCTTTAGTAAACATTTCCAAACAGTTTTCCAAAGAGGTAGTCCTAGCATGCTGATTTCTGCAACTATATTTTATAGTTAGTGGGAAGTAATTTCAAGGTCAAGAAGGAAATTTCTGGAGAAAATAATTCATTAAGGAAAGGGGTCAGTACAAAAGGGGACTCACAGGAGGAGAGGTGGGCAGTCTGACTGTGCGCTTACTCCAGCAGGTTACTTATAACGAATTCTGTGTTTATTTCCTAATATCTGTATCATCCTTCTATTCAGACCCTTCACTTCCTCCACATCTGTTTCCAGCCCAATTCCAGTGGATCCTCATAGAATCTGTTTCACCTTCCTTTGATGGTGGGCTACGGAGATGAAGGAGAGACCTTCAGTCTCATGCCCCTCAACACTCTTCTTGCTCTGGTTTGTGTCCTTCATAGGATTCACAAAAGCACCTGCATGAAGCTGCCTGTCAGTTCAGGCAGTCAGGCATTCTGACAGCTCCTCTAAATGGCCAGTGCAGCTCTTGTGCCAAAAAGATACAAACATGATAAGTGGATGTACACCCTATCTTGATGGCAATGTGTACCAAGTTAAACTGGGAAGAATCTAATGTAGTCTTTCATGATGCCGAGTCAAGGAACTGGATCAGGCTGGATAAAGTGGCCATCCGACGTCCCTGATTGTATAGAAAAGGCAGTCTCCCAAACCGGGACCCCAGTCATATCATTTGGAATCACATGAAAGTGTTTGCTAAATCACGTGTCATTCAGGAACTCTATCTTCAGACACATGAAAATACACTTCTCAGAGTTGACTCCATGATAGTATTGCTGCAGTTATCTCAGACCAAGTGCTGGTGTGGGTCTGGCTTAGTGAGTACATATAGCTGGTGTAGACATGACAGTGACTAAGTCAGAAGGTCACAAAGAGCCCCATTCTTCAGCCTAGAAGATAACATAGCTTTACACAGATCAAAGAGAATCTCCAAGGTGTGTCTATGAAACAGTTTTCCTAATTGCTTATCATCCGATTGCAGTGAGTTGTATGTGTCCTAGAGGTCCAGTTTAGTGAAGATTCAAAAATGTAGAGGATTGGTCCAGACGGTGGACCAAGAGTAGAAAGTAATCCCAAAGTGTAACTCGGATGACCTTTTGTGCTTTGGGTAAAAGTACAGCTCTCTGCTTTTATTCCTTATAAAAAGGCATGTTTTGTTCACTTTTGGGGTCTCCCACATGTAGAATAGTGCCTGGCATACAGTAAGTGCTCAATAAATGATTGCTTGAATGAATGCAGAAAGATCAGGTTTCAAATACCAAGGAGTAAGTCAGGATGGGCTCTGAGCCTAAGAGGAACTAGGATACGCATCAGAACGGAGAAAGGGGACTTCAAATTAAGTCAGGCAGGATGTGGGGAGAGGTTTAAAGTGCCTGAATGGTTTCCTTAAAGCTTAAGACCTGGTTTTATGGGCCGCAGTGTGGGGTTAACCCAGTTTAGAGGGCTGGGGGAGATACAGCCACTGAAGTAAAGCAAAGAGTTAGTCTAGAACAGAAAACATGAATCAGGCAGACACGGACGGGGTTCAAATGTTTGAAACACTCTGGTACTTTCATGCAAGGCTGTTCCTAGTGGATTGAGCGAAAGCCCTTTGAAAATCTATAGCACTTTTCCAGACCCAAGGGGTGGTAGTGAGGAAAAGGATCCAGGTAGAGGTAGTAACGTGGTCAAAGGCCCTGCTTTTCGAGAGGGCAAAGCAAGAAATTTAGTGTGCAGGAAAGTAAGCAGATCTGCCAAATGTATTTTAGGAGATAGGGAGAAATTAGCTAGAGGCGAGACTAGCAAGGGAGATTATCCCCACTTTGAGAAGTATCTTGAGGGCCCCACTGGAGAATTTGCTTCTTATTCCCCTTTCCATGGGGTGAGAGGTGAGTGAGAAACTCACAGAAGTTTTGGGTTTTTTTAGAAAGGTGGTAAGTCACGTAATCAGTTTGGGGTTGTTTCTGAAGACAAACCTGATGGAGATGTGTTGATGACTCTCCAGAAAGGTGTAGAAAGACTAAAGTAGCGTTAGGAGGCTGCGATAAGAGACGCAAGAGACGATAGAGACCTAGGCTGGACTAGTGATAGTTAGGGAGGAAGGAAAAGACCAACTATGAGCGAATTTCAGGAGAACAATCTATGAAATGTGGTCCTAATTGGGTGTGGAAGTGGAGACAGGAGGAATTGAGCTTGGTTTCTAGCTTTGGAGATAGTGAGGACAGGACAGTCCGTGTACAAGAAGGAGGACACAGAAGGGGGACAGGCTTACAAAGATGGGAAAAGACTTAAGTGGGAAGTGTGTATGGGATAATTTTTTTTGTTTGTTTTTTGAGACAGAGTCTTAAGCTGTCGCCCTGGGTAGAATGCTGTGGTGTCACAGCTCACAGCAACCTCCAATTCTTGGGCTTAAGCAATTCTCTTGCCTCAGCCTCCCAAGTAGCTGGGATTACAGGTGCCTGCCACAATGCCAGCTATTTTTTTTTTTTTTGGTTGTATTTGTCATTGTTTGGTGGGCCTGTGCTGGATCCGAACCTGCCAGCTCCGGTGTATGTGGCGGACACCTTAGCCACTTGAGCTACAGGCGCTGAGCCGGGACAAATATTTTTATTTGATAATCTGATATATGCAACTTTTAAGGACAGTCAGGCTTTGAGAGTCATGGATAAGGGAATTGAAGCAATGAGTAAATGAGGCCTCTTAGGATATGAGTATATCATATGAATGGCAAAACATAACTATAGTCCATAAAGTAGAAGGGAAGAGGAGAGGGGGGCGGGGAGAGGGGATATGGGAGAAGGGAGGGTATTCGGGGGACCTCACCTAACGTGCATGATGCAATGGTACATTTCTAAACTATTAAGAAATGAGTATAATCGTGATGGATGTGTTACTTGGTTCAATGTAAACATTTCACCCGGTATATCAAAGCCGTACCCTGAACCCCATAAATGCATCAATGTACAAAGTTATAATTCAATAAAATAATTAATTACAAAAAAAAAAAGGATATGCATGCAGGAAAAAAAGAAGCAGCAAATGTAGACTCATGGAGGATCCCAGCATTTAAGGGCACATAAAACCCCTCTGTGACAAATCATAGTTGCGTCCTAGAAAGCGGAAGTAATTGTATTCAAATGTACATGTCTTGATTAGTACATAGCCAGAGAATAGCTGTCATAAGACGTTAACTTCCAAGCTGTCACCTGACGGGCACGATGTGAGGGTAAACGGCTCACCTCCTGGGTGAAGGGCTCAACTGCAACTTGGACTTTACCCAACAAACACAAACAATGTAGCCTAATTGCTCGTTCCCTCAGATTAATCTGAAATTTTAAAAAGACGTTAAGTTGCATTGCATTTCACTCAAAGACTATCAAAATGTCTAGTATCTTGTCAATGAGAATCCTTAATGTAGGTTTTCCAGGGGAGAAAGGGGAGAAAAGAGGTCAGTGAGTGCGTGATGTTTAGGGATACCTAGAAAGGACAGAAAAAGTTTCAACCCAGGGAATTATTCTTGATATTGAACGGCTTTCTAGTTGTGGATTCTAAACTTCCAGTATTGCCTTGGGAAAATACCATCCCCACTACATCACAGAGAACTAGTTTTAGAAAGAATCCTATTTCACATCCCACCTATGTAACAGGATAAACTAGCCACAGCTGCCAAGCCAACCTGAAGATTTCCATCCTTCCAGCCATGCAGGAGGACAAGATTGGACCTTCTTGTAAATTGTGACTTGTTTTCTTGCAGTGCCTTTAAAGAGAAACCATGGCTTCAGCAGTTGGGAATTGCAAGAATGCTGGCCAAAAAGAGCATTTCCAACCTGACTATCCGTGGAGGCCTGACTGCATGTGAGAATCCTCCAGAAATTGTGCTTTGAAAAGTCATGACAAGCCCCGCTGGGAAAAAGACCTGATCAATTAGAATCTCCAGTTCTGGGCAGTACCTGTGGCTCAGTGGGTCAGTGCTGGCCTCATATACTGAGGGTGGTGGGTTCAAACTCGGCCCTGGCCAAACTGCAACAATAAATAACCAGGCATTGTGGCAGGTGCCTGTAGTCCCAGCTACTCTGGAGGCTGAGGCAAGAGAATTGTCTAAGCCCAAGAGCTGGAGGTTGCTATGAGCTGTGATGCCACTGCATTCTACCGAAGGCAACAAAGTAAGACTCTGTCTCTAAAAAAAATAAAATAAAAAGAATCTCCAATTCTAATGTTAGCATTTCTAGTAACAGTTACAATGCCATTACCTCTAATCACCAGCCTTTCTAATGCTATACAACTTTCAATAGAACATTTTTTTAAATTTAAAAAATGAACTGTATACATTTGTGGGGTACAATATGATGATTTGATATACAACGTAGAATGCTTATATTTAATATGTAACACCATGTTTTCTTAGATTCTGTTATCCTAAATGAAAATTTAGGGCTTTAAAACAATCATTTTTGCATAAAGACTCTGAGGAAGAACTTACAAGAATCTGAGGACAAGTAGTTTTCTGTGGGGTGGGAGGACTAAGAGGATGAAAACCAAAGGAATGAGAATTTTTTACTGTTCTTTTTTTGTTTTCTGGGTTTGTTTTAATGCTTTTGGGGGGGGGAGGGAAACTCTGTTTTGTTTTGTTTTGTTTTCAGAACTGTGTGTCTCACTCTGTTGCCCCAGGTAGAGTGCTGCGGCATCATAGCTCACAGCAACCTCAAACTTTTGGGCTCAAGAGTTCCTCTTGCCTCAGCCTTCCCAGTAGGCAGGACTACAGGGGCCTGGCTAATTTTTCTATTTTTAGTAGAGATGGGGTCTTGCTCTTGCTCAGGCTGAGCTCAAGCAATCACCTGCCTTGGCCTCCAACAATGCTAGGATTACAGGCATGAGCCCACCTGGCCCAAGCTTTTTGTTTTTTAGGCCATATTAATGTAGAACATAGTAAAAAATAAATAAATAAAAAATTTAAACTCTATATAAGGAAAGTCCCCAGGAGAGGTAGAAATACCATCCAAGTCTAGTGCTGGTTTCAGACATCATTTGGACTTCTGCTAACACATTGCTTTCTATTAATTTTTTAAAATAGAAATGAAGGTTAACATTACATATGACGGTGAATTACGTAGATCTTAAATGTAAGAGTCAATGGATTTGACAAATAAATATGTGTAATCAATATCCCAATCAATATGTAGACCTCTTCTATTACCCGCCCGTAAAGTTCCTTCAAACTATTATCCTAAGTCAACTCCCTCTATGTAACTACTGGTTTGATTTCTATCTCCATAGGTAAGATTTTCAAATCACTGGAATCATACAGTTGTACACTTTTGCGTCTGGGTTATTTTGCTTTAAAATTCATTTACACTGTTGCTCGTATTAGTAGGACATTCTTTTTTATTACTGAGTAGTATTCCTTTATATGCATGTGATGTCACTTATTCAACTGTGTAGGGACATTCGGATTGCCTCCAGTTTTGAGGTATTATGAATAAAGCTCTATGAACATTATTATAAGAGTCTTTTCTCTGGACACGTGTTTTCATTTCTTTGGGGGGGTAAATATCTAGGAGTAAAACTGTTGGATAATAGGGTGAATGTACATTTAACCTAATAAGAAACTTCTTAAGAGCTCTCCAAAGTGGTTTATGGTCTTACAATCCCACTAGCAACATACTGGAGCCCTGATTGTTTCACATACTCTCCAACACAAGTTTGAAATGGCATATCATTGTGGTTTTAATTTGCATTTTCCTGATGACCATAATGTTGAACACTTCTTCATGGCCTATTGGCCATCTCTGTATCTTCTTTTGTAAAGTATCAACTCAAGTTCCTGCTTATTTTTAAAACTGGGCATCCTTTAATTATTGGTTTGTGGGATATTTTTACGTATTCATGATACAAGCTTTTCATCAGATATATTATGTGTGGTGTATGTTTTTTCCCAGTCTGTGGCTCACTTTTTCATTTTATTAATAGTATCTTTTGATAAACAAAAGTTTTTAACTTTGAAATACAGTTAGTCGTTTTTTTCTTTTATGGTTTATGCTTTTTCATTTCCCCCAAGGACAGTTTGCCTCCCAAAGTCACAAAGATAGTCTTTTACATTTTCTTCTAGAAACTTTATAATTTTCACCTTTATGTTAGGTATATAATGTATCTCAAATTATTTGTGTATTTGATTTATGGTAAGCGTAAGGATTCATTTTTCTCATAATTTTATCTAGTTGTTCTAGAATCAGTTGTTCAGAAGATTTTCCTTTTGCCCACTGAATTACCTCGGCATCTCTGTCAAAAATTGATGGATATTGGCTCAGCGCCTGTGGCTCAAGCGGCTAAGGCGCCAGCCACATGCACCTAAGCTGGCGGGTTCGAATCCAGCCCGGGCCC
>NW_003852631.1:1921627-1930147 GCF_000181295.1 Otolemur garnettii
CCTGGCTATTTTTTGGTTGCAGCCATCAGTGTTGTTTTGCAGGCCCAGGCTGGATTCGAATCTGTCACCTTAGGTGTATGTGGCTGGCGCCTTAGCCACTTGAGCCATAGGCGCCGAGCCTGCATGCAGTTTCAAGAATCTACTTTGTTTGTTTGAGACAGAGTCTCACTATGTTATCCTTGGTAGGGCACCATAGCATCATAGCTCACAGCAACCACAAACTCTTGGGCTCAAGCGATTCTCTCGCCTCAGCTTCCCAAGTAGCTGGGACTATAGGCACCTGCCACAATGCCTGGCTATCTTTTGGTTGAAGTTATCATTGTTGTTTAGCAGGCCCAGGCCAGGCTCGAACCCGCCAGCCTCAGTCTATATGGTTGGCACCCTACTCGCTGAGCTATAGGCGCCAAGACATCTACAGTTCATTTTTTTTTTAATCCTTTGAAATAATAAATAAATCTTTCTAGTTAGAAACTATGGGGTTGGGCACAAAGAAAAAAGACATGGATGATGCTAAGGAGATGTTGTGAGGCAGCAGGTGTACAGGTGCTATGCTGATGTAGAGGAAACAAGAAGGGGTAATGGCTGAAAGGGGACACAGGGGCACAGCAGAGATTCTGGATTTCTTGATTTGGAGTAGCAGGCTGGTTTAATTTGAGAAAATTCAATAAGGGGTAACTTTTTATCTGTACTCTTTTCTGTATGCGTTGCTAACATAATAGGAGAAGTGAACCAAAATAATGAAAAAAATTCAGGAGCTAATTTGTTGCATTAAGTGTCAACCATGGTCAAATGAGGGGGCGGTTCATGTGAGTGAGAATTGTCACCGTGCCATTGTCCCCTTGATAGCTAATAAATTTAGTAGTGATTCCATGCAAGGAGTGATAATATTGTACATAGAATTGAAACACAGCCAAAGAAATACCCTATGCAAAGATTCTAGGTCTGGAATAGCTAGTAGGAGAAAGAAATATGGGAAGGTAGAAAAGAAAAGAAAAATAGATGAACTGGAGAGGAGTAGAAAGATAGAGGAGGCCGGATGGTGTGGCACGTTCCTGTTATCTCAGCATTTTGGGAGGCCAAGCCGTAGGATCACTTTAGGCCAAGAGCTGCAGACCAGGCTGAGCAACACAGTGAGACCCTCCTCCCCACCCCCTCAATCTCCCATCCCCCAAGTCTCTATTAAAAAAAAAAAACAAAAAAAAAACTAGGTGTGGTGGTGCACCTGAAGTCCTGGCTACTCAGGAGGCTGAGGGAGGAAGATCCTTTGACCCTGTGAGTTTAAGGGTTTAAGATCGCAACAAGCTGTGATCACACCATTGCACTCTAGTCCAGGCACCAGAGGAAGACCCTGTCTACAGAAGAGAGTAGAAGAGAAGAGGGAGAGGAAAGAAAAGAAAAGGGGAAAGAGTGGCAGGCACCTGTAATCCCAGCTACTTGGGAGGCTGAGGCAAGAGAATCGCTTAATCCCAGGAGTTTGAAGTTTCTGTGAGCTGTGATGGCACAGCACTCTACTGAGGGCAACATAATGAGACTCTGCTCAAAAGAAAAAAAAGAAAGATGAGAGAGAATGTGAGCATGAGAAGATGATTGATATGAAGGCTTGCTACCTGCCAGAATCAACTGAAAAACTACTGAATATTTATTCTTTCATGTTAGCCCTGGAAGTAAGATACTTTAAAGTGACATTAACACTGCATGTATTTATGTTATCCAATTATTAAAGCATTATTATTGACATACACAAGATACTCTGGGACATTTATTCTTAGCTTAATTCTTATTAAAATTAGAATTAATTATGCTAAAATATAACAGCTTATATAACTTGAACTTCTAAATATGAAAATAGTTTATATGAAAAAATATGTTAAAAAATTAATAAATAAAATAAAGGGGTGGTGCCTGTGGCTCAGTGAGTAGATGAAGATACTATTCCGAGGGTGGTGAGTTTGAACCCAGCCCCAGCCAAACTGCAACCCCCCCAAAAAAAATTAATTAAGGCTCGGCGCCTGTGGCTCAAGTGGCTAAGGCGCCAGCCACATATACCTAAGGTGGCAGGTTCGAATCCAGCCGGGGCCTACCAAACAACAATAACGGCTGCAACGAAAAAATAGCCGGGTGTTGTGGCGGGCATCTGTGGTCCCAGCTACTTGGGAGGCTGGGGCAGGAGATTCGCTTGAACCTAGGAGTTGGAGGATGCAGTGAGCTGTGATGCCACAGCACTTTACCCAGGGGGACAGCTTGAGGCTCTGCCTCAAAAAAAAAAGAAAAAAGAAAAGAAAAATGGACAGATGGGCCAGGTGTGGTAGCTCATGCCTGTAATCATAGCACTCTGGAAGGCCAAGGCAGGTGGATTGCCTGAGCTCTGGAGTTTGAGACCAGCCTGAGCAAGAGCAATACCCTGTCTCTAAAAATAGCTGGGTGTTGTGGCAGGCAGCTGTAGTTCCAGCTACCTAGGAGGATGAGACATGAGGATCACTTAAGCCAAAGAGTTGGAGGTTGCTGTGAGCTGTGATGCCATGGCACTCTACCCAGGGGGATAGCTTGAGGCTCTAAGAAAAAAAAAAGAAAGAAAATTTATGTACAAAAGCTTTAAAAATGGATAACATCAAGCAAATCATCATCAAGACTATGAATTTGATAAGGGCCAAGGGTTGTATCATTGCCAGTTCCAGGAATTCCTTAAAGTATTGATGCTGACTATGGCAACATCATTTACTTTTTGGAAGTAAGATGGATAAGTCAAGGCCAAATGTTGAATAGATTTTATGATTTGCAACATGTTATCAAGTTGTTTACAGTATCAAAAACTGAATTTGTGCCAGAACTTGACGATGAAAACTGGCTTACAGATTTAGCATTTTTAGTGGATTTAACTCCTCATTTAAGAGTGAAACACACATTGTCAAGGTGAAAACTAACTTACCAATACAATGTTTCGAGCCGTAACAGCATTCCAGATGAAACTGAGATTATGGAAAGCTCAGATGAAGGCAAACACTTCTATGCATTTTGACACATTAGCTAAACACAGTCCTGTGAAGAGCAAAAAATATGCAGCCTTGCTTCTTTATTTGATACAAGAATTTAAAAACAGATTTCAAGATTTCTCAGAAAATAGTTAATATTTTGGTACATTTGCAACTCCATTTTCAGTCAACATAAATATGTTACCTGCCAAGTTTCCAATGGAAGACATGGAGGAGCAATCTGACAATCAACTTAAAGAAAAAATTGATCATTTTTCTTTACTGGACTTTTGTTTTTGAGACAGAGTTGTAAGCTGTGGCCCTGGGTAGAGGGCTGTGGCATCACAAGCTCACAGCAACCTTCAACTCTTTGGCTTCAGCAATTCTTTTGTCTCAGCCTCCCAATATCTAGGACTACGGGTGCCTGCCACAATGCCCAGCTATGTTTTGTTGATGTTGTTGTTGTTGTTGTTGCAGTTGTCATTGTTGTTTTAGCTAGCTGGGGCCGGGTTTGAACCCGCCAACCTGGGTATATATGGCCAGCACCCTACTCACTGAGCTACGGGTGCCGCCTCTTTACTGGACTTTTATAGGTCCTGTTTTCTCAGAGACAACTATCCCTAACTTCACAATCACACTTTATTCATGTCATCACTTTTTGGCAGCACTTACATTTGCAAGCAACTATTTTCAAGAATGAAGCACAATGGCTTGGTGCCTGTAGCTCAGGTGGCTAGGGCGCCAGCCACATACACTGGAGCTGGCAGGTTTGAATCAGCACTGTGGCGGGTGCCTCTAGTCCCAGCTACTTGGGAGGCTGAGGCAAGAGAATTGCTTTGGCCTAGGAGTTTGAGGTTGCTGTGAGCTGTGACAGCACAGCACTCTACCCAGGGTGACAGCTTGAGACTCTGTCTCAAAAAAACAGAATAAAATAAACAAACAAAGAAACAAAAAGAATGAAGCACATTAAGAGTAAAATTTAGAACCAAAATATCTGATGAGCACCTTGAGAACTCACTGAGAATTGAACTCTTTCCATTGAACCAAATATTAATGCATTAGTTTGTCAGACACAATGTCAAATATCCCACTAGTTTTACATTGCTTACTTTTCTTTTAGAATAAAAAATATTTATGGAGCATTTTGCAAGGGTGCAAGTCAAATCTATCAAGAATAGAACATAAATGTCTTAACACAGTAATGAAGTAAATGAGGTGAAAGCTATGTTGATTAGTTTGGTGTAAGCACTCCAAGTTGTATAAAAAATCAACATATTGTACCCCACAAATGCATGAATGTATCCATGATCATGTATATATGACTTAATAAAAGGGGAAAAAAGACATTTCATTACTTACATGTGTACATTTCATTTTCTATATTAGGGATCACAAAATTGGGACCTGCATGATGATTTTAAAAGACTCTCTGAATGGGTCTCTGCATAACTAGGACTATCATGTGAGCACTTTTTGCTTGTCAGTTTTCAGCCTTTGGAGCAGGTGAGGGAGGTATCTGACCTCTCTTAGCTCTGTCATTGGCTTTGCCACATAATCTTTTTTTTTTTTTTTAGAGACATGGTGTCTCACTTTGCTGCACAGTGTGAAGTGTGAATTGCAGTGGCCCAAGCAAGCTCACTGCAGTCTTAACCTCCTGAGCTCAGAGGATCTTCCCACCTGAGGCTCCTGAATACCTAGAACCATAGGCAGGCACCACCACCTCCAGCTTATTTTTGCATAGAGACGGGTGTCATGTAGCCCAAGTTGGTCTCCAACTTAGCCTGCCAAAGCGGTGGGATTTCGAATGTGAGCCACTGCACCCGGTCCACATAATCTTTAGAGCTTTGGCTTTTCATCTATAAAAACTAGGCATGGCTACTGAGGGTCTTAACGAAGATAAATTTAAGATAACGTCTACAAAAGCTCTGTGCAAACTAATTGCTCTAGGAAGTTTCAGTTGCTTGACTTGTCTTTGGGTTTCCTGATCTCGAATGGAAATAATAAGAACCTATTTCACAGGGTTGTTGTGGACTCTAAACTGAGTTAATGAATGTAAGCACAGTTTCTAAAACAGTGCTTAGCAAATGTTAGCTGCTGATATGATTATGTGTGAGGGGGCATGTCAGATTTTAAACATCTCTTCATCTCCCAAATATCTTAACACCGTGCACTCAGCAGTCACTCACTACGGATGACTTATGAATGGAGAAGCGTCCTACCTGAGCACCAACGGCAGGGGGCGACCGAGCGCAGAACTGCCATAAGACGGAACCCAAAGTTTGGGGACCCTGGAGCGTAGGAACCACTTAGCAAAAGGACAGGGTTGCCGGAAGTGGTGAGGGCGGCGTCGGCGCTGCCGGGTAAAATCGCCGGCCAGCGAAGATGCTGCTGGACTTGTCCGAGGAGCATAAGGAGCACTTGGCCTTCCTGCCGCAAGTGGACAGCGCGGGTCAGGGAGCGCGGGACGGTGTTCTTTGGGCTGGGGAGGGAGCCAAAGGCAGCGGCCACCGCTCACAGCCTTTTCATTTCCGTCACAGTGGTCGCGGAGTTTGGGCGGATTGCGGTGGAGTTCCTGAGGCGAGGCTCGAACCCTAAGGTCTACGAAGGCGCCGCCAGTAAGGAGGGGAGAGGCGCGGCCTTGCAGCCTGCTGGGGGAATTGTGAGCCGTTCTCTGTAGCCCGGGAAGATGAAAGGGGTTGTTTCAGGGTCTTGTTCCTTGTAGTAGAATAACACTAGTTAGAGTACTCTAACTCTTCAGTTAGAGTACAAATCCTGCCCGTCCCCTTAGCAGCTGTAAGGTTGTTAAAGCTTTTGTTAAGTCAGTTTTTTCATGGGTAAAATGAACGTGAGTAAAGTTGCCTTTCAGAAATACTAAGAAATGTTGATAAACATACCAAAGTCTGTCTGGGTCAGTTGTAAACGCCATGCACATGCTTGGTTATCGTTAGTTCAGACGTTTGCTTTTGTTATAATGTTGTTTTCTCTGTGATGAGAAGTGGTCTGCGTTTAGGTCAATCTATGTCAAGTTCCTATTCAGCGTCAGACTTGAAGGAGCTACGCATTCAAGTAGAGGGTTGTGTCCACAAATCTGCGCCTTGCATGGCAGGAGATAGTGAAGGGATTTGGCAGGGAGAGGAATGAGACCAACAGGATCTCTGGCCAACTCCTTATTTTTCATTGGATGCTTCAAACCATGGAATAATGGATAGTGTTTATTTTTAAATGAGAGTTAGAGTGAAAGAATAAATATCCGAACAGTAATTTATTTGCTCATCTTTCCTTTTCTTTCTCAGGAAAACTCAATGTGAGTAGTGACACTGTCCAGCATGGGGTGGAAGGATTAACATATCTTCTCACTGAGAGCTCAAAGCTCATGGTAAGGGCTTCTGGAAATTGATTTGTCTTTCCCTGAATCAAGGTCCAGTATACTCTACATTGTAGTCCTGTGGTCCTGTGTATTTTAGTGATGTTGTTAATGGTTTATAATTGATTTCGTAAACACATACCTAAACAATATGACTTTAAAATCATCTGCTGGCATAAATACCTCTTGCTGTATAGCTAATATAGAATTGCCTCTAATTTTACACGTTAGGGCAGCGACTGTGGCTCAAAGGAGTAGGGCACCAGCCCCATATGCCAGTCAAACCTAGCTCTGGCCAAAAACTGCAAAAAAAAAATAATAATAATAATAATAATTTTACCCGTTAAACCATATGTTGTAGCATGTCTCCTAAAAAGGAGGAGAAGAAAATGATTGCTTTGCATATCAGCAAAGTATTTTTATATGTTAGTAACTTATATTATGAAATAGTGGACAATGATTAACTGTAAGAAATGTTGTTTCTGGCTCCGCGCCTGTGGCTCAAGTGGCTAAGGCGCCAGCCACATACACCTAAGGTGGCGGGTTCGAATCCCCAGCCCGGGCTGCCAAACAACAATGATGGCTGCAACCAAAAAATGGCCGGGCGTTGTGGCAGGTGCCTGTAGTCCCAGCTACTTGGGAGGCTGAGGCAGGAGACTCGCTTGAGCCCAGGAGTTGGAGGTTGCTGTGAGCTGTGATGCCATGGCACTCTACCCAGGGGGATAGCTTGAGGCTCTGTCTCAAAAAAAAAAAAAAAGAAAGAAATGTTGTTTCTTTTACTAGACAGAAATTAATTCAGGACATCATATTCGAATGTTTGTGTATTTCAAGCATTTTAGCATTTGTTAGACAAAGGTTGATGTTCCTTTAAACTCAATTCATGTATAGATTTCTGAACTGGATTTCCAAGATTCTGTATTTGTTCTGGGATTCTCTGAAGAGTTAAACAAATTGTTGCTTCAGCTTTATCTGGACAACAGGAAGGAGATCAGAACGATTCTAAGTGAATTGGCACCAGACCTTCCCAGTTACCATAGCCTTGAATGGCGACTGGATGTTCAGGTATGGCTTGTTGTTGTTGTTTTTTTTTTTTTTTACTTGCCATAGAAGAATTATTTTAGGTTTGTGTCCTGCTTATTGTATTCTTTACCATCTTGACCAAACTCTAGTTTGAAACTTTGGGGTTTTTCTTAACTTTTTCTTCTTAGACCATTTCAAAATAGTTCATTTTCTTTTATTTTTAGTGTGTTGAAATCAGTGTAATTTGCAAAGTTTGTAAGAAATTGGTTATTTTGGAAAGGAGTTAGCTATGTAGACTTTATGGTGATGCTTAGATTTTTAAAGACTCTTTTCTTTAAATATAACAGATATAGAAAGGTGCATGAGTCAGTGTACAGTTCAATGAATTATCACATGGTAAAAATTCCCAAGCAGTTGACAATCAGGTATGACACACATCCAGAAAGCATCCTCCTTAGCTATTACTGATTGTTGCTCGTTCCCTCCTTTCCAAAGTTGTCCAGAATCCTGACTTCAGATACCACATAGATTCCTTCAGCCTGCTTTTTAACTTTCTATATATGAAATGATTCAGCAAATACTCTTTTGTGTCTGGCTTCTTTTGCACAATATCATTTTTATGACATTCATCTTTCAGTTGTTTTTAGAGCCACCTACATAAAAGAGATTTTCAGACCATTACATACAGCCCTTTAGTAAACACCGAGATAGGAGTTAATAGATATGCATCGAATGTCATTCATTTGCTGATCAGAGCTGTGCTAAATACTTGGGGACACAAAAAAAGTTTAAGATACTTTTTCAGCTGGAAAAGATGTTATCATCTGGTTAGGGATATTAGATGTCCTCAAAATAATTCATAATTAAAGATATTTGTAGTCTGGGTGCAATGGCCCATACCTCTAATCCTAACACTCTGGGAGGCTGAAGGCGAGAAATCGTTTGAGCTCCGGAGTTCAAGATCAGCCTGAGTAAGAGTAAGACCCCAACTCTACTATAGAAAAATTAGTCAGGTGCCATGGTGGGTGCCTGTAGTCCCAGCTACTTGGGAAGCTGAGGCAGGAGGATCACATGAGTCCAGGACTTTAAGGTTGCTGTGAGGTAGGCTCAGGCAATGGCAGTCTAGCCTGGGCCACAGAGTGAGACTTTGTCTCAAAAAAAAAAAAA
>NW_003852631.1:1931420-1936149 GCF_000181295.1 Otolemur garnettii
CTCCTAGTGCCACTCCATTTTTTGGCTCCCTTTGTACTAGAACTCCTTGAAAAAGTTGTCTGTCTACACATCCTCTCTTCTCATTTCTTGCAAAGTCACTCCAGACAGGCATCATCACCACCACTCTCCTGTTATAACTTAATCAGTGTCATCACTTTTTAGTCTTTATGCTGTTCTGTTTGTTACCCGCATTTGTCCCTCCTACTTAAAATACTTTCGTCAGTTGCCTTGGGGAAATAACTTGCTTCAGTTCTCATCCAAACTCACAGACCCCTCCTTCTCAGTCTCCTTTGCTGATAATGTCTCCTCACATCTTTTAAACACTAGTCACTTCTCCGTCTTCACACTTTTTCCACTTAAATTCCATAGCTGATTTTATCCAGTTTGATGGCTTTAAATACTCTCTATATACTCAGGATTCCCAAATTTATGTCTTTAACCTAGACCTGTCCCCTAAATTCCAGAGTTATACAGTTGAAGCCTATTTGATATCTCCACTTTGGTGTTGAATAAGGTTTCAAATCCAGTATGTCCAAAACTAAATCCCACCTTTCTCACCCTCTGCTCCCCAAACTGGCCCTTCCACAGTCTCCCTTATCTCAGTAGATGGTAAGTCTGCTCTTTAAATTACTCAGGCCAAAAATACGTGGAATCATCCAGTGTTATCTCCTTATCTAGTCCATTTGCAAGTCAGTTTCTATCCTAAAAAGACATTCACAATCTGAATGGGGAAAAAAATAGTAAATTTCACAACAAAATTACAATTTTTAGCAGCTCTTAAGTAATTGTTCAGGTAGCACTAGAGTTACATTTCCACATGACAATCAGTTGAAGATGCATCAAATTTAGGGTAATGACAGGTTATTTAAGTTGTGATCTTGGTAGTAAGGATATCAGCCTAGAACTTGAGTTCAAGATTAGTTCAAACCACAAATGATAGTGATTTCTCTGACAGCTGAACTGAATCAATCTCAGTGGTTACTCATGGTTAATAGAAATAAAAAGCAGCGATTAAAGGAAGGGTTATTTGGGGGAAAGAACAACCACTAGCACAACACAATGTCACTGAAAGTAAGAGCAGCATTTAAAAATGGAGTGCCATCATGATGTCAGAGTTGAAAGATGAAAGGCTTAGGATCTCACCTGTCATACTACATCTTTGTATTTGGGATGAGGCGGCTGGATTCGAAAGACAGTGTTCCATTGTCATGAACATCCTCAGGTGCATGCAGTATCCTTGGAAAAGATCTTTTCTTATGTCTCAATAGTTCATTCATGCATCACTTATCAAACCATTTATTGAATGTCTGGTGTGTGCCAAGTGTTGTGGACATAGCCATGAAAGAAACATAGTACTTGCCTTTAAGCCCTTACAGTCTTATAGGAGACTAGAACATAAAGTTAAATTAAAAAGGAGCAATTATAATTAAGTATGATGAGTGCTTGAATAGACATGAAAACAAGATATAGTATAAACTAAACTACAGGCTCCCTAAGGGTAGGTATTGTGTCTTGTTCATTACTGTAACCCCAGTACAGTACCTGCCCCATAATAGGCATTCAGTGCTGAATAGGAAAAGTGAGTATGAGAAGATGTAGAGGCTTCTTGAATTATTTATCAAATATTTCCTGTACACTCATGTTCCAAGTGGTACGGGTACAGCAAAGAACAAAACACAGTTCATTTGCTGGGGGACATCAGTAGCAAGTCATGTGGGGTGTCTGGAGAGATCACTGTGGGTTTAACCTTCATTTTTAGGGCTTTCCTTAATAACAAGGTAGAGATGTGGGGATGGTCTTGTTTGTGTGGTTCAGAAGTAATTTATCTTGTACAACTTTACCTATTTCTTGTGTAGGGTGTCTTTTGACTTTTTGGGATTCAGTAGCCATTAACATTGCTTTTTGTGGCTTTATTGATTTGCTTTGAGTTTTCCAATTGTGAAGATATTTTTAGATATTAGAATTAAGAAGTAGAATTTTCTGAAATTAAACTCAAGAGCTCATTTACCCAGTGAAGTGAGCCTGAACTGCTGCATTGATGTTAGGACTAGTACAGCTTTAAGTTGAGTTTAGTGAATGAATGTTGCCACTTATGGTGGAATGCATCTGAGAGCTAAAAAAGCTATTCAGAACTAATGGAATTTCTGAGCTCATTAGTTGAAACTATCACAGGGGATTTTAACTGGAGTGGATTGTTCTGCTCACAGAGGAAGGCATTTCAGATAAGACCAGCTAAGTGGCTAGAAAACTAGTAACAGGATACAGAGCCTTTCATTTTTGAGTGGCTTGTCTCTTGGAGACTGGTAGTGAATGGACAGTCAGATAATTATTGTTCAGTTGCTTATAGAAAGCAAATTAATCATCATAGTGTAGTTTCTAGTAGGACTATTTCCCCAGCCTTCATAAATTGCCAACGCAGCTGATACCCTTGTTAATAGTGTCAGTAAATTACAGTTAATAATATCAGTAAATTATTTTGACATGTATAATGCATAATTTTTGCTCAAAGTTTTGAGGAGAAAAATAAGGATGCACCTTATACATGGATAGTACAGCTTGAGTACAGCACCAGTGGGCTTCCTTGAGCCACCACGCCCTCCCACCTGGGTCCCATAGACACATCAGTACCAGTCTGGGAGGATCTAGGATCCAGTGGGAGCAGGCTAGAGTAGCCTTCACTGAGCATTGTGATCGAGGCAGGGAGGGGACAGTGACAGGGCTGGCAAGGCAGGCTGTGGCTATCAGGGTGAGGACAGAGATACAAGGCCTAGGTGTGGAGGGGACTGGGAGCCCAGCGCAGGCTGCAAGGATGCACCTGGCTGCTGTAGGCCAAGTAGCCTCTGAAGCTTCCCACCCCACTGGTCATGCGTGTGGCCATCTTCGTTGCAACACCCAAGGTGGCGGGGAAAGAAGGGCACCCAGGAGAGAGGGAGGAGGCAGTCTTTACAGAGTGGCCAGCTGTGGAAGTACAGGTACAATCTGCAGGTTTATCAGGGAAACAGCACTCCCAGATGTGTCTCTCCTGGTCAAGAGCTGGCCACTTTCTCAAGCGGTGTTTTCCTGGAAAGTTTGGGCAGAAATCATGGGTATGTTACTCACAGGCACATGTTATACACAGCAAAACACGGTACATGTATCTGAGCCCGATACAAAAGGATGTTGCTTTTAGGACTTGTCCATTTACATTAAAGCATCATTTTCTTATCCTGCCCACATATTATTTACTGTGAGACTAAATAGAGGTTTGAATTCTTTCAGGAACTTCCTAAATGAAGCATAATTTTTAGAATCAGTTTCCTATTTGATTTTTTTTTTTTTTTGCCAGAATACTCTCGCGTACCTTAATACATGGCCAAGATAATAGCTATTCAGACTAAACAGTTTTCTTTTTTTTTTTTTTTTAATTTGTATTGACAGGTTCGGCGCCTATGGCTCAAATGGCTAAGGCGCCAGCCACATACACCTAAGGTGGCAGGTTCGAATCCAGCCTGGCCCGCCAAACAACAACAACAGCTGCAACCAAAAAATAGCCAGGCGTTGTGGCAGGCGCCTGTGGTCCCAGCTACTTGGGAGGCTGAGGCAAGAGACTTGCTTGAGCCCAGGAGTTGGAGGTTGCTGTGAGCTGTGATACCACAGCACTCTACCCAGGGGGACAGCTTGAGGCTCTGTCTCAAAAAAATAAAAAATAAATTTGCATTGACATATGACCTTTTAAAAAAGTTACCATTACTGTTATTATGTTTACAGGGAGGAGGGCAGAATTTTGTCTCTATTAAAAAATAAATCAAGACTGGGCCCAGTGGCTCATGCCTATAATCCTAGCACTCTGGGAGGCTGAGGCCAGTGGATTGCTTGAGCTCAGGAGTTCAAGACCAGCCTGAGCAAGGGCAAGACCCCATCTCTACTAAAAATGGAAAAACTAGCCGGGTATAGTGGCGAGCTACTGGGGAGGTTGAAGCAAGAGGATTGCTCAAGCCCAAGAGTTTAAGGTTGCCCTGAGGTATGATGCTACAGCACTCTACCCAGGGCAACAGAATGATACTCTGTCTCAAAATACAACAACAACAGAAAAGTCCATATCAAGAACTTTCTGGGCTACTGTTCTTTGTCTTGTAATTTTGTCATTCAGCTTCTTTCTGGGAAAAAAATTAGGTCTGATTATGTCTTACTAGGTGTTTGTTGATAATATTTTGTGGTATCTTTTTTAAAGAATGGTATAGATACTTGTCTGTTAAGGTTATTTAGGTCTCATTTTGTCTAAAAATTAGAAAACTGTGACTTTATGTCAAACAAAAAATTTATGGCTTAATTTTACACCTAGGTATAGCCAGTCTTATCCGTCAGTGCAGATATAGAGGAAAAAACAAATATAAACAGTGCATAATTGAATGAATAAGTCACCATATTTATAGTTTGCATATCTGTCACATCTCTGATTTTCTGTCTTAGAGACATGATCTTAAACAGGCACTTTACCTTGAAAGTACCTATGTATGTTTGGCATCTAGTTCACCCATAACATTTGAGCTACTGTCAAGTTATTTGAAGACATTAAATTTCAGCCTTGAATTAGTATCTTGGGTTCTTTTGGAAGCCCAGATCACCTAGTATATGGAAGATGTTATTAGTTAGAATACTCTGTTGTGAGTGCGGCGCCTGTGGCTCAGTGAGTAGGGCACTCGCCCCATATACCGAGGGTAGTGGGTTCAAACCTGGCCGCAGCCAAATT
>NW_003852631.1:1937020-1940949 GCF_000181295.1 Otolemur garnettii
CACAGCTATTTTTAGAGTTAAGGTCTTGCTCTGGCTCAGTCTGGTCTCAAACCTACCTCAGCCTCCCAGAGTGCTAGGATTACAAGCGTGAACCACCACGCCTGGCCTTTATTTTTTTTAATTATAAATGTATCCTACAAACAAAAGGTTATAGATTTTTAGTTTAAAGAATACAAAACAAATGCCACCTTACCCACCATCAACCTTAATGAATAAAACAAAGCCAGTACCTTTGAAACACCTGACCTTCCCCCACTTATAACCCTTTCCTATAGGAAATGATTATTCTGAATTTTCTGTCAATCTTTTATTTATAGATTTTATCATATATTTTATCACTAAACTTATTTTTTTTAATTTGTAAGTATTCTGTGACTTGCTTTTAACATTTTATTTTATTTTTTTCTATGATAATTCATGTTGCTGTAGTTCATTTCTTTGCATTGCCACTTAGTAAGTAATTCATTGTATGATTTTTCTCAGGTAATTCATTGTGGTGTTAGGTAGTATTTGAGATGCTTCTAATTTGTATTTCTTGGACACATGTTATTGTGAATAAGTGTATGTGTAAGTGTTGAAGGTGTGTACCTAAGAGTGGAATTGCTGGTAATGCATGCTGTTTTCCAAAGTGATTTTGTCACCAGTTTGACCCGCAATGGATAAGAGTTCCCGTTGCTGTCACTTGCGATGCTTTCTATGGACAGAGTTATAATTTTTGTTAATCTCATATATGTGAAATAGTATTTCATGTCATTTTAGTTGGCCATTTTCCTGATGTCTAATAAAGTTGAACATATTATCCTGCATTTATCCATTTGTCCTCTTTTGTAAAGAGCTTATTCAGATTTTCTGTACATTTTTCTCTTGGGTTTTATTAAATCAGATTAGTTCATCATACATTCTGGATACAAATTTTTTTAGTTAAATATGTATTACAAAATATCCATGTTTAATGGACGGCACCGGTGGCTCAGTGGGCAGGGTGCCAGCCCCATATACCGAGGGTGGCAGGTTTGAACCTGGCCCCAGCCAAACTGCAACAAAATTATGGTGAGCGCCTGTAGTCCCAGCTACTTGGGAGGCTGAGGCAAGAGGATCGCCTAAGCCCAAGAGTTGGAGTTGCTGTGAGCTGTGCTACCACAGCACTCTACTGAGGGAGACAAAATGAGACTCTGTCTCAAAAAAAATAATAATCCACGTTTAAGAAAATTTCCATACTGTAAGTTTTCATATATATTCTCATTTTTTTCTTCTCCAAAAGTTTTAAAGTTTACTTTTGGTGTTCCTTTTGAAGTCTGTAATTCATCTGAAATTTAATTTTTGTATATGCTTTAAGCCAATTATAAATATTACATATTCAGCATGACTATTAAATAGTTATTGTGCTCTTTTCTATGTAAAATCAAGCTTGCAAGCAGAAGTCTCAGGCAACAGATTAAACCAGCAGTGACTATTAAGCTACATCTTAATCACAATGGAAGTCAAAATACGAATGTCCTGCAGACGGACCCAGCCACCCTGCTCCATTTGGTTCAACAACTGGAACAAGCATTGGAAGAGATGAAAACAAACCACTGCAGGAGAGTTGTCCGCAACATCAAGTAGTACAGTTTTAAGCTTTTAATCCCTTTGAACCATTTATGATTGATGATGTACAGCAGTTACTTTTCAAAGTTAATTTTTTATTGATGACAATAATTCATCTAGAGTCCATTAAATTTCCTTTTTTATTCTAGGATGTTGATGTCATGATCAGAAGCTAACATAAATGTTTCTTTCTTGGTGCTAAATGCGGTCAAATTGGCAAATTAAGATGTATTTTATATTTCAAATGTGTATAGAGAATTGAATGAAGTAGAAATGAATCTATGCTCTTCTTCTGTATATACGAATGTCCAGTTTTTGATACTTCTTTTGACTGCTTAACTTTATTATTTGCCTCCTTATTAATGAAAATAAAATTCACAGTATAATGCTATTACTATGCACAGTTTTCTAAACGCTTCAATATATTTCACTTTTAAAAGCATCCTACAATAGTCCCAGCTACTCAGGGGGCTGAGGCTGGAGGATTACTTGAGTCCAGAAGCTTGAGTTCAACTTGGGCAACATGGTGAGACTATAATAATAATAATAATAATTCCACAATATTGCCACAGAATAAATAAACCTCTCAGCCTCCTTTCTATGTACTGAGAGTAAATATCATTTTTTAAATGCTTTGTTATTATAGGCAGTTTATTCATTTTTCTTTGTATGTGAAGATAATAAGTATTTATTATCTACATTACTGAATGCAGGAGTAATATCAATTCTTAATTATCCAGATGTGAATTATAGTCTCTTGTGAATTTTGTTTGAATAAACTATAAAAGGGGGGAAGGTTGTCCATGTTTATTACATTACAAGCAAATATTCCTTCTTCCTTTCAAGCTTGATTTTGTTTTGTTTTATTTTTTAGTAGAGAATCAAAAGCTCTTATCCTAAAAAGCTCAGGTGCTGGGCTAGGTGCTGTGGCTTACACTTGTAATCCTAGCACTCTGGGAGGCTGAGGTAGGAGGATCACTTGAATTCAGGAGTTTAAGAACAGGCTGAGGCTCGGAGCGTGTGGCTCAAGGGGCTAAGGCGCTAGCCACATACACCCAAGGTGGCAGGTTCGAACCCAACCCGGGCCCACCAAACAACAATGACAGCTGCAACCAAAAAATAGCCAGGTGTTGTGGTGGGCACCTGTGGTCCCAGCTACTTGGGAGGCTGAGGCAGGAGACTCACTTGAGCCCAGGAGTTGGAGGTTGCTGTGAGCTGTGATGCCACAGCACTCTACCTACGGGGGACAGCTTGAGGCTCCTGTCTCAAAAAAAAAAAAAAAAAAGGCAGGCTGAGCTGGAGTGGGATTTCATCTCTATTAAAAATAGAAAAATTATCTAGGCATATGGTGAGTGCCTGTAGTCTCAGCTACTCAGAGGCTGAGGCAGGGGTCTTGAACTTTAAGGTTGCAGTATTCTAGACCGATGCCACTGCACTCTAGCTTAGGGCAATAGAGTGAATTCTGTCTCAAAAAAAAAAAAAAAAGAAAATGAAAAAGAAACGTAGGTGCTAATTTGTCAGCCTAGCCTGAGATAGTCCAGAGACAACAATGGCAGACTGTTTTGAAGAGTGGAAATGCAGGTGTGGTCTTCACATAGCAGCTGTTCCCTGATTCATGTCTCCCCCTCTCAATTCCCAGTTGTCCTAAATTCAGCCTATTTTATTCTTTTCTCCCCTTCTCATCTCTCAGCATCTTATAATGTAGAATCACTTAGTGCCTCTAAGATCTTAACATATCGTTGACTGGCAATTTCACACAGAAACTGTCCGTGTTACTAGGTAACTTAAGACTGGTCACTAATGTGTTAACTGTGTATCAGGGCATTATCTTAAGAGTCTCAACTCCATGGAATAACTCAGGATGGGCTTTAGAACATCTAGCTCTAAAATGAACTCTAGGCTCTGTTGATACTTTGCCTCCTAAGAATTGGAGATTCTCAGAGCGACATAATGTTGTTTTGTCTTTAGAGGAGAGAAAGCCTAACAGGAGGCAGGTCAGTGCACTTGAAATTGTCACTCATTGTCCCCTGCAGGCATCTGGGCCACTCTTTTCCTATCAATATATGTTCTATAGTTATAAAACAACCATATTATCATCAGAAGTGATATTTAATTTACAGTGACAACTTGATTAATGACACTCTCCTGTTAACAGTCTAACAAACAAAAGAAAACTTTTATATTATATGAAATAGTAGCATGTCATTTGGGCTTAAAATAGGGTGACCAGACGTTCCACTTTTCAACAATTTGTCCCGCGTCCCGCCACGTTTTAAAAAAGTCCCGATTTTTGGAAAGAATGCACGAACGGGCCGGAGAACAGGAAGGGAATATACGGTTTT
>NW_003852631.1:1942877-1945956 GCF_000181295.1 Otolemur garnettii
AGGCTCGGCGCCTATGGCTCAAATGGCTAAGGCGCCAGCCACATACACCTGAGCTGGCAGGTTTGAATCCAGCCCAGGCCGCCTGTAATCCCAGCTACTTGGGAGGAGGAGGTAGGAGACTCCATTGAGCCCAGGAGTTGGAGGTTGCTGTGAGCTGTGATGCCATGGCACTCTACCCAGGGCGATAGCTTGAGGCTCTGTCTCAAAAAAAAGGTGTGTGTAAAAAAAGCACATGCGAGAGACCTTAAAACTCATAAATATGTGGCCTCTGTGGGTTTATACTCTTAGGAGGAGGGTAAGAGGTAAATAAGTCTTTGGAGTTGGACAAAATGATTTCAATTTAGGTTCTGTGGCTTATTATGCATCTTTGGTGAATTTCAAAGTCTTGTTTTCTTTATCCATAAAATAGGAATTTGAGATCACCAACCACATTGGCTTGTGAGGCTAAATGAGCCCGTTGTATATAGATTGTTAAGCACAGTACCAGGCTTTAGAAGGTACTCAGTAAGTGTTCACCGTCATTGAAACAGCTGTGTGCACAGAGGATCTTGTTGTTTTGTAACCTTGAATGATATCTGATGTACTCAATTTAAGAAACTTGGAGAAAATGTTAACTATTTGGGGGTGGTAAGATTATTGCTATTTCTTTTTAATTTCTATAATGAGTTTGAATAACATTCACAATATTTAGAAAAGAACTTTAAAGTCCAAAGAAAGGAGGAAAAAACTCAGGGAATTTTAAAATGTTTTAATAGATATATTTATCCAAATTTTAATTCTTGGACTGATCAAACACGTAGCTCTCCAAAAAAATCAGCTGTTCAAAACTGCTTAGTGTCCGAAGGACTTGGGTAAGCAGGCTGAGGGCTTCGTGTGTATAGACTTGCTCTGGGAGTCTCTTTTGGTTGTCTTTTTTTCCCTCCATGTTAGTAAAAGAAGCATGGGAATCTCAAGACATTATCTAAGTCAGTTCTCTTTTTCTGGGTAATATTACATCTAAACAGAGAATTACCTATGTTTCAAATCTCCAAAGGAAAACACATAGTACTTCTGTACTATGTGAAAAACTATAGTTTTTCACAGCCCTCAGGAAGTTCTGACGGCTGCTGTATTAAAGTCCTCCTGATAAAATTTACTCACTCTTCTCTGTACTTTTTTTTTTGAAACAGAGTCTCAAGCTGTCATCCTGGGTAGAGTCTTTGGTATCACAGCTCACAGCAACCTCAAACTCTTAGACTTAAGCGATTCTCTTGCCTCAGCCTGCCAAGTAGCTGGGACTACAGGCTCCCTCCACAAAGCTCAGGTTTTCTTTTTTGTCTCCCAAGTAGCGAAAACTATAGGCACCTGCCACAGTACCTGGCTATTTTTCTTGTTGCAGTTGTCATTGTTGTTTTAGTTGGCCCAGGCTGGGTTTGAACCCGCCAGCCTCAGTGTATGTGGCTGGCACCCTACCCACTGAGCTACAGGTGCCACCCCTCTGTACTTAGATTTGAAAACACATATTTGATTGAGTTCCTCCTTAGCTTACTCTTCCAGAGCTTCCATAATCATAGTTACTGTCACGTCTTTTCCTTTCTTCCACAAATGGTAGAGAATATTTTGGTGGAAAGGCATAGTCGTACATTGCCTCTACCTTAAATGTGTTCACTTTTAAAACCACCATGACTGTTATGTTCAATCTTAAATACTTTCCTTAAAACAAAACAAATGAACCCAACTCCATGGGCTTTAGTGTGGTTACACTGTCCTTATTTTTAATTTTTGTACTCTTTTCTCTCTTATACTGAGCTATGACATACTCACTTATGTATGGTCTAAGGAAAGTATTTAAAGTATTGTATTAGAAAAAAAAAACAAAGCAGGGCAGCACCTGCGGCTCAGTGAGTAGGGCGCTGGCCCCATGTACCAAGGGTGGTGAGTTCAAACCCAGCCCCACCCAAACTACAACAAAAAAATAGCTGGGCGTTGTGGTGGGCACCTGTAGTCCCAGCTACTTGGGAGGCAGAAGCAAGAGAATGGCTTTAGCCCAGGACTTGGAGGTTGCTGTGAGCTGTGATGCCACAGCACACTGCCCAGGGCAACAGCTTAAGGCTCTGTCTCCAAAAAAAAAAAAAAGATAAAATAGTTTAATCCATAAGCTCATTAGGCTGCAGAAAGGAATCTCCTAGGGATGTTATTCTAAAGAAGGGGAGTTTCTCAGGTCTCATGTCTGCTGGAACTGCTTCTGGAAGGCAGAACTCTAATACGATTCGGTGGCTAGAGCTGGGGTACTGTGCAGAGGAAAGGTTAAGTCCTTACGGAATACGGGGAGTACTTGGGCATGTTAGCATGGCAGAAATTACCCTTGCTCCTATACCCCTGGAGTAGGGTTCCCTGAGGTAACCAGAGATGTGATGGGAAAGCAAATCAAGTTCTTTTTTACCTGCATGCCAATGTTGTGATTGTCATAAATCCAATGAGAAGTGGATGCCTGCGGTTTTGAAAGAATGTGCTTAGTTCACAGAACGAAAAGGCTTCTCAGTTAACTCAAAGACTAAAAACACAGAGATTAAAATTCAGAGAATGAGGAAAAGAAAATCCAGGGAAGTCTGAGTTTCACTGGGGCAAGTATAGATGGTTAGGATATGATTTCCTGACATGAAATGTTTTTATTCCAAATAAATAAAATATTCTTAACAGAGCTCAAGTGAGTTTAAATGCTACACCATAATAAAATAGTTTGATTTGTACCTGAGTCTGATGTACAGTTCATAGTAGACTAAAAGAAGAATCTAAGAAAGGCTGCAGGCAAGTTCTTTAGTACCTGAAAAAAATGAGCAGGTCACTTTTCTGAAAGGCAAAAATGACTTATCTTATGGTATGAGCAGTATAATTAAAGTTTACTGTTTTTATGTTTAGGCTCTCAAGGATGTTAATTATCAGGTATTCTTTTGTATGCTTTTTTCTTCCACTCTTTGTTTTTGCAAAGAGAGAAATGTCAAATGCTATGCCTTTCTTAAACCCTTAGAACAATTTCTTTTCATGCTAAATCTCTGATTAAGATTCCTGGCTCGGCGCCTATAGCTCAACCGGCTAAGGC
>NW_003852631.1:1946500-1952742 GCF_000181295.1 Otolemur garnettii
AAAAAAAAAAAAAAAAGATTCCTCCCTCTTTAAAATTTATTTTTTATTGAGCTATAACTCACATAACAAAATTTACCCCTTTAAAGTATGCAATTTGGTGGCTTTTGGTGTGTTCATAGAGTTGTGCAACCATCATCACCGTCTGATTATAGAACATTTTCAGCATCCCCAAAAGAACCTGTAATCATTAGCAGTCACTTTTGATTTTGTCCTCTCCTAGCAGCCCCTAATCTACTTTCTGTGGATTTATCTGCTCTGCATGTTTTGTATAAATGCAATTAGACAATACATAGCCTTTTGTGTCTGGCTGCTTTCACTTAGCATAGTGTTTTCAAGGTTCATTCGTGTAGCATGTGTCAATATTTTATGTGCTTTTATGACTAAATATTCCATTATATTTTACAGTATTTTATTATATTTGATAAAGTCTTATTCTTGGTCTGATTGTGGAATTAATCTGTTGCATTTTATGTTCATAAAAGAACCTCTAACAGATTTACTAATATATTTTCTACAATGATAGTGTTCTAGAATTCTTTTCCTACATACAAGTTAGAAGAGTCTGAGGATAATTTCTTCTTAACCAGTTATTAGAAGAGTAATTCTCTAGTGGACTGAGTGTTTTAATTTTGTCCTTATTTAAAAGTTATGCCTGGTAGGGAATTAGCCAGATGAATTATTGAAGAGAGAAAATTAGAATAGCCTTATAGTCAACCTTCTGGAGTTCAGATTCCACATCGCTGGCTTCAACCAACTGCAGATCAAACGGACTCAAAAAATAAAAATACAGGGCAGCACCCACAGCTCAGTGGGTAGGGTGCGGCCACATACACGGAGGATGGCGGGATTGAACCTGACCTGAGCCAGCTAAAGCAACAATGACAACTACAACAAAAGAATAGCCAGGCATTGTGGCGGGCTCTTACAGCGTGATTAGGGAGACAAGTAGTCCCAGCTACTTGGGAGGCTGAGGCAAGAGAATTTCTTAAGCCCAAGAGTTTGAAGTTGCTGTGAGCTGTGACACTACGGCACTCTACCCAGGGTGACAGCTTGTGACTCTGTCTCAAAATAAATATATAACAAAAAATTATATAAGTTTTAAAAAATATAGCATTTACATTGCATTAGCTACTATAAATAAACTAGAGATGATTTAAAGTATATGAGAGGGTATGCAAAGGTTATATTGCAAATCACAGATGCTCCTTGACTTACAATAGGTTTACATTTCAGTTAGCCTATTTTATAATAAACTGAAGATACTGTAAATTGAGAGTGTGTTTTTAACTTAACAATGGGTTCATGTGAATGTAGCTCCATCAAAAGTTGAGGAACATGGCTCGGCACCTATAGCTCAACCGGCTAAGGCGCCAGCCACATACACCTAAGGTGGCGGGTTCGAATCCCCAGCCTGGACCCACCAAAACAACAATGACGGCTGCAACCAAAAAATAGCCGGGCGTTGTGGCGGGCGCCTGTGGTCCCAGCTACTTGGGAGGCAGAGGCAGGAGACTCGCTTGAGCCCAGGAGGTGGAGGTTGCTGTGAGCTGTAATGCCATGGCACTCGACCCAGGGGGACAGCTTGAGGCTCTGTCTCAAAAAAAAAAAAGTTGAGGAACATAGTGAATATATATATCACCACCTTAAAGTCAGAAACCCAAATTGCACCATTGAAAGTCAGGAACTCAGGCAGTGCCTGTGGTTCAAGGACTAGGGTGCTGGCCTCATATGCTGAGGGTGATGGGTTCAAATCCAGCCCTGGCTAAAAAAAGAATAAATGAATTCTAATGAGAAATGCAAATCAAAACCACTCTGAGATACCATCAAACCCCAGCGAGAGTGGCCCACATCACAAAATCTCAAAACTGCAGATGCTGGCATGGATGTGGAGAGAAGGGAACACTTTTACACTGCTGGTGGGACTGCAAACTAATACAACCTTTTTGGAAGGAAGTATGGAGAATCCTCAAAGAACTCAAGCTAGACCTCCCATTTGATCCTGCAATCCCATTACTAGGCATCTACCCAGAAGGAAAAAAATCCTTTTATCATAAGGACGCTTGCACTAGACTGTTTATTGCAGCTCAATTTACAGTTGCCAAAATGTGTAAACAGCCTAAATGCTCACCAACACAGGAATGGATTAACAAACTGTGGTATAAATATACCATGGAATACTATTCAGGCATTAAAAAAAATGAAGACTTGGGTGGTGCCTGTGGCTCAAAGGTGTAGGGTGCCAGCCCCATATGCCAGAGATGGCAGGTTCAAACCCAGCCCCCGCCAAAAACTGCAAAAAAGAAAAAAAATGGAGACTTTACAGCCTTTGTATTAACATGGATGGAAGTGGAACACATTATTCTTAGGAAAGCTTCACCTGAATGGAGAAGCTTTGTACTTGAATCCTATGTACTCAATTTTGATATGAGGACAATTAATGACAAGGGGAGGGGTTAGCAGAGAGGAAGAAGGAGGGAGGAGTGGGGAAGGGATTAGCAGAGAGAGGGAAGGAGGGAGGGGGTGGGGTCTTTGTGTGTGCCACACCTTTGGGGGGCAAGACAGGATTGTAAGAGGGACTGTACCTAACAAATGCAATCAGTGAAGCCTGGTTTCTTGTACCCTCAATGAATCCCCAACAATAAATTTAAAAAATAAATAAGTAAATAGTCTGGGGTATATGTATACCATGGAGTACTATTCAGCCATAAAAAAAAGAAAGGAAGGAACTCTTTGTACTATGCCATTTTTGTACAGGGGACTGTAGAGCCACAATTTTTGGTATCCTTGGTCCTAGAACCAATATTCAGTGGAAACTGAGGGACAACTGTGTATATATTCATTCAAATTTTATCTTAAAAGATTTCCTCCTGGAATGAGAGATGCTCTGTGGGCATGATACAGACTTAAAAAACATAGGAAAGCAACTAAGAATTTGTCTTCCCATATTCATCCTGTGTGATTTTCAGATTAGAAAGGGAAAACACATTTAGGTTTTTTTTTTTTTTAATTGTAGAAAAGAGAAAAAGGTATTAACTTTTACTTAGTTCACTTGTCAGGATATTTCTGGTTTTGAAATAGCCGCATTGGGGAATCTGCAGACACTGCCCCCCAGAGGGTGCAGCCATGCCCTTTAGGGACTCATAAGCTACTGGAGAAAATGGAAAGGTACCTTAATTCAGTTAGAATATCGGCAGATGAAGAACTACAGCAAATAAGGAGCTCTGCAAATATAAGAAAAGGAGTGATAAATTTTCACGAGGGACATCAGGAAGGTGCTTTTTTTTCATTCATCATCTTTGCTGTTCTGGCATCCAATTTACATTTAGGGAATAATCTCTTCTCACTTGAATATAGTCTGGTGAGACTGTCACACCAGGGCCGTGCTCTCTGCTCTCTATCCATACTGAGCCTGTAAGTCTCTCTCCTGAAACCGTGAACTCCTAGGACTCAGAGAGAATGGTTGTCACAGTTCATTTTAGAGGAGCCTGGTGAGGTTTTCGTGGTGTGTTATGTGGCCTCATGAAGCTGCTCCTGCTCTTGTCCTTTCAGGACCAGATCTTAGGGCTGTCCTTTAGTTGTACAAGGTATCTCATGCATGTCCAATAAATGCATTCTCCGCTTAAGTTAGGGACCAAATAGCCCTAAATGCTGTAGAATGTAACGCTGTGATTAGATTAACTTTGTAAAATTGCATGCCTATTAAATAAAATGGAATGTTGCAAAAAAAGCTCTATAGAAGGTAGGCATTATTTTAGTTTAGTATATAGATTGACTGTAACAAACACATAGGCTCTTATAGTGTGATAAGGGAGACAAAATTCAAAACATACAGCCTTAACTAGCATTTGTCTTTTAATGTACTACTTCTATTATTTGCTTTCTGTATGTATCTCTTTTATCATGTCTGTAAACTCTTTATTTCCTTAAAACTCAATAATTTGGTGCTTCCACTGTAATCCTTTCCTGCCACAGTAGTCTACCAAGGATGACAGAGTGAAACTCTGTCTTTAATAAATACCCTTTCTTGCTGGGCACAGTGACTTAAGACACCTGTATTCCCCATTACTTGGGAGGCTTAGACAAGAGGGTCACTTGTGCCCGTGAGTTTGAGACCAGACTGGGTGACATAGTAAGACCCTGTCTCTATAAGAAATTTGAAAATTACCCAAGATGGTGTCATGCACCTGTAGTCCCAGCTATTTGAGATGCTGAGGCAGGAGAATCACTTGAGCCCAGGAGTTTAAGGAAATGGTGAGGTAAGATCATACCACTACATTTCACCCTACGTGACAGAGTGAGACACCATCTAAAAAAAATTTTTTTTAAATATCTCAGACTCATTTGCATTGGACTAGTTTAAATTACAAACCAATTGCTGAGTTCAAGGAGTCAGGATATGCTAGCATAAGAGTAGAATCCTCTTCCTAGGAAACACAGGAATCCTCAAATGAAGTTGGGGTCTTAGCCAGGCATGGTGGAACCTGCAGTTCTAGCTACTGGGGAGGATGAGGCAGGAAGATCAGTTAACCCCAGGCATCTGAGGTTGCATTGAGCTATGACTTCACCGCTTCACTGCAGCCTGGGGAACAGAATAAGATGCTGTCACCAAAAAAAAAAAAAAAAAAAAAGGAGAAGGAAAAAAAAGGGAGACAGAGAGGGAGAAAAATCCATGCTGTGATCATCAAATATCTGCTTTCCCCATACAGTGGTTTGAGTTAGCTGTGGAATTTTGGTCCCAAACTGTAGTAGGACTTGGTAGTACTGTATGATATACTATAATAAAGTAACCTTGATGTGTACAATTTTCACAGCGAATGACTAACAATAAACTAAATATAATTATATTCCTCAGAATCTTTATTACAAAGGAACTTGAAGACAGAAAATTTTATTTGGATCTTGTAAGCTGTCTCATATATGGCTTTTGTGTAGTGCCTCAGTAAACAATCATTTCTTGCCTTATTTTAAAAAACAAAAAAATCTTAGGCCCTCCAAAAAGTCCCGATTTGCAAATTCCCACTCTCCCAGCTGAATAACCAACCAGGAAGATTTGGCTGAGCTTTATTGTTTATAATTTTCATTAAAACAAAAAGATGTAAATTTCCGCCAAAAATATTATTGAATTATAATGTTGGATATGCCCTTTCTAATTGTATATGCTAATAAGAAAAAATACCACACACAGAAATTCCTCTAAAAGTCTCTCCCTGCATCTTTCCCCCAGGGGATGGCAACTCTCTCTAGTTGAAGACTCGTTGTTCTAGACCTTGTTCTCACCAGATATCCTTCTGATTATAATTTGGCTTTGCATGAGTTTCCCATAGACAGAAAATATGCTAACCAGCAAATATGGATGTGAGGCTTGCTTGTAGTTATGTTTCCCATTGCCAGTTAATTAATTGGCATTCATCAGCCCTTAGAGTCCTATTGTGTCTGTGTGTGCTGACATTTAAGTTGCTGAGTTAATAAAGCTGAGGACCACGTTCCAGAACAAGGCCTCTGCCATAGATCTTGCTAAGCCTAGCAATACTATCCTATGCTGGTGGCCAGACAGTCACTTCTTTAAGCCACCCTTACCAGATGATTTTTCATCAAACTATACCAATAAAATCTTTTTATTTGTTTGTTTGAAGAGACATAAGATAACACAGGTAGAATTTCTTTTACCATCTAGAACTGCAGAGCCTGAATCCTTTGTATATATGCCTAGCAAGATGACACACATCCCTTGAAAAACTAAGGAACAAGACCTTCACCATCATTCTAGGGCTGATACGAGATGTTGCCTTGAAGAGAATGATTCTGAGGAAAAACTAAGCAGCTAAAATATAAGTTTTGAGTAAATATTGGCCCTAAAAACCTCTGTTATTGTCTATGGAGGAATAGAAGTTTATTTGCAAGAGATAGAGACTGAATTCACCTACAGGGCTGTAAGTTCCGTTATTAGGGAAGACCAGAAAAAGGAGTCTTCCAGTGATGCAAACAAGTATCAAGCATAAAGCCTTTGCAGACATGGAGTTGCTTTGTTTTTAACTAGGATCTCAAACTTACACAAAAGTAAATAGAACAGTATAATGACACTCATGGACACATCACTTAGGGGGTTTTTGTTTGTTTGTTTTTGTTTTTATTGTTGGGATTCATTGAGGGTATAAAGAATTAGATTTGGCTCGGCGCCTATAGCTCAACTGGCTAAGGCGCCAGCCACGTACACCTAAGGTGGCGGGTTCGAATCCCCAGCC
>NW_003852631.1:1952894-1956786 GCF_000181295.1 Otolemur garnettii
GGACAGCTTGAGGCTCTGTCTCAAAAAAAAAAAAAAAAAAAAAGAATTAGATTTCACTGATTGCATTTGCTAGATAAAGTCCCTCTTATAATGGTGTCCTGCCCCAACAGGTATTTTATACACTGTGACCCCCCCATCCCTCCTCCCCTCTCCCTGCTCCCTCATTCCCCTAACTCTCCCCTTGTATTAGCTCATCTACTGCCTTCATATTAGAGTTGAGTACATTGGATTATTCTTCATTCTTGTGATGCTTTACTAAGAAGAATGTGTTCCACCTCCATCCGGGTTAATACAAAAAGATGTAAAGTCTTCACCTTTTTAATGACTGAATAGTATTCCATGGTGTACATATCCCACAGCTTCTTAATCCATTCCTGGATTGGTGGGCATTTCCACATTTAGGTTGTGGTTAGGCTGTTTCCACATTTTGGCAATTGTAAATTAGGCTTTGATAAACGGTCTACTGCAAATGTCCTTATGATAAAATGATTTTCTTTCTTCTGGGTAGAGGCCTAGTAATAGGATTGCAGGATCAAATGGGAGGTCTAGGGTGGCGCCTATGGCTCAAGGAGTAGGATACCAGCTCCATATGCCAGAGGTGGTGAGTTCAAACCCCGCCCCAGCCAAAAACTGCAACCAAAAAAAAAAAAACCAAAAACAAAAAAAAACCAAACAAATGGGAGGTCTAATTTGAGTTCTTTGAGGATTCTCCATACTTCCTTCCAAAAAGGTTGTATTAGTTTGCAGTCCCACCAGCAGTGTAAAAGTGTTCCCTTCTCTCCACATCAACACCAGCATCTGCAGCTTTAAGATTTTATGATGTGAGCTTGGTGCCTGTGGCTCAAGTGGCTAAGGCACCTGCCACATACACCTAAGGTGGTGGGTTCAAATCCAGCCCGGCCCACCAAACAACAATGACGGCTGCAACCAAAAAAATAGCTGGGCGTTGTGGCGGGCGCCTGTGGTCCCAGCTACTTGGGAGGCTTGAGCCCAGGAGCTGGAGGTTGCTGTGAGCTGTGATGCCACAGCACTCTACCCAGGGTGACAGCTTGAGGCTCTGTCTCAGGAAAAAAAAAAAAAAAGATTTGATGATGTGGCCATTCTCATTAGGTGCTATCTCAGGGTGGTTTTGATTTGCATTTCTCTGATGATTAGGGATGATAAGCATGTTTTCATATGTTGTTAGCCAGTCATCTATCTTTGTTAGAGAAGATTCCACTCATCTCTCCTACCCAGTGATATATGGGATGGTTGGGTCCTTTTTTTTTTTTGAGACAGATTCTTACTTTGTCACCCCTAGTAGAGTGCCCTAGCGTCATAGCTTACAGCATTCTCTAACTCTTGGACTCAAGCGATTCTCTTGTTTCAACTGCCTGAGTAGCAGGGACTATAGGCACCTGCCACAATGCCCAGCTATTTTTAGAAATGGAGTCTTGCTCTAGCTCAGGCTGGTCTCAAACTCATGAGCTCAGGCAATCTCCCCCTCCCCTCAATGGCCTCCCAAAGAGCTGGGATTACAGGCTGTTGGGTATTTTTGTTGATTAATTGGAGTTCTCTATAGATCCCAGTTATCAAGCTTTTGTCCGATTCATAATATGCAAATATCTTTTCCCCTCTGAAGGTTATCTGTTTGCTTTGGTTGTCATTTCCTTAGCTGTACAGAAGCTTTTCGGTTTAATTAAGTCCCATTTGTTTATTTTTGTTGTTGTTGCCGTTGCCACAGGAAGTCTTCTTCATAAAATCTTTCCCCAGGCTAATATCTTCTAGGGTTCTCCCCACACTTTCTTTGAGGATTTTTATAGTTTCATGCCTTTTATCCATCTTGAATCAATTTTTGTAAGTGGTGACAAGTGCAGGTCCAGTTTCAATCTTTTACATGGGTTATCCAGTTCTCCCAACCCCATTTATTGAATAGGAATTCTTCTATCCAGTATATGTTCTTGTTTGGTTTATCAAAGATCAGGTGGGTGTAAGATGTTAGTTTTATCTCATGGTTTTCTATTCAGTTCCAAATGTCAATGTCTCTATTTTGTTGTTGTTCTTGCAGTTTTGGGCTGGGGCCAGGTTTGAACCTGCCACCTCTGGCATATGGGGCTGGCGCCCTACTCGTTGAACCATAGGTGCTGCCCTCTATTTTTTTTATTTTTTGAGACAGGGTCTCACTTTGTCACCCCCACCCAGTAGAGTGCAATGGCATCATAGCTCACAGCAACCTCCAACTCTTGGGCTTAAGCGATTCTCTTGCCTCAGCCTCCCGAGTAGCTGGGACTGTAGGCACAATGTCTCTATTGTTATGCCAATACCATGCTGTTTTCATCACTGTGGCCTTGTAGTACAGCCATAAGTCTGGTAGGGTGATACCCCCTGGCTTTGTTTGTATTCCTAAGAATTGCCTTGGCTATATAGGGTTTCTTCTGGTTCCATACAGAACAAAGAATTATTTTTTCCCAATCTTAAAAGTGAGATGATATTTTAATGGAGATTGCATCAAATCCGTAGATTGCTTTGGGAAGTATAGACATTTTAACAATGTTGATTCTTCCCAGCCATGAGCATGGTATGTTCTTCCATTTATTAATATCTTCTATTATTTCTTTTCTTAGGGTTTCATAATTTTCTGTGTAGAGTTCCTTCACCTCTTTTGTTACATAATTCCTAGGCATTTAATTTTTTTTTTGAAGCTTCTGTGAAGGGAATTGTGTCCTTGATTAGCTTCTCATCTTGGCTGTTATTGGCATATACAAAGGCTACTAATTTGTGGACATTAATATTATATCCTGAGACATTGCTGTATTTTTTGATCACTTCCAGGAGTCTGTGGTTGAGTCTTTGGGTTCTCTAAGTATTAGATCATATCATCAGCAAAGAATAGAATTTGACCTCCTTTGCCCCCATTTGGATGCCCTTTATTTCCTTTTCTTGCCTGACTATATTGGCTAGAACAACCAAATGGCCAATAAGTACATGAGGACAAGCTTGTCTTGTTCTAGTTCTTTTTTTTTTTTTTTTGCAGTTTTTAGCGGGGGCTGGGTTGGACACCACCAGCTACAGCATATGGGGATTGCGCCCTACTCCTTGAGCCACAGGCACAGCCCTCTTGTTCTAGTTCTAAGTGGAAAAGCTTTCTGTTTTACTCCATTCAGTTTAATATTAGCTGTTTGTCATAGATGGCTTTGATCAGATTAAGAAATGTGCCACCTATACCTATATTCCTAAGTGTTCTAATTAGAAAAGCATGCTAAATTTTATCAAATACTTTTTCTGATCTATTGAGAGGATCATATGGTCTTTGTTTTTGCTTCTGTTGATGTGGTTAATTACGTTTATGGACTTGCATGTGTTAAACCAGCCTTGCATCCCTGGAATGAAACCTACTTGATCATGATGAATGTAGCTGTAATCTATTGGCTAGATTTTATCGAGAATTTTTGCATCTATATTCATTAGTGAAATTGGTCTGAAGTTCTCTTTCTTAGTTGGGTCTTTTCCTGATTTTGACATCAGGGTGATGTTTGCTACATAGAACATGTTGAGAAAGATTCTTTCCTTCTCAATTTTTTGGAATAATTTCTGCAGTATGGGTATAAGCTCTTCTCTGAAGGTTTGATAGAATTCTGGTGTGAAACCGTCTGGACCAGGGCATTTTTT
This sequence comes from Otolemur garnettii, assembly GCF_000181295.1. NCBI lineage: Eukaryota > Metazoa > Chordata > Mammalia > Primates > Galagidae > Otolemur > Otolemur garnettii. The sequence continues at coordinate 1,956,543 of NW_003852631.1, forward strand.
TGTTGAGAGATTTTTTATTGTTTCTTCAATCTCAGTTTTTGAAATTGGTCTGCTCAAGAGAACTGTTTCTTCTTGATTAAGTTTGGTAACAATCTCCTGCTTTCGGCTCAGTGCCTGTGGCTCAAGTGGCTAAGGCGCCAGCCACATATACCCAAGGTGGCGGGTTTGAATCCAGCTTGGGCCCACCAAACAACAATGACGGCTGCAACCAAAAAATGGCCGGGCGTTGTGGCGGGCACCTGTG
>NW_003852631.1:1957400-1958936 GCF_000181295.1 Otolemur garnettii
AAAAAAAAAAAAAAATTTCTAATAATCACACAGACTTTTAAAAATAATCTCTGGGGCATTCTAACTTAGTAATGTCAGTACACATGCATTGAGGTAAAAGAGTGAACAATTTTATCATAGGGTTGGTAGTCCAGATGTTTAAAACTGTTTCTGGTTCATAGGCAGTTTAGGGATATAATTTCTTTTTTATTAGATCATCACTGTGCACATTAATGCAGTCATGGAGTACAATGTGCTGGTTTTATATACAATTTGAAATATTTTCATCAATCGGAACTAGTTTTCATGGCATTTTATTATTGTGTTAAGACATTTATATTCTACATTTAGTAACTTTCACATGTACCCTTGCAAGATGCACCGTAGGTCTAGTCCCACCAATTACCTTCCCTCCTCCCATCCTCCCCCCTATAATTTTTTATAATTCCCCTTGTTCATTTATTTTTTAGTGAATAGATTTAGAATAAAGTCTTGACGATATGACAATTTCTCTTTTTCCAAAATGAGTAATAATAATTTTACTTGTTTTATTAATGGTGACATAAAATCTGAGAGGGAAACATAAATGAACACTCAGAAGTATTGGTTACTTGTGACTTAGAAAACATCTGAATACTCACAAGTTACTACGGTCTTGTTTCTAAACCTCAGGTGAGACCTTCCAAAGGTAGGGGTTTTTATGTCTATAGGTCAAACTGAGAATATTCTCTTTCACTGCCCCTGTCCAACACCTGATCAGGAAATTAAAGTTTGTCAGCATATTTTATATTCACAAAGCAGTCACATTGAAATTGTCACCATAGTTGTTCACTTCTTGGGCACCAGAGGGCAGACATCTCAAGTCTCACTTTATCTGGGACGGAAATCCTTTTTCTTTCACTGGGCTGCAGGATATTCTCTGGATTTGCTCTAGCACCTTGAAGAAGTTTAGAGGAACAATTCAGCTTTCCTCTTCCTGATGATTAGTGGCTTTCCTGATGGCGTGTTTCAACACACCCACCAGAAAGTAATGACTACTTAGGAGGCTGGCCCTCTCTATCAGTGTATACAGTCAAAGGAATTGTCCTTTAAGTAGCCTTTGTAAACAATCAGTTAACAATCTTTTCTTTGTTTTTCATTTAACTATTCCTCATTTTTAAACTAAAGACAGCTTATAATCCTATTCCTTACTTTAGTTTGCAAAGCTTACAAAGTGAGATAATAAAAAGAAACTCCATATAATTATAATTAGAATTATCTCTAGGAGAAATGTTAATAAGACAAAGCCATTTGCCTAGTAAGTAAACAATACATGATCAACAATTACTAGCGGCACATTTTCCAAAAAAGAAAAGTTAATTTTCGAGTCTTACGAATGTAGCTCTCACATTTTTTCTTAGGATTTCTCTGTTGACCTTTCATAATTTTTGTGGACTTGCCCTAAACTACACATTCAGAGCTACCCAAGTGGCCATCCATCCACTTACAACATATTGTGACTCTTAAATCCAGAAATTGAATTTTAAAAAACAAAACACCTGGCTTGGCGCCTGTGGC
>NW_003852631.1:1959754-1960951 GCF_000181295.1 Otolemur garnettii
GCCATTTTTTGGTTGCAGCCATCATTGTTGTTTGGCGGGCCCAGGCTGGATTCGAACCCACCACCTTGGGTGTATGTGGCTGGCGCCTTAGCCGCTTAAGCCATGAGCCAGTTTTTCTATTTTTTGTAGAGGCAGGCTCTCCCTCTTGTTCAGGTTGGTCTTGAACTCTTGAGCTCAAGCAATCCACCCATCTGGGCCTCCCAAAGTGCTAGGATTACAGGTGTGAGCCACCACACCCAGCCAATCACAGTATATTAAAAGTAGTCCTTAAATATGGTAGGATTATTTTTATCTGTCTTTTTGTTCCTATCACAACCATGATTAGATTTATTTGAAGATATCAGTAGGCCAAAGAGCATCAGAACAATTTCTGAATTCAACACAAATAGCACTCACTAGATAGAGAATTTGTATTCAATATTTGTTAGTGTTTTCACTGTAAGCAAATTTGGGACCAACTTTCCCAGGAGGACAATGCTATAAATGTTTGTTAGGTTACCCAGCTAACTCCCACCCCAAACAAAACAAAACAAAATAAAACATTTTATCCAGTTAAATGTGTTGTAGTCCCCTCTGGGATCTCTACCCTGCCTGGTTATTATTATTATTATTTTTTAGAGGCAGAATCTCACTTTATTGCCCTTGGTAGAGTGCTGTGGCGTCACAGCTCACAGCAACCTCCAACTTCTAGGCTTAGGTGATTCTCTTGCCTCAGCCTTCCGAGTAGCTGGGACCACAGGTGCCCACCACAATGCCCAGCAATTTTTTTGTTGCAGTTTGACCAGGGCCGGGTTTGAACCCACCACCCTCCGTATATGGGCCCAGTACCCTACTCACTGAGCCACAGGTACCACCCCCTGCTTGGTTATTATTAATTTAGCTTTTTTAATGATTATCATAAGTAATAAGAAATTATTATTTGTACAGCACTTTATTTCATGTACCAAGTTGAACTTAACTCCTATCTGAAATATATATGAAGTTCTGTGATTCCTATTTTATGGAACACCTGCGCCAGAGAATAAATTGATAGATTAAAAAAATTAAAAATAGGGCGGCGCCTGTGGCCCAGTGAGTACGGCACTGGCCCCATATACCAAAGGTGGCAGGTTCGAACTCTGCCCCCACCAAACTGCAACAAAAAAATAGCTGGGTGTTGTGTTGGGCCTCTGTACTTCCAGCTACTGGGGAGGCTGA
>NW_003852632.1:0-12414 GCF_000181295.1 Otolemur garnettii
ATAAATGTCTTAACACAATAACTAAGTAAATGACATGAAATCTATGTTAACCAGTTTGATGAAAATATTTCAAATTGTATATGAAAACACTACACTGTACCTCATGTTTGCATTAATGTACACAGCTATCATTTAATAAAAAAAAAAAAATGTGCCAGAGTTTATGAGGCTGAGTGACAATGAGAGAAGGTGTCCTCAGATGTTAAATCTTAAATCCTAATTCTGGTTGCATACACTGGTTGAATAAAGTGACTTCCCATTTTGTAAAAAAAAGAAAAAGAAATAATGAAGGAGGTGAAATGGCTTGAAATCTACAAAACTTTGCTGAAAAGAATATAAAGACCAAACTAAACAGAGCACCACTACATATCCATGGATTAGAAGACATAATATTAAGATAACAACTCTCCCTAAAGTGATCCACAGATTCACAGTGATATCCATAAAAATCCCATCAGCTATTTTATTTTAATGGGAAAGCTGATTCCAAAAATCGTATGGAATATGACAAAACATAAAATTTTAAAATCTATTAAAAGGTAATCAAAACAGTGTGATACTAGCATAAGGACAGACACTGATTTGGGGGACAATCACATACACCTAAGATCAACTAAGTTCTGACAAAGATGTCAAGACCATTTGAAGACAGAACAGTCTTTCTGATGAATGGTTCTGGGACAAGTGGATATCCACATACAAAAGGAAGAAATTGGCCACTCACCCCACCAAATAAAATAATTATCTTAAAATAAATCAAATACATAAAAATAAGGCAAAACTAAAGCTATTAGAACAAAACATAGATATGAATCTTCAAAGTTAAAATTTTACATATTTTACTACAGTAATAAAAAAGGTAGAACTCAAGAAAATAGCTCAAATGAGAATATCTAATACTCATCTTTAGCTTCAAAAAATATACTTTCAATATACTTGTTTTGAAGTATAAAATTAAATTTTTCAAAATACATTTCTAAATAATTTTACAACTTTGTTACTGCGATGGCCACTCCCAGCAGCACAGTTGGCTGCTTGTATTACCAACTCTCAGGTGCAAATAAAGCCAGAAATGTCAACTAGGTCAAACTGAGAAGACAACCTGCAGACAAGAGTGGCCAGGAAGCTAAAGAGCCCCAGACTGGCGGAGAGACAATAACAAACACTAACAGAGGCAGCAACCCAAGGAGCAGGGGATAAGGAGTAGAGTAAGGAGACTGGAGTTAGACTTCTGCACAGAAAATGCCCATGAAGTACTCTCTCAAAGGCAGCCTTCAAATTCATGGTTAGCATAGGTGTCAAAGGAAGAGGACAGCAGGGGGCAAAGAGAGAAAGAGCTGAATGACAGAACTGGTCACAAAGAGAAAGAGGTGACCTGACTGGTAGGAAGGGGAGGTGCAGGCTTGGGAGAGGCACCTGAAACTGCACTCAGCACCCTCCCTGCTGAGTGTGGGGAAACCATACCACATAGCTTTAAGGTATCACTTATTAAAATGTATCAAGCTAACTTAAAATGATGTTATTAACATAGCAAGTTACCATTACCAATGATGAACTATTTTTATCTGTAACAAAGTAAATATTAATGCAACTCTTCAAAATCAATTGTAGTCTCAAAGTAGAATAAGAAGTCTTGGGAGTTTCAATTCTCTGAAAGAACAGTCTCTGACTTAAAGGAAAAAAAAGGTGGACTTATTACACAATCATATTCACACCACATGAAGGTCAAATAATATAATGAGGACATTTTCATAGTGTGTAAGTAAAAAAGGGTAAGAAAATTTGAGAGATCCATTTATCACACAGGAGTACATATAGCAAATTTTAAAAACAAACAAAAAGAGATAACACAAATATTTGTATTTCAAGCAGAAATTAACTCAATAAAACATCCTGAATATTAAATTATTTTGAATTTTAATTACAGTGTAGTTGAGTTTAACTTACTTTATAATTTTAAAAGAGCTAGGAGCCTAAGTTTACACAATCTATGAATTAAACAATAGTTTAACAAAAATAATTCAAGGCAATATTAGTCCACAGAATTATTTTTCTTCTCATAGGAGTCCATTCATTACTCAAGATTAAGGACTTGGTGCCTGTGGCTCAAGTGGCTAAGGCGCCAGCCACATACACTGGAGTTGGAGGGTTCGAATCCAGCCCGGGCCCACCAAAAAAACAATGACGGCTGCAAACAATGACAGCTGCAACCAAAATATAGCCAGGTGTTGTGGCAGGCACCTATAGTCCCAGCTACTTGGGAGGTGGACGCAGGAGACTCGCTTGAGCCCACGAGAGGACGTTGCTGTGAGCCGTGAATGCAACAGCACTCTACCCAAGGCAACAGCTTGAGGCTTTGTCTCAAAAAAAAAAAAAAAAAAAATAGATTAAGAAACCCAGGTACAATTAAGTATTTTACTTTTCTTATGAACTCAATTTTTTCACTTGAGACAAGATAATTATAGTTGATCACCCACTTTTAATTTGTCTATATAACCATCACAAGGACCCAGATTTTGAAAACTGTAACAACTATAATCTATTTGGCCATATTATTTGTTTGGCCAGAGAGGCTTGAGAAGTAATAAAACAATACATTTCTTTGTCAATTATCAACTTGAAGAAAAAAAATTTTTTTCTTCAAATTAAAAGCTGCCAAAGGCTAGGGGTGGTGGCTTACCCTTGTAATCTCAGCAATCTGGGAGGAAGATGAGAGACTGCCTGAGCTCAGGAGTTCCAAACCAGCCTGAGCAAGAGAGAGACCCAGTCTCTAAAAAAAAATAGCTGGGTGTTGTGGTGGCCACCTATAGTCCTAGCTACTTGGGAGGCTGAGACAAGGGAATCACTTCAGTCCATGAGTTTGAGGTCGCTGTGAGCTGTGATGCCAGGGAACAGAGTGACAAGTAAGACTCTGTCTCCAAATAAAAAAACAAAAACTGACAAAATTCAAGGGCTATAAAATCCCTCCATTCTATAATAAAGTATTTACAATTATCTTGTCTATTAATTAAAAATAAATGAAAATCTCAAAACCAAAGAAAATACATTCAGTATTATAACTAATTTTACTACATTTTAATATGAGGTTGTCCTTCTAACACTTCATTTCACATTATAATGTGAATTTTCAAGATTACTTTGCAATTTATTGTTAATCTATTGTTAAAGACCTGTTTTTTTATAAAGAGGAAGAATGTGAACTCAATCCTTAAGAGTACTTCCTTACAGCTTGGTGCCTGTGGCTCAAGTGGCTAAGGCTCCAGCCACATACACCTAAGGTGGCGGGTTCAAATCCAGCCCAGACCCGCCAAACAACGATGGCTGCAACCAAAAAATAGCCTGGCGTTGTGGCAGGCACCTGTGGTCCCAGCTACTTGGGAGGTGGAGGCAGGAGACTTGCTTGAGCCCAGGAGTTGGAGGTTGCTGTGAGCTGTGATGCTAGGGCACTCTACCCAGGGGGATAGCTTGAGGCTCTGTCTCAATAAAAAAAAAAAAAGAGTACTTCCTTACAATCTATGTACTTTTCTTTTTTTAAAATTACTCAACAACTGTGCTGAACCAGTAACTGAAAGTTGACCACAGGTTTCTTATTACTATTGGTTTCTTACTGCCAAATACTAGTCCTCCATTGGAGGTAATTATAATAACTTTGCTTTTACTTCCAAAATTTCTAGATAAAGAAATTACTCACCATTGAGCAAGGACAAGATAAAAGAATTCAGCAAATAGGGTGGCGCCTGTGGCTCCAAGGAGAAGGGCACCAGCCCCATATGCCAGAGGTGGCAGGTTCAAACCTAGCCCCAACCAAAAACTGCAAAAAAAAAAATAATAATAATAATTCAGCAAATGGATCCATGCACAACCCTTAAATGGTATTTGGTCATTTATTTATTCACTTGAGAAAGGATAACTCCTGGAATGTTTCCAAGTTAAAAAATGAGATTTTTTTTTTAATCACTAATTTCATAAATAAACTTGCAGGAAAAACTTCAAGTTAGTCTTACAGACTACATGTAAACATCAGACGGAGCATACAGACCCTTAAGAACTTTTTTAAACAAGAATATCCTTCTAAGGATATAAAAAGCATGGCAATTTCTTCATAGCCAATGATTTTCTTTTTTTTTAAGAAGATTTTTTTTAAGAAGATTTTTTTAAGAAGATTTTTTTTAAGAAGATTTTCTTTTTTTTTAAGAGTCTTACTCTGTCACCCTTGGTAGAGTGCCATGGTGTAACAGCTCACAGCAACCTCCAGCTCTTGGGCTTAGGCTATTCTCTGGCCTCAGCCTCTCAAGTAGCTGGGACTACAGGTGCTCACTACAACACCCAGCTATCGCCCTACTCACTGAGCCACAGGCGCCACTCCAATGATTTTCTTAAATCACATAACTCCATGAACTGGCAAAAACTCCTTTATTTCACAAAATGGTGGTTTTGATTTGTCACTTATTTCCTGTATTTTATCATAAAATAACTCCATTAATTTTCTCTTCAGAAAATATTTGTAGTGTCTTTATTTCCAATATGCCACAATAACTTTTAAATATTTTTAGTAAGAATTATGGTAACATTTTCATCTACTATTTAACACTATAAGGCATATTCATTTTACCATAAAAGATTTTCTATTTCCATGCATTTCTTGCTTTTTAGTAAACTTAGTTTTAATAAACTTAGTAGTTTTTAGAACTACTAATGTTCCTATCAATCTTTATATATCAATCCATTCCTTTTTGTGATGTTTCTTTGTATACATAAAACATACATAACTTAATTCAAACATGGAAGAGTTAAGAATTTTCTGTGAAAATAATCAAAAGCCAGTCAAGCTGGGACTGGAAAATTATACTGATACTTATCCAAAAAGTAAGATCTTTTAGATCCTTCCCAGCAATAAATGATACCATGACTCTATACATATATAGACCTAAAAGCACACTTATAAAAGGAAAACTTAGGGAAAAAATCAGTTAAGTACCTCCTGAAATCCTATTATGTGTGATACTAGACTTTATCATTAGAACGCATATTCTCTAAAGCGCAGTTAATGTGGAGGCGCCCATAGCTAAATGGTTACAGCACCAGCCACATGCTTCGGGGCTGGTGCGTTCGAACCCAGCCCAAGCCTACTAAAAAACAAAAAAAATAGGCGGGTGATGTGACAGGTACCTGTAGTCCCAGCTACTATGGAGGCTGAGGCAGGAGAATCACTTGAGCCCAAGAGTTTGAGGTTGCTGTGAGCTATGAAGACACAGCACTCTACCAAGGGTGACAAAGCCAAAAAAAAATAAAAAGAAAAAAAAGAAAGGTCATGTGCTCATTTAAAGAACTGATGACTTTGACTAAAGTCCAGTGCTGTCTTATGATGCACCTACCAACCTACCAAAACCATCCAAAGCCATACATACCAAACTTATTAAAAAATTAATATTTTTCAGCTGTGTCCTCTTAATTTTCAAAATATTAATTTCATGTGTATTTATAAATAATATATATTTAGTGGTAATTAACACTTAAATCAATGTATTGGTATTAAGTAATCCAGACTAATAAGCCATGAATGAGTCCAATAAATTTTGTTTTTATATCCAAAAGACTTACATACCATTAACTATCCTTCCAAGTGTTTTAGATCCAAATATCAGTGATTAGCCTTCCAAATGTTTGAAATTCCATAAAATTACACATAAACCCATAACAAATGTATTACTTTTTTTTTTTTTGAGCCTCAAGCTGTCGCCCTGGGTAGAGTGCTGTGGCATCACAGCTCACAGCAACCTCCAACTCCTGGGCTCAAGCAAGTCTCCTACCTCTGCCTCCCAAGTAGCTGGGACTACAGGCACCCGCCACAACACCTGGCTATTTCTTGGTTGTAGCCATCATTGTTGTTTGGCGGGCCCAGGCTGGATTCTAACCCGCCAGCTCAGGTGTATGTGGCTGGCACCCTAGCCACTTGAGCCACAGGCGCTGAGCCAAATGTATTACTTTAAAATGCTACAAAAAATATTTTTTAGCAATTCTGAAAATTAGTTAATTAAAACTAATAAAGTGTAACACTGACCTAACAGGAAAAGAATTTTATTTTTATAATCTTTATTAATACAGTACCATCCTCAAGGGTCCCACTTACTAGCCTTTTAAACAAATTTGTGAAAAGGCAATTTTACAGGTCATTTAAGGAGTAATACCACACACTTCCACAATTTTAGCCACTTTACAAAACAAAGGAAAACCTGCTTCAAAATTGCAGTCTATTATTAAGAGCAGATCTACATTAACTCCTTTTGCAGGTATAATCACCCAGCATGTATCAGATTGCTGTGACCATTTTGATTGTGACATGCAAAATGGATTCTGCTTTGGAAATTGGTTAACCGGCATGCAGATTTCTGCAGAGATCCATAATCCCCAAAGCAAAAAAGATAAATAAGCATTAGAGGGCTAACTCTGACAAAAGGTACTGCGGGAGGGAAATCCCTTCAAATTGGTTGATACGGGGAGAGAGGCCACAAGACCAAGACACCCAGAAACTCAGCCTGCAAACAGCAAACAGCTTCATAGGAGCTTCCAGGTATGAGGAGACAAGTTTTCAAAGCAGAAAACAAATTATTAGAGGGCTGCGCCTATGGCTCAAAAAGGTAAGGTGCCAGTCCCATATGCTGGAGGTGGCAGGTTCAAACCCAGCCCCGGCCAAAAACTTAAAAAAAAAAAAAACAAAAAACACACAAATTATTAGAGAGACTGACTCAGGCCATCAGTTACCATCAGACTCTTTATGTAGTTTCAAAATAATTCAACTTAATCTCCTTTAACCATTTAAAAAAAATTTAAGACAGCATTTCCAGGTAATAGTTCATTTCAAATCTATTTTAATAAATTATACATGCATTAATTTGTGTGTATGTTCTCTATCATTTTAAAGCTTTTTGAACATGTTTGATAATTAAAAGAGTAGCCATGCTAAAATTAATACATCTAGATAAACTGTCACTGACTTTATGTAGTACTCACCAAGAAAAGGTAGTTCACAATTTTACCTTTGAGTGAACTTGATGAAAACATCAGCATGTTTAAGAAACTTGTTCTTGTTATACTACTAAAATACCTAAATATTTTCATATATATCCACAGTTGAATTTTTTTTCCTTTACTTTATTAGCAAAGTTTGAACATTTTGACAATCACGGTTTTGGTTTGCTGGGGTGAATTATGAGACAAATTATTAAGCTTGCCAACAGAAAACAAGACTTTACCTGACCACCTTTCTATATGCTTTCAGTGAATTCCTAAGGATTTCAACAAAGCAGTATACTCAGTGCTTTGAAGAGAAAACAGTGACCAAAACCTTTTTCCCCTTTGGTAAAAACATAACATACATGAATTTTCAACTTCATAGTTACTTATTTGTTAGAGTACAAGATACATGGGGTAAGTAAAATTAATCCTCATTAGTACTGTTAAAAGCATTAACTGGAGGAAGAAATGTCTCCATTAGTTCAATCTATTAACCAAAAGCTTCACAGAAAAATAAAAAAAAAAAAGATGTTATAAAGAAAAAATAGAATGTATATTTGAATAATTTGCAATCTATGCTTAAGCCCAAGAGTTTGAGGTTTGCTGTGAGCTATGAAGTCCAGCACTCTACCAAGGGTGACAGAGTGAAACTGTCTTCAAAACAAAAAAAGAAAAGAAAAGAAAAATCACTATCTATAATTCTTAAGACTATAGTGCCCAGGGCGGCACCTGTGTCTCAGTGGATAGGGCCCCAGCCCCATATACCAAAGGTGGCAGATTTGAACCTGGCCTTGGCCAAACTGCAACAAAAAAAAACAGCTGGGTGTTGTGGCAGATACCTGTAGTTCCAGCTACTCGGGAGTCTAAGGCAAGAGAATCGCCTAAGCCCAGGAGTTAAAGATTGCTGTGAACTGTGATACTACAGCACTCTACTAAGGGTAGATAAAGTGAGACTGTCTCTTTAAAAAAAAAAAAAAAAAATACAGTGCCCTATTCAAAGATCTTTTTCCTATTATTTCTGGTGAAATCAAATTCAAAATATAATACTCAGGCTTCCTCCTTGTCAAAAGAACAAATTACACTAGTTAGGGAATTTGTTCTCTGAAATACTCTGCAAGTTCCAATCCACAAGAAGTAAATAAAATAGAATAAACAATAAAAGGCATGACAGAGGAAAACCTACAATAATTCCAATTTTTGCTGCCTTGGCAACATACTGTACACATATTACATCAATATAATAGAAATGGCACAGTCTGAGGATACGTTCCACATTTTATTTACATTTTAAGACTAACTTTAATCTCAAAATCACATCTCCATACACCTATTTCCTTTTTGTTGACTTCACTTAAACTTAAATGCATGGTTTGTTAAACAAAGACTGTAAACAAATATTTACCATGTCTGTTACATGTAACACACAGGAACAGCTTTTAACAGAAACTCATCAACCCCCCCCAACATTTTATTATAAATACAAGTATCAAAACAATCCTAAACATATTTTTCATACTACTAGTAGTCAGCACCCACACCGCTTCAAAAATTAACACAATTTGCGACAATATTCATTATACCTGCTACTTTAAACAATTTCAACTGCAGCTCTTTCACTAAGCAAGATGGATAAAGCATGCCATTTCTGCTTTTCCTTCTTGAGATTTTTACTTTTCAGAAACACACATGCTTCCACTGCCATCTGACACCCCTCTTCACACTTTCATCTCGTAAACCTGAATTCTATTTTGAGTATATTCCAGGTTTATGTTTAAATGATAGTGCCTTAACAAGAGAAAAAAATGTGCTGCACTTTTCCTCTTGTTACCTGAAAACATACTGGGTGTACATATATTAAATATATTCTTACAAATGTCCAGGTCATGTTTACCAGGTAAAATTCCTTTACTTAATGTGTGGGTATTTTGCATTGTGATATTTAATCAAGACATTAACATAAGTAAAAGGTTGTTGATTTAAGACAAGTTTGAGATCCACTAAAATTAATTGTTGTATGTTTGTCCTTCTGGTGGCTGTGGAAGCTTCATATTTTCTTTGGACATCATTAGACGTCTTAGCTCTTGAAGTACAACTTTAATGCTATATGAATTTTGCCATTTTGCTAAAACTGGTATGCTACGTGCATCCACCTGAAAGGGAAAGAAAAGAATACAATTAACTACCAAGTTTAAAGTGGTATGACACTAATTTTTTAAACATACTTTAATAAGAATGCTTTTAAAAATTCATAGCTTAAGGCCAGGTGAGGTGGCTCATACCTGTAATCCTAGCACTCCAGGAGGCCAAAGTGAGTGGATTGCTTGAGCTCAGGAGTTCCAGACCAGCCTGAGCAAGAGTGAGGCCCCCTCCCAACCCCCGTCTCTAAAAAAAGTCCCAACTACTCAGGAGATTGAGGCAAAAGAACTGCTTTGAGGTTGCTGTGAGCTGTGACACTCTACCCAGGGTGACAAAGTGAGACTCTGTCTCAAAAAAAAAAAATTCATAGCTTGGCTTTATTTTCACAAAAAGCATATGAAATTACAGGTTCTTAATTAACCTAGTATTTAGGGAAAATATTCCTTTTCTAACAGATATTTTCTTAAAATCTGAATCCTTTTGTGTGTGTGCTTATACATAGATTTTTTGTTGTTGTTGTTGCTTTTTGTTTAAAGAGACAGGTGTCTCCATATTGCCCAGGGTAGACGCAAACTCCTAGGCTCAAGCTATCCTCCTGCCTCAGCCTACCAAGCAGCTGGGACTACATGCCATGCCTACCTGCTTTTTTATATTTTACAAGCATGTAGTAAACTCTGGTGCTCGAGTTACTGCTTTGTAAATATATTTACTAATTACTTCTTCATGAGAAAAAGCCTAACACTCCTCTCCATTTTCATCATCACTACTCAAAATCTGGGCAATTACCTCACACTGAAATTTTATGCTCACCCTGACTACTCTTAAGACTGATCTCTTTTCCCATTTTTCTTTCAATGTACTCTATGCACAATCCTAAATTAATCTTTTGCTGTATAAGATGAATAGAACAGGGTTGGAGCTCCTGAAAAGCCCATTTCCAGGTCACTGTCAGCACTTAACTTTTAACGACAGAGCCTTCCTTTATTAGACCTCTGAGTCCCCATCTAGGAAATGCCTATCCTCCCCCACCTCCCACCCTGGGTGTTTGTCAGTTAATAGTTGGGGCAAACAGGAAGGTGACCAAAATACTTAAGCTGGGAAATAAGATGTCCATAGAGGAACTGAAAAGCTCCAACACAGGCCTGAGAATCGACAATCACATGTGTGGGGGTTGTGCATAGGCTCATGAAAGACCTAAGAATAAGCTCTCACCTATGGCTGACCTCAAACAACATACAGGGTTAGGTACCTATTAGGATTTATCCTAGAAATGTAAGATAGTTTCAATATATTAAAAAAAATCAATGTAATATATCATATTAGACAATAAAAAGCGCAATCATCTTAATAGATGCAAAAAAGCATTTAACAAAATAGAGAACATTTTTTTTCTTTTTTTTTTTTTTTGAGACAGAGCCTCAAGCTGTCCCCCTGGGTAGAGTGCCGTGGCATTACAGCTCACAGCAACCTCCAACTCCTGGGCTCAGGCGAGTCTCCTGCCTCCGCCTCCCAAGTAGCTGGGACCACAGGCGCCCGCCACAACGCCCAGCTATTTTTTGGTTGCAGCCGTCATTGTTGTTTGGCGGGTCCGGGCTGGGGATTCGAACCCGCCACCTTAGGTGTACGTGGCTGGCGCCTTAGCTGGTTGAGCTATAGGCACTGAGCCGAGAACATTTCTTAATATAAACACTCAAGAAAGTAGGAATAAAGCAAATATCATACTTAATGGCAAAAGACTAAGAACAGGACAAGAATGTCTGTTCTCATTACTTCTATTCAACACTGTACTGGAGGTTCTAGCCCAGACAGTTATGTAAGAAAATGAAGTAAAAGCACCCAAACTGGAAAAGAAGTAGTAAAACTACCTCTATTTGCAGATGACATGATCTTACATATAGACAATTCTAAGGAATATCCTAAAGAAATTATTAGAATAATTTAGTAAGGCTACAGGATATAGGATCCATATTTAAAAAGCAGTTGAAATACTTTACACTTGCAGCGAACAATCTGAAAATAAAAATTAAGAAGACACTTATAAAAACATCAAAAAGAATAAAATGTATTAGAATAAATTTAACAAGCCAGGTGCAATGGCTCATCCCTATAAGCCCAGCACTCTGGAAGGCTAAGGCATGCGGAGTGCTTGAGCTCTGGAGTTTGAGACTAGCTTGAGCAAGACCCTGTCTCTACTAAAAGGAGAAAAACTAGCAAATTACTGTGGTAGATGCCTGTAGTCCCAGCTACTTGGGAGGGTGAGGCAAGAAAGATCACTTGAATCCAAGAGTTTGAGGTTGCTGTGAGCTGTGATGCCACAGCACTCTACCCAGGGCAACTGAGACTCTGTCTCAAAAAAAAAAAAAAAAGAATAAATTTAACAAAAGACTTGTGCATTGAAACTGTAAAATATTGTTGACAAAAATTAAAGACCTAAATAATACAACACCAATCAGAAGACTTCAGATTGTTAAAGTGATATTTCTCAAATTAATCTACAGATGCAATACAATCCCTATCAAATTTTTAAACTGCCTTTCTCTATGTATATGTATGTATAGAAATGAACAGGGCAATCCTTGAATTCATATGGGAATGCAAGAAATCTAGACTAGTCAAAACAATATGAAAAAGAAAAACTAAGTTCTTCTGATTTCAAAACCTTCCTCCAAAGCTACAGTAATCAAGAAGGGTGGGGCTCACCTAAAGATAGACATACAGATCAATGGAATACAACCGAGAGTCCAGAAACAAATCCTTACATTCATGGTTTACTAATTTTAACAAGGGTGCCAACACAACTCAATGGGGAAAAAAAAGTCTTTTCAACACATACTGATGGGATATCTACATGCAAAAGAATAAAGCTGCCCCCTCAACTCACACCATTCACAAAAACTAGCTTAAAATAGGTCACAGACCTAAATAAAGAGCTAGATCTATAACACTGTTAGAAGAAAATCTTTGTAATGTGGGATTTCACAATGGTTTCTCAGTTGTGGTACCCAAAGCACATTTGACATTAATTTTTCTGTTTTGTAGAGATCTATTTTTTTCTTTTTTTTTTTTGGAAGACAGAATCTCATTTTGTTACCTGGTAGAGTACCCTGGAGTCATAGCTCACGGCAATCTCAGACTCTTGGGCTGAAGCGATTCTCTTGCCTCAACCTCCCAAGTATCTGGGACAACAGGCACCTGCCACAATGATGGGGGTCTCATTCTAGCTCAGGTGAACTCAGGCGATCCACCTGCCTCAGCCTCCCAGAG
>NW_003852632.1:12627-20046 GCF_000181295.1 Otolemur garnettii
GTAGAGATAGGGGTCTCGCTTCTTTTTGCTCAGGCTAGTCTCAAACTCATGAGCTCAATCCACCTGCCTTGGTCTCTCAGAGTGCTAGGACGGGAGGTGTTAGCCACCTTGCAGAACCCAAAATCCTGCTCTTGCTTAGGCTGGTCTCAAACTTCTCACCTCAAGCTATCTTCCTGCCTCAGCTTCACACAATGCCATGATTTCAGGTTTCAGCCACTGTACCTGGCTACAATCTAGCCTTATAAGAAACCCTGGACCATAGGATCCAGCTAAGCTGCACCCACATTACTGACCCACAGAAAATGTGAGATAATGTTTGTTGTTTTAAACCACTTTTTTAAAATGGGCAAAGAATCTGAATAGGTATTTCTCCAAAGATAAAAAAAAAAAAAAAGATAAATAAGCACATAAAAAGGTGTTCAACATCTTTAGCTATCTGAGAACTGCAAATCAAAACTACAATGAAATACCACTTCACACCTGTAAAACCTGCTGGGATGGCTATAATAAAAAAGGCTATAACCCTCATATACTGCTGTGGAGAATGTAAGATGCTCCATCCTCTTCAGAGAATCACTTAAGCCCAAGAGTTCAAGGTTACCGTGAGCTGTGACGCCATGGCACTCTACTGAGGGTGACACAGTGACACTGTCTCAAAAAGAAAAAGAAAACAGTCTGGCAGTTCTCAAAAAATAAAACAAAGAGGCAGGGTGTGGTGGTTCACACCTGTAATCCTAGCACTATGGGAGGCAGAGGTGGGTGAACTGCCCTGAGCTCACAGGGTCGAGACCAGCCTGAGGAAGAACAAGATCGATCCCATCTCTAAAAAAACAGCCAAATGTTGTGGTGGGTGCCTGTAGTCCCAGCTACCTGAGAGGCTGAGACAAGAGACTTGCTTGAGCCCCAGAGGTGGAGGTTGCTGTGAGCTATCACACCACCGCACCTACCAAGGGTGACAAAGTGAAACTCAGTCTCAAAAATAAATATAAAACATAGTTACAGGGTGGCGCCTGTGGCTCAAAAGGGTAGGGCGCCAGCCCCATATGCTGGATGTGGTGGGTTCAAACCCAGCCCCAACCAAAAAAAAAAAAATGTAGTTACGGTATAACCCAGCAATTCCATGCCTAAAAGATGACATACCCAAAAGAAATGAAAATATTTGCCAACTCAAAATTTTTACATAAATGTTAACCGCAGCATTATTCATGATAGACAAAAGTAGAAAATACAAGTATCCACTAAGCTGATGTATGAATAAACAAAATCTGATACATCTATACAATAAAATATTATGTAGCCACAGAAAGAAAGTACTAACACATTGTACACAGGGATGGGCCTTGATAAATGTAAGCCACAGAAAAACATATATTAGCTGATTCTATGCATATGAAATATCTCCAGAACAGACAAATCAATAAAGACAAAGGTAGATAGGTGGCTGTTTAGGGTAAGGATCTAGGATAGGAAGTAACTAATGGGTAGGATTCCCTTTAGAATGGACAAAAATGTTCTAAAATTTAATCATACTAATGTGTCAACAATACTGTGAATACTAAAAAGTTTAACTGTACACTTTAAACAGGTGAACAGTATGGCATGTGAATTGTATCACAATAAAATTGTTTACAAGTAGAAAAGAAAGGTTTGGCCCCCATAGCACAGTGTTATGGCACTAGCCACATATGCCGAGGATGGCAGTTTAAAACTCGGTCTAGGCCAACTAAACAACGACAATTGCAACAAAAAATAGCCGGGTACTGTGGCAGGCACCTGTAGTTCCAGTTACTCGGGAGGCTGAGGCAAGAGATCACTTAAACCCAAGAGTTTGAGACTGCTGTGAGCTATGACACCACGGCACTCTACCAAGGGTGACATAATGAGACTCTGTCTCAAAAAACAAAACAAAAAAAAAAAAAAAAAAAAAAAGAAAATTAAGTTTTAAGTGATACTTCTTAGAAATAAAAATATTAAGAAAAATTACATAAAGTTAAAGTATACTTAAAATGCTTCTTCTTAATGCTTTAACTTAAAAGCATAGCAAACCCCTTAGCCTCTTTTAAATAGAATCCATAATTGAACTGAACAACAGTTCATAAAATAAGTGGAGAGAATGTTTTTTAAAGCAGAAACAAACACTTCCAGCTGTAAATGGTAGTTAAACAAACATTTAGTGATTGCAAATTCTGTAAAATACCAAGGGAGTCAGTATACTCACACACACAACTGGAGAGGAAAAAAAAAAAAAGGATGAAGAGGGAGGAGGGAGAAAAGAGCATGGGAAAATAAATACCATGTCAGAACAAATCTGCATCTTATCAGTATATAATATACAACCACCTCTTCCACTCGAAACCTCACAGCATGATGCACTATAATTTATGCTTCAGAGTGCTAACCACCCACAGGACTAATGTCGCCTAGTTGTAGTAACTAAACATAAACCAGATAACTTAAGTAACACTCACCATCATTACTTGTAAACTATAATTCATCAGGTACTTAAATAGCCTCAAAATATATAAAACTATCCTGGAATAATCACCAATGGTCAATGTGAAATCCTGTGCAGCCGAGTGCAGCTTCCTTGCAACTGGGCATGGTGAGTCTGGTGAAATGAGACTTCAGGCATCTTTGGCTGGTGGGATCTGCCCAGAAACATCCCTTTGGAGACACAGGGAGTCAGCGAGGGACTTCTGGACCCCATGAGGAGGACAAAAGCAGTGGAGAACTGGCAAGTGTCTGTGTGTGTTCATTCAGTCTAATCCTGCCAGCAGCTAAGTACAGCAGCAGTGAGACTGCAAGCTTACCTGTGAGCTGTTTGGGGGGTTTTTGGACTTGGCACTCAGTTGAACTACCTTGGGAGAACTTGGGCAAGAGAGCAGAGGACTTTAAGCATTGTCTAGGTCCCCAGGCTGAGCCACTGAGCCAGAGGGAGCTAATAGTGTTCAGCTGTGGGCCCCATGGAACCATTGTGGGAGAACTGCCCCCGTAAGCTCTGCCCTCAGGGTCACAGAGCATGGATGGGGGGGGAGTAATCTAGTGACTGAGCAGCCTAAAGGCAGAGTCTGAGACGCCTTACAGACCTGGCCTCAGGGGCATAGTGTGAGATCAGTTTTGGCACACTGGGTAAGTGGATAGCCACTTCAGGAGTGATCCCAGCGACAAGTGCTTTCCCGGGAAAGCTTCTGCTTAGCCTAAGGTGACCAGACGTCCGCTTTTGGCGGGACAGTCCCAATTTTTAACAATTTGTCTTGCATCCTGTGGTATTTTAAAAAAGTCTCGAGTTTTGGAAAGAATGCATGACAAGCTAGGGAGCAGCGGGAGAATGGGAAGGGAATATACAGTTCGGCTGCTGAAAAGGATAATGTAACTCCATTTGGGAATGAAGAGGTTAATGTAACTTCATTTGGAAATGAAAAGGCTAATGTAAACTTCCTACTCCCCTCCTGGGCAAGGTATCAGAAAGAAACTGGCTTCCTCCCTTATTTCTAGGCAAAGACAATTAGCTCAGAAGGAGCCAAACTGCCTGGAAAAAAACAAATAGCCCCTCTCTCTAGAGTAAGGTGACCAGACATCCCAATTTTTAACAATTTGTCCTGCAGTGTTTCAAAAAAGCCCCAATTTTTGGAAAGAATGCACGACAAGCTAGGGAACATGGGAGAACAGGAAGGGAATATGCGGTTTTCGGCTGCCATGTGGCTATTTCGCCAGGATATGTGTTTTATATTATTTTTGTTAATTTTATAATATTAAACTTTAATAATAACAAATAATTGTTGAGAACTGATTATTGAGAACTGCTTATCAAAGTGTGCATTGTTCTCAGGCCCCACCCCCACCCCCAATGGTGTCTCACTTTACCAATGTTAAAATCTGGTCACCTTAGCTTAGCCCATGTTGGCAGTTTAGTGTCTTTTAAGCGGGCTGAGGAGAAATTAGGCTCTCTACCCTGCAGGTTGGAGAAATCAGCAGAGGCCTCTAGTCTCCATCTCCTACAGCCATATCAGCATTGTGATTAACATCTCATACCCCAAAAGACCACCTGTTGCCCAGACAATAATCAGCAAGATATATATACTGCTTTGTTTTGGGGTTTTTTTTTGGGGGGGGGGGTTCTTTTTTTAATTTTTTTTTTTTTTTTTTTTGAGACGGAGCCTCAAGTTATCCCCCTGGGTAGAGTGCCATGGCATCACACTCACAGCAACCTCCAACTCCTGGGCTCAAGCGAGTCTCCTGCTTCAGCCTCCCAAGTAGCTGGGACCACAGGTGCCCGCCACAGTGCCTGGCTATTTTTTGGTTGCAGCCATCATTGTTGTTTGGCGGGCCTGGGCTGGGGATTCGAACCCGCCACCTTAGGTGTATGTGGCTGGCGCCTTAGCCGCTTGAGCCACAGGCGCCGAGCCTCTTTTTTTAATTTTAACATCTTCCCTATAGATTTATCTTTTCTATCTTTTTTCTTTCTTCATTTTTCTAGTTTAAATATAATTTTCCACTGTTGCCTTTTTTAACAACTAAAACATTTTTGCCAGTGTTCCTACCCCTATTATTTGGTGGTTTTGCCCAATTTTATCCCGCAAAGTTTTCCATTTGCTTATTTTGGCTTGATTTATAGCATTTTTGTCTTTCCTCTCTACTAGTGGAGGTGGGGTACTGTATCCAAACAGGCCAGCAAAGAGATGCTGACCTCAAGGGAACCACTCAACCTGGCACCCCCCCAGAGGTTGGGGGTTTTTAAGGTTGCGTCAAAGTACTCTATTGTACACCTATATTGCTCCTGTCTCCCTCTTTTTATGCCGCTCCCCTTTTTGTTAATATTTCCTTTTATCCACCCCCTCTCCTTTCTCTTTCCATTTTTTTTACTTTCTTTTTTCTTCTCTTCAATCTTCTCCTCCTTCTGGTCCTATACCAAAAGGACTCATGGAAACCCTAGTCCAGAGGCATGGGAACATAAAGAGCAAAAGGAAGTGAAAGGAAAATTAGGGCAAGGAAGCAGATAAATCACTCATGAGGAAGAACCAGCAGAAAACTCCTGGCAACATGAAAAACCATTCCAGAGCAACCCCTCCATGAAACCTTCAGGTAGCTACTACAGAGGATTCCACCTATAAAGAAAAGTTAGAAATTACAGAAAGAGACTTTAGAATACAGATGATGAAAACAATGAAGGAAACTGCTGATAAAGTGGAAAATAATCAAAAGGAAATCCAAAAACAATCAAAGAAGAGATGTACGATAGAATATAGAAAGGATATAGCAGAGCTCAAGGAACTGAAGCGGTCAATTAGGTCAATTCTATTGATGCAACAGAAAGTATCAATGACAGATTAGACTATGCAGAAGAAAGAATCTCAGAGGTAGAAGACAAAGCTCTTGAGATATGTCAGATAGTTAAGGAGGCAGAAAAGAAGAGAGAGAAAGCAGAACGTTCACTGACAGAATTATGGGACTTTATGAAGTGTTCCAACATGAGTTATAGGTATCCCAGAAGGGGAAGAAGAATGCCCCAGGGAAATGGAAGTCATACTAGAGAATATTATAAATGAAAATATCACCAAAGATTCTGACACACTCCTTTCAGAGGAACATCAGACCCCAGGTAGCCTCAACTCTAACCGAGTTTCTCCAAGACACACTGTGATGAGCCTGTCCAAAGTCAAGACAAAAGAAAAGATTTGACAAGCTGCCAAGAGTAAGCACCAGTTGACATACAGTGGCAAATTCATCAGGATGACTGCATACTTCTCTAATGAAACTTTCCAAACAAGAAGACAATGGTCATCTACCTTTAATCTACTTAAACAGAACAATTTCCAGCACAGAATTCTATATCCTGCTAAGCTAAGCTTTAAAACTGACAGAGAAATCAAATCATTTACTGATATACAAATATTGAGAAAATTAGCCACAAAAAGACCAGTTCTATAGGAAACACTTCAACCTGTTCTACACACTGACCATCACAATGGATCAAGAGCAAAGTAAGAACTCAGAAATTAAAGGACAGAACCAAACTTCCAC
Source organism: Otolemur garnettii (assembly GCF_000181295.1). Classification (NCBI taxonomy): domain Eukaryota; kingdom Metazoa; phylum Chordata; class Mammalia; order Primates; family Galagidae; genus Otolemur; species Otolemur garnettii. The sequence continues at coordinate 18,649 of NW_003852632.1, forward strand.
AATGATGCAAAAGATAAAACTAAGCAATGGATTCTCACAACATAAGATGAATAGAACACTACCACACTTATCAATTATCTCAATAAATGTTAATGGCTTGAATTCCCCACTAAAGAGGCATAGAGTGGCTGACTGAATTAAAAAACACAAGTCATCCATTTGCTGACTGCAGGAAACATACCTAGCTTCAAAAGACAAATTATAACTTCGAGTTAAGGGTTGGAACACAATTTTTCAGGCAAATGGAATTCAGAAAAAAAGAGGAGTTGCAATCTTATTTTCAGATACATGTGCATTTAAAGCAACTAAAGTCAAAAAAGACAAAGATAGTCATCTTATATTGATCCAGGGAAAAATACAACAAAAAGACATTTCAATTCTGAATATGTATGCACCCAATTTAAATGCTTCCAGATTCTTGAAACAGATATTACTCAGTCTAAGCAATCAAGATATCCTATAATACCGTAATAACAGGGGACTTTAACTCTTCTCTTACAGAGCTGGACAGATCCTCTGAACAGAAATTAAACAAAGATATAAGGGACTTAAATGAGACCCTAGAGCAACTGTGCTTGATAGATGCATATAGAGCACTCCATTCCAAAGATAAAGAATATACATTCTTCACATCACCCCATGGAACATTCTCCAAAATTGATCATATCCTAGGACACAAAACAAACCTCAACAGAATCAAAAGAATTTAATTTTTACCTTGTATCTTCTCAGACCACAAGGTACTATAAAGGTGGAACTCAACTTCCACAAAAACATTGAAACCCACACAAAGACATGGAAATTAAACCACCTTGTGTTGAAGGACAGTTGGATGCAGGAAGAAATAAAAGACGAAGTCATTAACTTCCTTTAGCATAACAACAATGAAGACACAAGTTACAAAAACCTGTGGGATACTGCAAAAGCAGTTCTGAGAGGAAAATTCATCGCTTTAGAAGCCTACATTCAAAAAAAAAAAGAAAGCAAGCACATCAACAAACTCATAAGGCATCTGATGGAACTGGAAAAAGAAGAACAATCTAAGCCTAAACTCAACAGGAAAAAGAAATATCCAAAATTAAATCAGAGATCAATGAAATTGAAAACAAAAGAATCATTCAGAAAATTAATGAAACAAGGAGTTGGTTTTTCGAAAAAAAGAAATACAACAGATAAACCTTTGGCCTGACTAAATACAAATAAAAAAGTAAAATCTCTAGTAACCGCAATCAGAAATGATAAAGGGGAAATAAACCACAGATATACAAGAAATCATCTCTGAATACTACGAGAAACTCTATGCTGGTAGGAAATGGATCAATATTTGGAATCACACCCTCTCCCTAGACTTACCCAGGAAGAAATAGAGCTCCTGAACAGGCCAATTTCAAGCACTGA
>NW_003852632.1:20509-22746 GCF_000181295.1 Otolemur garnettii
GAGGCAAGCTGTGACCCCAAAAATATAACCAAAAGGTACAAAATCCACCACCAAGCGGATGGGAGTCCCCTCCCCCAAAACAATGGCTCGCACTTTACTCCATGCAAACAAGTGAGCACAGTTCAAACTTCCTCCCACTCTATCCCACAGGAGAGACCTCCTAAAAACTGGAGCTCCTACCCCTGCTGGCATGCCACGGCACCCTCCTGCCAGGCATAAAACTATAAAACTGTATACATTCCCCACCTGGAACACTGAACTCCAAGGAGTCCTCACCCACCCACTCACCCACTCCGAGGTCTGGAGGTTTGTTACCTACAGAGTTCAGATTCTTGGGCATCTCCTTGAGAGAAGTGGAGGGGGAGAGGGCTGGTGCTGCTCTGTGCTGACTGTGGCACAGGAGTGAGGAGAAGAAAGTTGGATCGGAGGAAGCCAATACACCAACAGTGGCATCCCGAACTGCAAACTGACGCCATTCCAGGTCCATCTCTCTGGGCAACCAGAGGTTCCAGTCAGCAGCCACAGGCAGAATGCTGATAACTTTCATAAATAAAGAGCCCATTAAAAGAGCCCATTAGCACCAGCCCTTAGGATATTACAGCTGAGACAAAGGCAGTGGGGGGGCATAGGCTGGAATTGACACCTGAGTGTAAACTGCTATTTGTCTGCTGCCCAGAGCTGAATGCAACCTTTGACTTGCAAAGGAATTTAGCCAGACAGAAGACTAATTCAAACACGCAAGGCCTCCCTGCCAAACTCAGATTTCTGGCTGATTTTGCCAGTGGTAAACCCTGGGAGTAGTTGCCTACTACAGTGAATAGGGTCACAGACCTGGAAGATTATGAGTGACTGGGTGCAAGGTGGGGAAGGAGGTATTAACCTTCCCAGACTAACCCATTTGCTAGGTGGGTCCCTTTGCCCTCATGGAGCACCAGAGCAAGTTATATCCGAGAAGCGAGCAGACCCCTCTTATCTAGCTGCCAGAGAAATTTGAACTCTTCCACCTGAGACTGGTGCTGACTGGGACAACTGATTTGGACTCCTTAAACCCCAAAACTGATTTGGACTCCTTAAACTCCAGACCACCCAGGGACTATTCAAAGGGGCACCCTGGGTGTATGGTCAAGGGAAGGTTTGATTTTCCTTGCCCAGTTGTTGTTTGTACGGGGCAGGGCGACCTAATTGCTGGTATTTCTCCACAGCACAGACTTCAACCTAGAGTAACTGAATCACTAGGGCAGGACAGAGACCAGCTGAAAATAAGACAGAGCCACTTAGACCCACCACACCAAGCAGGTCCCCAGTCTCTCAGGCCATAACACCATACGGGTCCTTGACAAACTTCAAGGGGAAAAGTCAAATGGGGTAAAATAATCATGGGGCGCAATCAGTGGAAAAGCTCTGGTAATATGAATAACCAGAGTAGGTCAACCCCCAACCCAAGAAAGGATGTGGCAGACCAAACTGAAAATCCCCTTTATAAACGAATGACTGAGATGTCAGAAATTGAATTCAGAATCTGGATTGCAAATAAGATAAACGGAATAGAGGCAAAGATAGAAGTAGAAATTCAAGGAGCATTCCAAAAGTTACTCAAGAATTCAATGAATTCAAAGACAAAACCACCAAAGATTTTGAAATATTAAGGCAAGAGATCGCAGCCCTCAAAGATCTGAAAAATACAGTAGAATCTCTTGGTAACAGAGTGCAGGAGGAAGAAGAAGGGATCTCAGACGTAGAAGACAAAGCTGCTGAATATGTCCAAACGTCCAAGGAGAATCAGAAATGGAAAGCAAGAATAGATCATTCTCTCAGAGAGCTCTGGAATAATTCGAAGAAAACTAATATTCGCCTTATAGGAATCCCTGAAGGTGACGAAGTTGCTTCGCAAAACAAAAAAGCTCTTCTTTATGAAATTATGGAAGAGAACTTTCCAGATATATGAAGAGATCCTGAAATTCAGATTTCAGACAGCTTCAGAACCCCAGCATGACTCAACCCGAATAACACATCCCCTAGGCACATCATAATTAACTTCACTAAAGTTAATATGAAAGAGAAAATCTTGAAAGAAGTGAAACGTAAGAAAACCATAACCTACAAGGGGAAGAATATTAGAATAACTGCAGATCTCTCTGCCGAAACCTTTCAGGCAAGAAGAGGGTGGTCATCGACATTTAATCTCTTAAAACAAAATAAACTTCAGCCCAGGATCCTGTATCCAGCTAAACTGAGTT
>NW_003852632.1:23553-24566 GCF_000181295.1 Otolemur garnettii
AAAAAAAAATTATTAAGGGCAATACTCAATATGATGAGATCTCAATTATCAATATCTATGCATCCAACCAGAATGCACTTCAATTTATAAAAGAGACTCTAAATGGCATGAGCAACTTGATCTCCCTCAGCTCCAACATAGTCGGAGATTTTAACACTCCATTGTTGGATAGATCCTCCAATAAGAAGCTCAGCAAAGAAATCTTAGATTTAAATTTAACTATTCAACTTCTGGACTTATCAGACATCTACAGAACATTTCATCCTAACAATACTGAATACACATTTTTCTCATTAGTACATGGGACATACCCCAAAATTGATCACATCCTCAGCCATAAATCTAACCTCAGCAAATTTAAAGGAATAGAAATTATTCCATGCATCTTCTCGGACCATCATGGAATATAAGTTGAACTCAGTGACAACAGGAATCTGCAAACTCGTACAAAAGCATGGAAGCTAAATAATCTTATGTTGAATGATAGATGGGTCAAAGATGAGATCAAGAAGGAAATTACCAAATTTATAGAACATAATGATAATGAAGATACAAGTTATCAGAACCTCTGGGATTCTGCAAAGGCAGTCCCAAGAGGGAAATTTATACCATTGCAAGCCTTCCTCAAGAGAATGGAAAGAGAGGAAGTTGACAACTTAATGGGGCATCTCAAGCAGCTGGAAAAGGAAGAACATTCCAATCCCAAACCCAGCAGAAGAAAAGAAATAACCAAAATTAGAGCAGAACTGAATGAGATTGAAAACAAAAGGATTACAGAACAGATCAACAAATCAAAAAGTTGGTTTTTTGAAAAAATCAACAAAATCGATGAACCTTTGGCCAACCTAACCAAGAAAAGAAGAATAAAGTCTCTAATCTCATCAATCAGAAATGGTCAAGATGAAATAACAACAGACCCTTTAGAAATTCAAAAAATCTTTAATGAATACTATAAGAAACTTTATTCCCAGAAATACGACAATCTGAAGGAAACTGACCAATACTTGGAAGCA
>NW_003852632.1:27782-42384 GCF_000181295.1 Otolemur garnettii
AAGGAGTAGGGCCTCAAGCTGTCCCCCTGGGTAGAGTGCCGTGGCATCACAGCTCACAATAACCTCCAACTCCTGGGCTCAAGCAAGTCTCCTGCCTCCGCCTCCCAAGTAGCTGGGACCACAGGCACCCACCACAATGCCCAGCCATTTTTTGGTTGCAGCCATTATTGTTGTTTGGTGGGCCTGGGCTGCATTCGAACCCGCCACCTTAGGTGTATGTGGCTGGTGCCTTAGCCACTTGAGCCACAGGCGCCAAGCCTAGAGTATGAATGTCTTAACTTAATCACTAAGAGAATGACATGAAGGTTATGTTAACCAGTCTGATGAGCGTATTTCAAAATGTATATGAAAACAGCACACTGTACCCCATGATTGCATTAATGTACATAGTTACGCTATAAGAAATAAAAAAAATTAAAAAATAAAAAAAGTCATACATCATGATCAAGTAGACTTCATCCCAGGGATGTAAGGCTAGTTTAACATACTCAAGTCCATAAATGTTATCCAATGCGTTAACAGAAGGAAAAACAACAACCATATGATCCTCTCAATAGATGCAGAAAAAGTATTTGATAAAATCCAGCATCCTTTTCTAATTAGAACCCTTAAGAGTCCAGGCATCCTCAAACTACGGCCCACTGAAGACATTTATCAAGCCCACCAGGTGTTTTTGTCGCTGCTGCCTGTCCTGCTTAGCAGCCGACTCGTCCTGGGGCCCGCAGTCCGGCCTTCCAACAGTCTGAGGGACAGTGAACTGGCCCCCTGTTTAAAAAGTTTGAAGACCCCTGGATAGGCATATGTGGCATATTTCTGAAACTGATCAAAGCTATCTATGACAACCCCACAGCTAATATTTTACTGAATGGAGTAAACTGAAAGCTTTTCCTCTCCGAACTGGAACCAGACACGGTTGTCCTCTGTCACCACTACTATTCAGCATAGTTCTGGAAGTTTTAGCAAATACAATTAAGCAAGACAATGAAATACAGGGCATCCAAATGGGAGCAGAGGAGGTCAAACTCTCCCTTTTTGCTGACAATATGATCTTATACTTAGAGAACCCCAAAGACTCAACCACAAGACTCTTGGAAGTCATCAAAAAATACAGTAATGTCTCAGGATATAAAATCAATGTCCACAAATCAGTTTTGCCTTTGTATATACCAAAAACAGCCAAGATGAGAGGCTAATAAGGACACAATTCCCTTCACCATATCTTCAAAGAAAATGAGATACCTAGGAATATACCTAACAAAGGAAGTGAAAGATCTCTATAAGAAAATTATGAAATCCTAAGAAAGGAAATAGCAGAGGATACTAACAAATGGAAGAACATATTATGCTCACAGCTGGGAATAATCAACATTGTTAAAATGTCTGTACTTCCCAAAGCAATCTACCTATTCAATGCCATCCCTATTAAAATGTCAACAGCATACCAAAATTTGGAAAAAATGGGCAGCGCCTGTGGCTCAAAGGAGTAGGGTGCCGGCTCCATATGCCAGAGTTGGCAGGTTCAAATCCAGCTCCGGCCAAAAAAAAAAAAAAAAATTTGGAACAAATGATTCTGTGTTTTGTATGGAACCAAAAAAACCCCCCAAATAGCTAAGGCAGTTCTTAGTAATAAAAACAAAGCTGGTGGCATCACCATACCAGATCTTAGGCTGTACTACAAAGCCATAGTGGTGAAGACAGCAAGGTACTGGCACAAAAATAGAGACATAGACATTTGGAATTGAATAGAAAACCAGGAAATGAAACTAACACCTTACAACCACCTAATCTTTGGTAAACTAAACAAGAATATACCTTGGGGGAAAGACTCCTTATTCAATAAATGGTGCTAGGAGAACTGGATATCCACATGTAAAAGACTGAAACTGGACCCACACCTTTCATCACTCACAAAACTGATTCAAGATGGATAAAGGGCTTCAATTTAAGGCATGAAACAATAAAAATCCTCAGATAGTATAGGAAAAACACTGGAAGATATTGGTCTGGGGAAAAACTTCATGAAGAAGACTGCCGTGGCAATCCCAACAACAAGAATAAATAAATGGGACTTAATTAAACTGAAAAGCTTCTGTACAGCTGAAGTGACAACAACCAAAGCAAACAGACAACTACCCAATTGGAAAGGATATTTGCATATTTTGAATCAGACAAAAGCTTGATAACAAGGATCTATAGAGAACTCAAATTAATCCACACGAAAAAAAGCCAACAATCCCGTATGTCAATGAGCAAGAGACATGAATACAATCTTCTTGAATGACTAACATACACATGAAAAAATGCTCATCATCCCTAATTATTAGAGAAATGTAAATCAAAACCACCCTGAGATACCATCTAACCCTAGCAAGAATGGACCACATCACAAAATCTCAAAGCTGCAGGTGCTGGTGTAGATGTGGAGAGAAGGGAACACTTTTACACTGCTGGTGGGACTGCAAACTAACACCATGTTTCCCTGAAAATAAGACCTACCCAAAAAATAAGCCCTACCAGGATTTCTATGATGGGCTGCACAGCCACGCCATGCATTTCAACACAGAGAAAGCCCCTGAAAATAAGCCCTAGTGTGTCTTCTTGAGAAAAAATAAATATAAGACAGTGTCTTATTTTCAGGGAAACACGGTACAACCTTTTTGGAAGGAAGTATGGGGAACCCTCAAAGAATTCAAGCTAGACCTCCCATTTGATCCTGCAATCCCATTACTAGGCATCTACCCAGAAGGAAAAAAATCCTTTTATCATAAGGACACTTGCACTAGACTGTTTATTGCAGCTCAATTTACAACTGCCAAAATGTAGAAACAGCCTAAATGCCCACCAACCCAGGAATGGATTAACAAGCTGTGGTATATGTACACCATGGAATACTATTCAGCCATTAAAGAAATGGAGAATTTACAGCCTTTGTATTAACTTGATGGAAGTGGAACACATTATTCTTTTTTTTTTTTTTTTTTGAGATAGGAGCCTCAAGCTGTCCCCCCTAGGTAGTGTGCTGTGGCATCACAGCTCACAGCAACCTTCAACTCCTGGGCTCAAGTGAGTCTCCTGCCTCTGCCTCCCAAGTAGCTAGGACCACAGGCGCACGCCACAACACCCGGCTATATTTTTTGGTTGCAGCTGTCACTGTTGTTTGGGGGGCCTGGGCTGGATTTGAACCCGCCACCTTGGGTGCACGTGGCTGGTGCCTTAGCCTCTTGAGCCACAGGCGCCGAGCCAGGAACACATTATTCTTAGTAAAGCATCACAAGAATGCAGAAGCAGGAACTCTATGTACTCAATTTTGATATGAGGACAATTAATGACAATTAATGACATGGTGGGGGTAGTGGAAGGGGAGAACAGAGAGAGAAAGGAGGAGGGAAGGGTGAGGAAAGGAATAGCAGAGAGAGGGAAGGAGGGAGGGGGGTGGGGTCTTGGTGTGTGCCATACCTTTTGGGGGCAAAACATGATTATAAGAGGGACTTTATCTAACAAATGCCATCAGTATAACCTGGTTTCTTGTACCCTCAATGAATCCCCAACATTAAAAATAATAATAATAATAATAAATCCAGGGCAGAGACCACAGCTCAACGGGTAGGGTGCTGGCCACATACACACAGGCTGGCCAGTTCAAACCCAGCCTGAGACAGTTAAACAACAATGACAACTGTAACAAAAAAAATAGACAGGTGTTGTGGTGACTGCCTATACTCCCAGCTACTTGGGAGGCCAAGGCAAGAAAGAATCATATAAGCCCAAGAGTTTGAAGTTGCTGTGAGCTGTGACGCCACAGTACTCTACTGAGGGCAACTCGGTTAGACCCTGTCTCAAAAAAAAAGGTAATAAATCCAAATCCTTTGATATCAATAAAGACAAAAATAGATGTCCAATACCCTACACATAAACACACCCCTACACTCCAATAATAGTTAAAAGAAGAATTTATTCTTCTATTTCCAAAATCTCCACTTCAGACACATGGAGGGCTGGAGGGAATGCACACCACAGGGTAACTATGCACAATGCAGGCAAGGCTGACAGCACATAACCCTGCAGACAGCAGCTGGGAAGCACTCAAGCTGAAGACAAGCCCCACATCGTGAACACATCTACTTCTACAGGTGTCCTCCTTGGGGATCTGAGGGACCTGGGGTAGTGCTACTCAAAGTATGTCCATGGAAACATGCCAGGACATGAACTGAGTTTCCCTGGTTCCCTACGTCCTTCACATAGCAATTAAGAGTGTTCAGAAAGCTCAACAGCAATTAACAGAGAAAATTTTCTCATATTATTTTCCTAGTAATTCATTTTTAATATATTTTACAACAATATCGATCTATGACAGATTAAAACCAAATAAACCAACAGGGTGTCCTGAGAAGCACAGCCCTAGGGTATGAAAATACTGTACAACAATGTTCATTACAGCAATCTTTTCAGTAAAAACTAGAAACAACCTAGATTGCCCAACAAGTAGAGAATGGAATATTCAACACCCCAAACCAGCATCTAATTTGCATCAATCAACATAGACAATCTCAAAAATCACTGACATATATATAACATACAAAAGTGATACAATACTGAAGCATGTACACGTGTGAAAGCACAGCAATTCTGCTGAGAAATAAATACCAAATTCAAGATGGAGCTTCCTCTGAGCAAATGGGAAGGGGAAACAGGAGAAAGCCACACACACAGTTAACTCAGTACTTAGAAAATAGTCTTTGTATTAATAAAAAAGATTTGTTACAAATAAGACAAATGTTAAGATTTGACAAAGCTAGGCAGAGGATACATGCACACTGACTGTACCATTCTCTAAAATTTGGGTATTAGAAATATTTCTTTTAAAGACACCAAAAAAAAAAAGCCAAAGAAAATAATACATTTATAATAATTGCAAAAAGAAGAGTTACAGAGTAACTCTAACACAGTAATACAAGAGACAAAATTTAAACTGAAAAAATTAAGAAAGACTTTTCAAGCAGGGTGCAGTGGCTCATGCCCACAGTTCCTGCTCCTCAGGAGGTAAACTGGGAAGAAGGAGCCCAGGAGCTGGAGACTGCAGTAAACTATGATCTGCACTGCACCCAACTCTGAAAAAAAAAAATTAATGAAATAAGAAAAGAGACCAGGTGTGGTGGCTTATGCCTATAGCCCTAGCACTCTGGGAGGCTGAGGTGGGCTCAGCACCCATAGCTCAATGAGTAGGGTGCCAGCCACATACACCAAGGCTGGTGGGTTTGAACCCGGCCCAGGCCTGCTAAACAACAATGACAACTTCAATCAAAAATATCCAGGCGTTGTGGTGGCTGCCTGTAGCCCCAGCTACTTGGGAGGCTGAGGCAAGAGAATCGTTTAAGACCAAGAGTTTGAGGTTGCTATGAACTGTGACTGATGCCACGGCACTCTACCGAGGGTGACATATAGTGAGACTCTGTCTCCAAAAAAAGAGAAAGACAACCATGCCCAGCACTAACTCTTCCAACACAGACACCCCCTTCATGAATATTTATCTTTTTAATTTCACCAAATGTACTTTAAAAAAAAAGAGAAACAATGAACATTCAAAGAGAAATAATGAGCATCTTCTCACCAAAAAAGGATTCAACTGAAATATAACTGCTGAAACAATTGATAAAACCCTAAGAAAAGTGTTACCATCACATCTAGGCAGGTTTAGGTCTTTAAGAATAGGCTAATTTGGCAAGGCACAGTAGCTCAAGCCTGTGATCCTAGCACTCTGTGGGGCTGAGGCAGGGGGACTGCTTGAGCTCAGGAGTTCGAGACCAGCTTGAACAAGAGTGAGACCCAATCTTTACTGAAAAAAGAAATAAAAAAACTAGGCAGGCATGGTGGCAAGTGCCTATAGTGCTAGTTACTTGAAGGCTGAGGCAAGAGGAATGCTTGAGCCCAAGAGTTTGAGGTTGCTGTGAGCCATGACACCATGGCACTCTACCTAAGGTGACAGAGACTCTGTCTTGAAAAAAAGAAAAGAGTAGGCTGATTTAGAAAAGAAAAACTACAGAAGACAAACTTTAAGCTTTCAGCTAAACTAAGGGCCTCTGTAAAACTTTCTCTTGACTACATATTACTACTATATTTTATGATGCATGTTATAAATTATAGAGTTAAAATATAACTATATTTTAGTTAAAATATAACTACATTTATTTATTTTAAAAATAAAATGACTATTTTAACTTACCATCCCACTGGAATTATTTATTCCATTCATATTAATTTTTGTTACAAATCTAACTGATGGAGGAGCTTCTGGGTATTTAGGTCCACATTCTACTTTCAAGCTATATATTCTGTTTTCATAATTTGTCTGGAAGGCAAAAAACAAAAGAACAGTCAAAATAACAAATTTTTTCCTAAAAAAGAAGAAAAGCAAAATATGAATAACTTGATAAGACAGTGTTTATGATTAAGAATTTACTTTTCTACATTCAAATTTATTTGACCTATATGGTTAGAAAAAAACTATAGCAAGCATACTTAAAAAGCAGAGATCTTATAAAATTAAAATAGTCTACAAAGTATATCAATGTGATCAGAACTTGCTTTTTTGAAATGCAAATAATACCTACAATAAATTAGAAGGAAAAACAAATATTTAAATTTATATTTTGCTAAAAAGTTTACACTAGAGGAATGACTTACCTTATATCACACATATATGAAGGTTCACATTTTCCAGGACAGTCCTGTTCATTCCTATTGTCTCAATATTAGTTATTAATAGTGCCTCTTTTCATTCTCAAAGGGTCTTGTTGGATAAAAATGTATATGACTATCCTACTTATACAGCAATCAGTAACTTCTAGCAAAAGGGAAAACACCATATTATACCATCTTGCAGCAATAAAACATAATTATTTCTTGTCTATTAGATATACCTATATTACTACTTCATTAATTTTGTGGTTCATTAAACTTTACCATTATCAGAATTTAGAGACCCATCAGCAAACTTTACATTTATGGATCATTTTAAAATAGAGTTTCCGGCTCGGCGCCTGTGGCTCAAGTACCTAAGGCACCAGCCACATACACCTGAGCTGGCGGGTTTGAATCCAGCCTAGGCTGGCCAAACAATGACGGCTGCAACCAAAAACTAGCCGGGCATTGTAGCAGGCGCCTGTAATCCCAGCTACTAGGGAGGCAGAGGCAGGAGAATCACTTGAGCCCAGGAGCTGGAGGTTGCTATGAGCTGTGATGCCATAGCACTCTACTCAGGGTGACAGCTTGAGGCTCTGTCTCAAAAATAAATAATAAATAAAACAGAGTTTCCTTGGCTTGGTGCCTGTAGCTCAATGAGTAGGACGCCAGCCACTTACACTGAAGCTGGTGGGTTCGAGTCCAGCCCAGGCCTGCTAAACAACGATAACTGTAACCAAAAAATCGCTGGGCACTGTGGCGGGCGCCTATAGTCCCAGCTACTTGGGAGGCTGAGGCAAGGGGATCACTTGAGCCCAGGAGTTGGAGGTTGCTATGAGCTGTGACCAGCACTCTACCAAGGGTGACATATTGAAACTCTGTATCAAAGGAAAAAAAAGGAGTTTCCTGCTCACATGTGATAGCTCATGCCTTTTAATCCTAGCACTTAGGGAGGCAAGGTGGGAGGATCACTTGATGCCAAGAGTTCAAACCAGCCTTGGGAAACCTACATACTGAGATCCCCGTCTCTACAAAAAAATAAAGAAATAAAAATAGCCAGGCTTTGTGCCTGGTATCTGTAGTCCAGTTGCTCAAGAGGCTGAGGCAAGAGGGTCATTTGAGCCCAGGAATTCAAGGCTGCAGTGATAATGACCACACCACCACTGCTGTCCAGCCTGGACAATAGAATGTGACCTTATCTCTAAATAACAAAAAATAAAATAGCGTTTCTTAATCATGCAGTTTTATTAACATTAGCACCTTATAAGACAGCCATTATAAAGCAGACTTAAAGCTTCTAGATTATGCAGGACTTATTTTCATGTCTATAAATTAACTCTACCTTCTCCTATGGTTCTTAATCACTTGGTTAACTTTCTAGTGTAACACTAAAACGGGGAAGTAAAAAGTAAGTGAAAGTGAAAAATTCAATACACGATGCCTCCTATGTAAGACCAGGGAAAAAAGAAGCTAATAAACCATTTACAAATTTTACTTACTCAAACTAATCCCTTTCCTACTCCCAAGTGGAGGTCAGATTTACAATATTAACCCACTATAATGTAAAACATATGCAGTAAATCTCATATATGTTATCAAACGTTTCAATATTTTAAAAAAGAGGTGTAATAAACTCATCCAAATTTAAGAGCAAACAAGTCATAATATGCCCAGCACTTTCACTATATAAAAATATACTTTCACTGCATAAAAAAAAGACTAAAATCAGACATCTCAAGAGAGTATCTTGTCTATGGTTCTCCAATCTGGATGCATATCAGAATCCCACTGTAAAACATGTGTTCACAAAAAAAGACTTCTATAAGAATGCTCATAGCAGCTTTACTTCTAATGGCCAGAAAGTAGATAAAACTCCAAATGTTCATGAAGAGGAGAACTAATAAACATCATTATAGTGAATGCATATAGTAAAATACTACTCAACAATAAAAGGAAACACACTCCTATGTCTGACACAACATAGCTGAGTTGCTCAGACTTTATGCTGAATAAAGAAGTATAACCCCTGGTTAGGTACAGTGGCTCATGCCTGTAATCCCAGCACTTTGGGAGCACAAGGTGGGCAGATCGCCTGAGCTCAGGAGTTCCAGACCAGCCCAAGCTAGAGTGAGACCCCATCTCTAAAAATAACCGAGCACGGTAGCGGGCACTTGTAGTCCCAGCTACTCGGGAGGCTGAGGCAAGAGAATCACTTGAGCCCAAGAGCCCATGCTGTGAGCTATGATGTCAGAGCACTCTACTGAGGGCAACAAAGTGAGACTCTGTCTCAAAAAAAATAAAAAATAAAAAATAAATTTAAAAATGAAGCATAACCCCAAGTGTACCCAGCATGATTTCACTTACCAAATTTCTATAGCATGTAAAACTCTCAGATGCAGGAAGAAGGGTAGGATGAGAAAGGGAGCTTTCTGGGGTGACAGAAGTGTTCTGTATCTCAATAGAGATGTAGGTACCAAGCTACATTTGTCAAACTCATGGTAAGAGAATTCACTATATGTGAATTCTACTTCAATTTTTTAAAATTAGAAAAATCCCTAAGCTAACCTATTAATCTAATTCAATGCTTACAGTACATATCACTCTAACTTTTGACATCTTTGCTTAATTTTATCACTTCTAATTTTTAAATTAACAGCTAAGTTTTTTTCTTATCTAATGATGGCAAGAGCAAGGCGCAGTGGCTCACACCCATCATCCCAGTACTCTGAGAGGCTGAGGTGGGTGAACAGCCTGAGCTTAGGAGTTTGAAACCAGCCTGAGCAGGAGTAAGACCCCATCTCTACCAAAAATAGAAAAAGGGTAGCCAGGAATGATGCTGCCTATAGTCCCAGCTACTCAGAAGGCTGAAGTAGGAGGACTGCTTGAGACCAGGAGTTTGAGGTTGCTGTGAGCCATGATGACGACACTGTATTCTACCCAGGGTGACAGAGCCAGAGTGAGAATTGCACTCTCTAAAAGAAAACAAAACAAAAAGAGCAAACAGAATGGAGAGCAATAAAAGGAACTAATATTTATCAGGTACTCTATTATCTGATCATTATTTCACTTAATTCTCACAACCTTTACATTTTAAAGATGGGGACAGTACCTTCATTTACATAAGAAAACTTGGAAAAGGTGCTAAAGCTGGTCTAACGCCAACAAACACTGCTGCAGAAAAATGCACACAAACACATAGAGAAACAAAACTGTTAATCATATAAATCCAAATAAATACTAGAACACCATAAAAATCTAGGGCTCTTAGCCAATAAAATACAAAAAATAAAAAACATGTAACAGTACGTTCAGGTAAGAGTTTTTCCTAGTATCCTGGCTGGATGTTAATACTCAAAGTAGAAGACAACATTGCTCTCAATATCACATATTCCAAAGAGAAAACGAGTGGCATAAGACACAAACTAGTGTCAGTTTTATGAAAAAGCTACTGAATGTAAGCTGCAACCACCTGCTACAGAGAGGGTAATAAAAAGGAGAAGGTATCCGGTGGTGAACAGAGTCCACCTCCAGAACACCAGGCCCCTGCAGGGCACTGCCCTTCCATCTCTGCCTAGCACCAAAGGAAATGACAGGGGGTTCAGGACATGCTACCCCAAAATACAACACCATGGCAGAAGCAAGGTCACTCTCATCTTCTCCTGTAGTCATCTTCTTCTCACTCTTTCTCCCCTGTAGCAAGTCCCTAAACCTAGCTGACCTCCCCCTGAAGTAATTTGTGCCTTATACCCAGAGAGGTGGACAGAAACACAGAAGAATCTTAAGAAACAAGCCTTGGTAACTTCTCCCAGTTTATCATATTGTTTGTTAACATTAGATCCATTCATGCTTCTGCACCTACCCACTCTTCATCAAACTTAACACAAAAATACAGTTTTTCCTGTTTCTTTGGGTCTTCATATCTGATGCTTTCATGTCACATAAAACTCAAAAAAGAATGTATGTACTTTTCTCTTGTTCATCTGTCTTTGATCACAGGTACTTTGGCCATGAACTTTGTGATGGGTGAGAAAAAAATATTTTGTCCCTTGCACCTCTAAGATCATGACCCATTGGGAGGGGAGAGCCCACGGCAACACCCTGTCTACGTGCCCCATGTTCCCCCCTAGCTAGGAGAGAAGCAGTAGAGGGGCAGCCTTTGTGCCCCTCTGTGGGCCCTAACAGCCAGAGCTTCTGGAGGTTCAGTGACAGCTGAAAGGGCAACTAGCTTGGGGAATCCTGCCAGGGACCGCAGCTGGGTGAAACACAAGCCTCCATGTCCTAGGGCTGTGCTACAAGATCACTGATAAACTCATACACAAGCTCCAGAACACCCTCACTGGAAACAGTGGCTGGAAAAAAATCCAATCTATATTTCAAATTTACATTCCACCAAGTTCTGACTGTTTAATCTTCTAAGTATTAATTCAGAATGTTCATAAGTTATAAGCACTTTTTCCAATCTAACAGACCACAGCAGTAATGTTCACCACCAACAGAGAAAATCAAGGTTTTCACAAATAGCAATTTATAAAAAATTTTAAGTATCAATATTAAATTACCTTCCTCAGATTGTCTTATGGAAAAATAAGAGCAAGGAAGGAAAGAGAGAAACTTTTAGGAGTATATGCAAATTTTATAAAGGAGTATCAGAAAATGATATAAAGATGCATTAATTCATTCTCTAAAGTTATCACTGCTAATTATCATTTTTCTTTTGTAATAAGAGGAAATCTAACCAACAGGAAACACCTGAAATGCTCTCATTGTATGGCTGCAACCAGTATACAAAACCAAAGATTAAAAAAAATAAAAAAAAAAAAAACTGTGTTCTTTCCAGAAGTCAAAAACATTACATAATATACTTTTCAAAGACTTACTGCAGAGAAAACAGTGAAAGGGACCTTTGAGTAAGAAATGTAATGCAGAAGAAAGAACTTCCAATCCAGAAAAAAAATTCTGAATAAAAATACAAACTTTTCTTTTTTTGGGAGGGGGAGACTTTTTTTCCCTCTTCCAAGTAGTCGGGACTATCGGCACCTGCCACAACACCTGGCTATTTTTAGAGACGAGGTCTCACTCTGGCTCAGGCTGGTCTCAAACCTGTGAGCTCAGGCAATCTATCTGCTTTTGCCTCCCAGAGTGCTAGGATTACAGGTGTGAACCACCACACTAGGCCCCTAAAAATAAAAACTTCATCAACCTGAGGAAGACCTAAGAACAAAACACAATGGGCCAGGTTCCAGTAACAACAGTAGAAATAATGTAAGAATCATAGACTTTATGTATTTTATAGATAACAAATTGAGACCTACAACATTTCCACAGCATGTGAAATGTCAGAGGGCAGAGAGCAAAGTACACTCAATATAAACAATTCATAACAGAAACCCTCTGTTAGGCCAGGCCAAGTGGCTCATGCCTATAATCCCAGTACTCTCGGTCACCTGAGCTCATAAGTTCAATACCAGCCTGAGTTAGACCAAGACTCTGTCTCTAGAAAAAAATAGCTGGGTGTTGTCCTAGCTACTCCGGAGGCTGAGGCAAGAGAATAGCTTGAGCCCAAGAGTTTGAGGTTGCTATGAGCTGTGATACCATAGCACTCTATCAAGGGTGACAAAGTGAGACTTTATCTCAAAAAAAAAAAAAAAGAAAAAGAAAAAGAAAAGAAAAGAAAAAGAAAAAGGAACCCTCCATTACACGCAAGGGGGTTAGTAGTATGTTACATCAAAATGATTATTTGTTCTTCCCAAATATCCCCCTCCATTTCCTCACCTTTTCTCCTCTCTATCTGGAATGTTCTCCATCCCCATCACCACCTTCTCAAATCCTACCAGTCAGTCCTTTAGGGCTCATTCCAAAGGCAACTTCCTCCACTGTTCAGCCTTCCTCAATTATTCCAGCTAGAAGAAACATATTCTACAGTCCCGTAGTGAACTTGCTCTGCCATATTTAGAATCTGTCATCTGTACTGATGTTTTCTCCTTTACTAAACTGCAAACACTTTATGGCAAATGACCATATCACCCTTCTTCCCCCCAATCCTCCAGATCAGGTGTCCTCAAACAGGGCCACATGCAGCCCGCTGGGGGGGGGGTTGTCACCACTGCCTGTCCTGCTTAGAAGCCAACTTGCCCAACAGTCTGAGGGACAGTGAACTGGCCCCCTGTTTAAAAAGTTTGAGGACCCCTGCTCCAAATAATCAAGCAACATACCCCGCACACAAGAAGCAACAATAAATAAATACAAAGTAAATTTAAAGGGAGGAATTATTTTAGTTAGATGTTATCATAATTGCTTATTTTAGTATCAATAGTATAAAACTGATTATTCTAAATGACAATAAATAACAAAAAATATATATAATTTATAGCACTGACCCTTGGTGGCCCAATAATCATGCCCGTCCACCTTGTAAGTGTCATATCTTCGTCATCTTCAAGGCCCCAGCTAACTGTACCATCACCTACTCCTTTTTGTCCTTCTTCAAGTTCTTCCAACAAGCGAAAATTACGAGGAACTTTAACTCCTATACAAAAGAACGTCAATGTAAATGTAAAAAGCTCATAATTATAAGAGCTACACATATTTAAGTTCAGCTTTTACCAAATTAATCTTTAACACTTATTTCCCCAAAGATAAAATTCCCTTTAAGAAGCATCTGTCCCGGAAAATACCAAGTCTAAAAGCCCCTCAAAATGAAAACCCTAAGAAAGTACTATATCAAACAGTAACAGCAGTATAGAATGTATATATCAATTCCTAATTCATCAATTTTACACTGATATAAATCAACCATAAGGAAATCATCATAAAGTAAACATTTTCCCTATTTGAGGTTTCTGTTCCTTGCAAGGACTCCACCATCAAACAGGTTACGACCACAAAGTTTGTAAGTGCTAACATTCACTAGTAAGTACTTTTTAATGATTTTTCAAAAGAATTATATTTCTTAGAAAATTCACTCTAAGTTCTATAATGCTGAGGTGGCCCCACCTACAGTCCCCAATCTGCCTCTTCACAGCTCCTAACCAACAGGATCCCACCTCTGTCACCCAGCACCATCACTTAAACCATCACTTGGTAGTTACTCAATTAAAAAACAAATCACTATTCCTAACAGTTTCTCAGAAAACACCCTTTCCTCTTTGTCTCACTGTTTAAATTCTTCACAATCCACTAATCCTTCCCACGCCTCCACTTCATGTCATACATGTTTCTACTCTTCTAGACTTCATCCCTCCTTACTTTATTTCTAAAATCTTTTTTTGAGAGAGAGTCTCACTCTGTCCCCCTGGGTAGAGTGCTATGGTGCCATCATAGCTCACAGCAACCACAAACTCCTGGGCTCAAGTGATCCTCCAGCCTCAGTCACCCACCACAATGTCGGGCTAGTTTTTCTAATTTTTAGCAGAGATAGGTCTGCTCTTGTTCAAGTGATCCTCCCACCTCGGCCTCCAAGAGAGCTAGGATTACAAGCATAAGCCTTATTTCTAATATCTCAACACAAAGAAATCTCTCTGCGTAGAATCTCCTAACGTTTCACATTCCCACTCCTCCATTCTAACCTCCAATCCCAAATCCAACCACAATTATCCCAATTTTTTACAACCTTTCCTAGGACTACTGGTCTGCCTCCCAAAGGATGGACCCTGTGGCCTTCCATTGCTATACACAGCACTGAACATAAAACACCTTCCAACTCCATCACACAAGTCTATAAAAATTATGTGAATGCACTCTAAATCCTCTCTCTGGCTAGGCGCCTATGGCTCAAGTGGCTAAGGCACCAGCCACATACACCTAAGGTGGCGGGTTCAAATCCAGCCAGGGCCCACCAAACAACGATGGCTGCAACCAAAAAATAGCCAGGCGTTGTGGCAGGGGTCTGGGGTCCCAGCTACTTGGGAGGCTGAGGCAGGAGACT
>NW_003852632.1:42660-44000 GCF_000181295.1 Otolemur garnettii
ATTTAATCCTCTTTCTGGCTCTCTTTCATGCACACATACATAGTTATGAGGCAGAAGGAAAAAATGGCATGTCCTTGAAAGCAACTGTCATTTTGTATAACTTCTCTCTGCTGCTGAAATCAAAACATCTCTTTTACTTACTAATTCATAGTACTCCTTCTAGACATGTCACGAAAAGCCAGTATGCACCGTAACTTTAAAAAAACAAAAAGAAACCACTAGCCACTTTGGGTACTGCACCTTACAAAAAGTGCTTGAAAATCCTAAGCCACAAAAATATAGAGCTGTTATAAATCACAAAAGTAGTCATTATGAGTAATAAAAATCTACTTAGCACATATATTAAGTGCGATTTTATATACATATATACACATATAAATGTGTGTATTTTTTTTTTCCATTAACTGTTACTTATGCAGCCCCTGCCCCAAAAATATCAAATTTAAGGGCAGGAAAAGGCTGCAAAGTGTTTAATTCACACCTTTTTGACACCACATCTACTAGTTCCAAAGTGAATGGGCAACACAAAGGATACAAAGTTATTTTAATTAACTTATCACATTTAGTCTTAAAAGCACCCAAAACTGAAGAAGTTATGTGACCTTGGAAGACGTCACATAACTATAAAGGCAGATCCAGTATTAAAAATTCAGTCTCTTGGGCAGCACCTGTAGCTTAGTGAGTAGGGCACTGGCCCCATATACAGATGGTGGCGGGTTCAAACCCAGCCCTGGGCCAAACTGCAACAAAAAATAGCCGGGCGTTGTGGCAGACGCCTATAGTCCCAGCTACTCAGGAGGCTGAGGCAAGGGAATCACCTAAGCTCAAGAAGTGGAGGTTGCTGTGAGCTGTGACGCCACAGCACTCTACCAAGGGCAACAAACTGAGACTCTGTCTCTTAAAAAAAAAAAAAAAAATTCAGTCTCTAGACCTATCCACCACACTCACAGCACCACAGAGGTACAGGCAGCAGGTCCTGCATAGCCAAGGTGGGGGTGGGTGGGAGCACACATCCAGGACTCAGACTGACAAGTTCAACTCTAGCTCTGCTGCCTACTTCATAGCCCCCAGCACAGTCTCCTCACGTATAACAGCAGAACAACAATAATTCCTACCTCATCAAATCATTGTGATAATTAAACAAGAGAATCCATCTGAAACACAGTAAATATTGACCATTTACTAATGATTTATTGATCATTTTCATGTCTGTTTATATCATTAAATGGAATGATATAAAACTTCATTAAGAATAAAAGTTGTGGCTTGGCGCCTATAGCTCAACCAGCTAAGGCGCCAGCCACGTACACCTAAGGTGGCGGGTTTGAATCCCCAGCCCG
>NW_003852632.1:44154-45291 GCF_000181295.1 Otolemur garnettii
AAAAAAAAAAAGAATAAAAGTTGTTAAGAATAAAAGCTCTCTGTAAATTCCTGTAGGGTAGCCCCTGGAAATTTTATCTTAAGCTCTTAAATTTCTATTTATGTAACATTGGGACTTTCTTTAATTTTTTGCAACATTATGGTAATAATCTCTACACTATTTTGCTACTGAATTGTTTTTCACAGTAATCTTTAAAAAGCTTGGATACCCTTGCCATGATGAAGTTATTCTTCCAAGAGTAACTCTAAATTAGAGTTGAATTTCTTTGCCACCTTTTTACTACATATAAGCAAGTCAGTCAGGTGACCTCTACAGGCATCCAAAACCACAAAGTAAACAATGTAAAACTATCATTTCCTTTTACCCAAGTGCCATAAAAGTCACGAACCTAATTACTACTAAACCTTTATCATCTCTCTCTAGCACTTTGAGAAAAGAGTTCTAAGATTAATAATTATTTGTACTTAAAGAATTATAGCAGTAAAAACTATTTTGTTTTTAAAGTATGAGACTCAAAAACAAACAGCTATGTTTTCAAATGCAGGGCTAAAACGCTAATGACTATGAAAAAAGCGGTAAGCTGGGAGTCTTGCTCCATAAAAGCTGCAGTTTACAGGCATTACCCTCCTTTGGAACTCCTGCATTAGGTGATAATTACAGAACTACTAGTAGTCAGTCCCCAAACCGGCTCAACAATCCAAATCTCCAAACATCCTCCTAATCCAGTCTCCTGATTACTACCTCACAATGAACCACCACTCCTGAGAGATCAGACCAAAATTAGCAACACCCTAAAAGGCAAACATCCTCAAGGACCTGTGTCCAATCTTTAATCTGAAATGCATCTATCTGCTACCTAGTTACTTGCTTTTAACTCCCACAAAACCAAAAATGGGCATAAAGACTGCCAAATAAATACTAGAATGAGTCTTGGCATGCTGTGCTTATTAGGAACACAGATTTTCTAACTTTAATTCATAAACATTTTCCCTTATAGTCTGGTGCGGGGGGCAACTTTTGACATTTTTTGAATAATAGGGAAGATAAAGCACAAATAGAACTTTGACTAGAGGCTTGGCACCTGTGGCTCAAGTGGCTAAGGTGCCAGCCACATACACCTAAGGTGGCAGGTTCAAA
>NW_003852632.1:45508-47505 GCF_000181295.1 Otolemur garnettii
AAAAAAAAAAAAAAAAAGGACTTTGACTAGATATTTTTAAATATGGGAGATCTCATTTTATATCCTTCTACACTGACTAGGTAAATGATCAACCTACTCAAAAATTAAAGGGAAAACATCTATAGGAATGGCATATATTTTTTCCACCTTATTTCCTTTCTAATCCCACCTTAGCTGCCATTCATAAACATCCTGGTCCACCATGGGTCCCTTTGCTCCTTCCCCACTCCCACCTTAAGGAAGAGGGTGTTAGGGGCACATTGTGGTGGATGACTGACCCCTTCAGGTTTTCACACCTAGCTTGACCTCATTTTCCCTCTGAAGAATGCCCTTAGACACCTGGGTATCTATCAACTCATTAAAAGTCTCACCTATAATTCTAGCTTTCTGGTTCCTGCCCCACTGAATTCTGAGTGCCCCTCAATCTCTACAGTTGATTTGGTTGAAAATAACATTCATTGAGCCCTTCATATGTGACAGACATTTGCTAAAAACTTTACATGCAGGGCGGTGCCTGTGGCTCAAGGAGTAGGGCACCCGCCCTAGACAAAAACTGCAAAAACAAAAACTTTACATGCAGAAGAATTTTATTAAATCTCCACCTTGTAAGTTGTTATCAACATCACCATTTTACTAAGAAAACGAAGGCTTTTATTATTAGATTGAGTCTTATGAAACTCCTAATATTCAGGCATCTTTTAAACCATCGGAATCAGCAATTACATAAAGTTCAATTTAACAACACCTACAGCGAGTAGGGGAGACTTGGGTTCCAAAACCCAAGCTCATAGCTGTTATTCTCCTGTGCTGGGTTTGGATGGCAATCATTTCCCTAGCTTCCAGGAAAATTTTCCCCACTTCCTGCAAATCTGATGGGGATGGGGAACATCACCTTAACCAACTATGAGAGCAACTTTTATAATAAATCCTATTCTACCTCTCTCAAAAGAACTTTTAAATAAAGTGAAGCACTCCCATAGAAATCATGATTTTTACATACATATTCAAAGCAAAATACTCCTGTCCAGGGAAGTAAAATAACCACCATCTTATAATTTTTATATATATCTACATTTTACAAAGACTCAAGACATAAAGTAACTCATTCAAGATCATGGCAAGCCAGTAGCTCTCTCTAAACTAAAATTCAAATTTCTCCAACACAGGGTACAACACTCTTTCTGTTACTATATAATACATGTCAAAAATCCAGAAAATAAAGAGGAAATAAATAAATACAGGACAGAGACTAAAGAATGTAAATAATTAAAATGCAGATTTTTCAAAAGCTACTCACTGTTGAAATCCTGTATGTAAATAAAAATACTGTAAAGAAAGTTTTAAAATTTAAGTCCAAGAAATACAGACTTACCTTCCAGTTTTGCATGCTTAAGAGAGTAACAGACACATTTATAAGAGCTCTCTATAATATTTCCTAATTTTTTTAGAAACTTAAAATATTTGTTTGGTTCTATTTTCAGTTTATTTTTTTCTTTCTTCTTTTGTTTCTGTTTGAGACATAGTTTCACTGTCACCCTAGGTAGAGTGCCATGGCATCCTAGCTCACAGCAACCTCAAACTCCTAGGTTCAAACGATTCTCTTGCCTCAGCCTCCCAAGTAGCTGAGACTTAGACACCCGCCATAACGCCCAGCTAGTTTTCTATTTTTAGTAGAGATGGGGATCTTATTTTTGATCAGGCTGGTCTTGAACTCCTGAGCTCAAGCAACCCACTTTGCCTCCGCCTCCAGACTTTAATATATCTTCATGACTTGAGGATGAAGGATTTCCTATAAGTATATACCAAAAGACTGATGACTAAAATTAAAAACTGCAGTTTCACAAGACAAATGAAAAAATGAGCTACCAACTGAAAGAAGATATGAACATAGGCTCGGCGTGGCTGTGGCTCAAGTGGCTAAGGCGCCAGCCACATACACCTAAGGTGGCGGGTTCAAATCCAGCCCGGGCCCGCCAAACAACGATGGCTGCAACCAA
>NW_003852632.1:48480-49818 GCF_000181295.1 Otolemur garnettii
GTCTTGACAAATTCTTGGTTTGGCCAAAGTTGTAGAGAATGGAAGTTCATTCATTACAGAAGTTAAAATAAACTGCTACAACTACTTTGGTTAGCAATAATGGTAATGATTGTATGAAACTGTCCTTATGAACTGGATGCAAGGAAAGAACTAAGAGTAAGGGCCCCCAAAACTTTGTGAAGGAACAGGCTTAACTAAAATAATGACAATAATAAGCCAGCTCCCCTTGTTTGCTTCTCTATAATTGCTCCTCTAAAGGCACAAGTGGTAGCTATAAAGATTCTTAACTTTGGTTCGGCGCCTGTGGCTCAAGTGGCTAAGGCGCCAGCACGTACACCTAAGGTGGCGGGTTCAAATCCAGCCCGGGCCCACCAAACAACAATGACGGCTGCAACCAAAAAATAGCCAGGCGTTGTGGTGGGCGCCTGTGGTTCCAGCTACTTGGGAGGCTGAGGCAGGAGACTCGCTTGAGCCCAGCAGTTGGAGGTTGCTGTGAGCTGTGATGATGGCACAGCACTCTACCCAGGGGGATAGCTTAAGGCTCTGTCTCCAAAAAAAAAAAAAAAGATTCTTAACTTTTCTCCATAAATAACAGCACCTGTTCAGAACCTAGAGGTAGTCTTTGAGATATCTTCCAGGCCCTGCATTCCAGTGCATCTAGGCCAAGAAACTGACTCCTCAGCTGGTTTGGTCTCCCAGCCAAGGTCCTGCCTTCCAGTAACTGACCCACCCACACAGAGGCCCACACCAAAGCACCAATGGTTCCATCCTGAAACCAGCCAATTAGTAGACCCTGACTGCCTAACCCTTTGCTCATCAAACTGTTTTTAAAAACCCTGTCCCCTCATTTCTCGTGGAGGCAGATTTGAGAGATTTCACCTGTCTCCCCACTTAGCACTATGCAGAACAAACACTTGGCTGTAAACCTTGTTGTCTCTGAGCGTTGGCTTTCTCTTGGGCAGTGGATAGAAGAACTTGGCTGGGAGGAAACAGGTATAGATCTCAGGCATAGTCCTAGAGAAACTCAGGTGAGTATTCACAGAAAAGCATGAACAAAAAATGCTGCCTAAGGCATGGCACCTATAGCACAGTGGTTACAGTTCCAGCCACATGCACCAAGGCTGGCAAGTTCAAACCCAGCCTGAGCTAAACAACAATGACAACTGCAACAAGAAAATAGCCAGGCTCGGCGCCTATAGCTCAACCGGCTAAGGCTGAGGTGGTGGGTTCGAATCCCCAGCCTGGACCCGCCAAACAACAATGACGCTGCAACCAAAAAAAATAGCCGGGCGTTGTGGCGGGCGCCTGTGGTCCCAGCTACTTGGGAGGCGGAGGCAG
>NW_003852632.1:49952-53257 GCF_000181295.1 Otolemur garnettii
AAGAAAATAGCCAGGCTTTGCGGCAGGTGCCTATAGTCCCAGCTACTTGGAAGGCGGAGGCAAGAGAATCGCTTAAGCCCAAGAGTTTGAAGCTGCTGTGAGCTGTGATGCCACAGCACTCTACCGAAGGCAACATACTGAGACTAAGCCTTGAAAAAAAAAAAAATGCTGCCTAAGCACTGTTTGTAATAGAGAATATTTAGAAATAGCCTATACAGCCAGGCGCAGTGGCTCACACCTGTAATCCTAGCACTCTGGGAGGCCAAGGCAGGTGAATTGCTTGAGCTCATGAGTTCAAGACCAGTCTGAGCAAAAAAGCGAGTCCCTGTCTCTATCAAAAATAGAAGAACTGAAGCCAGAGGATTGCTTGAGCCCAAGTTGGAGATTACTATGAGCTATGATGCCATATCACTCTACCCAGGGTCACAGCTTGAGGCTCTAATATCTCAAAAAAAAAAAAAACTTTCAAACATTAGATTTTTTTCTGTTTATTCTAGTCTGCAGGCCTCACATCCACTTCCATTTAGCTTTATGTTAAACAGCTCTCAATCACTACATAGATGTGTTCACATGCAGGCAATCCTTGCTGTGTATGGTTCCCATATGCATTAAACTCAGTTACCATGGTTTAGATAAATAATACCTATATCTCAATAAAACAGCTAAAACTTCAGTTACCATAGTATATTAATTGATAGTAATTTTGTAAAGTAAAAGCTTTGCTTCCAGCTCTTTAGTCCACAAATTACTACATAAATAAGAGGTGTGTATCATGAGCAATAACTAATCACATTTTTTTCAAAGTCTGTTGATGATAGTTTACTGCTCATCTGTTAACAGTTCAGACACAAAGAATGCAACTGTTGCCTCCTTATCAGTAGAAAGCACCAATGATGTTTTCAAACATAGTAAAAAAGTAAATAAATAAATCAACAAGAATGAAAGTACAGCAAAGAAATAAAAACTGTTAAGCTGGAAGTGAAATTTGAATCAAGTACAAAGGCTAGGTGCAATGGCTCACACATGTAACCCTAGCACTTTGGGAAACCAAAGTGGAAGGATCTTTTGAGGCTAGAAGTTTGAGACCAACCTGGGTAACACAGCAAGACAGTATTTCTACAAAAGTAAGAGGCTCAGCGCCTGTGACTCAAGTGGCTAAGGCGCCAGCCACATACACCCAAGGTGGCAGGTTCGAATCCAGCCTGGCCCACCAAACAATAATGGCTGCAACCAAAAAATAGCCAGGCGTTGTTGCGGGCACATGTGGTCCCAGCTACTTGGGAGGCTGAGGCAGGACTCACTTGAGCCCTGGAGTTGGAGGTTGCTGTGAGCAGTGAAGCCATGGCACTCTACCCAGGGGACAGCTTGAGGCTCTGTCTCAAAAAAAAAAAAAAAAAAAAGTAAGAAAAAATTAGCCAGGCATTACATAGCATTCCAGAGCCTAAGGTGTTTAAGGAAGGTTACAGTGAGCTATGATGATGTGACTGCACTCTAGCCTGGTCAACAGAGTAAGAAGCTGTCTCTAACAAAACAAAAGCAAAAAATATATATAAAGGTGTAGGACTGATGCCCATGGGAATGTGGACACTGCTGCCATTCAAGGGACTCTACATGTGCAACTAGAAAAACTTCATTATGGTGAGCTCATCAAAATAAATAAGAAAATTAGTTGTGAGGAAAAGATGATATCCCAGAGGAGTGAAAACTTTACAATAAAACAACTCAAAGATAGTTTCTAACACTGAAAGTACAAAGGATAAAATATTGGAAAATGGTCCAAACTCAGGACTATGCCAATTCACCAAAGCTTAGAAACGAAGCTTGCTATAGAGAAGGGTGGTACAAAATGGCAGGAAAGGACTCTCCAGTGATCACCCCGCCTCCAAAAAAAAAATCAATTTGAACTACCCACGAACAAAATGCCTTCACAAAACCTAAGGAAACCAGGTGATAGATCACAATACCTGGTCCTACCATATAATAAGATTTACTGAAGAACATAGGAAACGTAGTTTTGCATTACCCGCATTACCCCTCTCCTAATCCAAGGCATCACAGTACAAAGAGAGATACTGTCTACTTGTGAGGAAAAGAGGAAAGCAAAAGAGGACTTTGCCTTAGACCCCCAAGCTGGGCCTACCACAGTAAAACTCAGCACTGAGCAAACCCCCACAGCCTGTTTTAAGGCTGCAACACACAAACTATGCCTCCATACTCGTCCCACCAGCACCGGGTGAGAATGTGTAGCCTCTTCAGATAGATTCAATCGGCAGTACGCATCACTGCTGGCCAACTACTGCAACCTTGGACTCTGGAAAAGTCTTGTCAGCAGACAGGGCTCAACAGTTACAAGCTTCAAACACACCCTGGTGTCGTCGTCGTAGTCTAAGCGGCCATGGGCTATGGGTACACCCCATTGCTGAACCAGCCTCAGTGACCACAGGATTCCAACCTGACGCTGTGCCACCACTGTAGCCCTAGACTTAGCATATCCCCTAGGCCTGCAACATCTGCAGTAGTCACAGGCTTAGCGACCATGCTAAGTGGTCTGCCCAGAATTTCTGAACAGGCTTACTGCTAAAGGGTACCCCCGACAAAGCCCAAAAGAAAAGACTGGAATAAATACCTCCTCCTTCACTGCGCAAACACCGACACATGACCAAAAGGACCAAGAACATTCAGACATCACCAAACAAACAAAATAAGGTGCCAATGGCCAAGACTACAGATATAGAGGTATATAAACTGCCTACAAAAAATTCAAATTAATTGTCTTAAAGGAGCTCAGTGAAGTTCAATAAAATACAGAGAAACAATTCAACAAAATGAGGAAAATAACTGACAAGAACAAGAAATTTAATGAGACTGAAATAATTTTTTCAAAAAACTCAAACAGAAACTCCAGAGCTGAAAAATACAATAAATAAAGTGAAAAGTGTAATACAGAAGAACAGAATTGATCAAACTCTAAAACAGGTTATTTGAAAATACGCGGGCAGAAGAGAAAAAATAAAAAGGAGTGAAGAAAACATATAGGTTTTATGAAATAACATCAAAAGAGCAAACGATCAGTGGGTGGTACCTGTGGCTCAGTGAGTAAGGCACCAACCCCATATACCAAGGGTGGTGGGTTCAAACCTAGCCTTGGCCAAACTGCAACAACAACAACAAAAATAGCCAGGCATTGTTGCAGGCACCTGTAGTCCCAACTACTCAGGAGGCTGAGGCAAGAGAATTGCCTAAGCCCAAGAGCTTGGAGGTTGCTGTGAGCTGTGAGGCAATGGCACTCTAACAAGGGCGATGGA
>NW_003852632.1:53576-55789 GCF_000181295.1 Otolemur garnettii
AAAAAAAAAAAGATAAAGGGGCAGAAAGCATATAAATATCTCACTACAGGAAAAGTCAAATGTCTTTAATCAGATTCAATCCAAATTACCCACAAACATGTCATAGTTAAAGCCCCAAAACATGGACAGAATTTTGAAGACTGGAAGAGAAATGAAGTAAATAACATATAAGGAGCCCCTCCCCCCCAAAATGATAATGTTGCAGGGGTTAAAGTGTACAGGTAGTTTTTTTAATGCAATCAAAGCAGTTATTAGCTTCATAAAACTTTTTTTTTTTGGAGACAAGAGTCTCACTATGTCGCCCTCAGTAGAGTGCCATGGCGCCACAGCTCACAGCAACCCCCAACTCTTGAGCTTAAGTGATTCTCTTGCCTCAGCTTACCAACTACAAATTCTTGACTGTTTTGATCAAGACTTAATATATACAAGGGTTGGGCAGCACCTGTGGGTCAAAGGAGTAGGGCACTGGCCCTATATGCCGGAGGTGGCAGGTTCAAACCCAGCCCCAGTCAAAAAAAAAAAGAAAACTGCAAAAAAAGACTTAATACATACAAGAGTCAAGAAGTCCCAAGTAGCTGGGACTACAGGCGCCTACCACAACGCCCAGCTATTTTCGGCTTGCAGTTGTCACTGGTGTTTAGTAGGCCTGGGGCTCGAACCTGCCAGCTTTGGTGTATGTAGCCAGTGCCCTACTCACTGAGCTACAAATGCCGAGCCTATAAGACATTTTCTGTAACACCATAGTAACGTAACCACAAAGGAAAAAACCTATGAAAGATACACTCCCCCAAAAGTAAAGAAAAATCACTTAACCGCCAAAGACGACAGTAAAGAGGAAGAAAGGAAGTAAAGAGCTACAAAACAAATAGAATAATTAACCAAAAGGCAGAAGTAATAATTACCCTAAACATAAGTGAATTCAATTCTCCAATCAAAAAACACGGGTCACTAAGCCAGGTGTAGTGGCTCACGCCTGTAATTCTAGCACTCTGGGAAGCTAAGGTGAGTGGATTGTTTGAGCCCAGGAGTTTGAGACCAGCCTGAGCCAGACCAAGACCCCTGTTTCTACTAAAAAATTAGAGAAAAACCAACCAGACATGGTGGCAAGGACTTGTAGTCCCAATTAGTTGGGAGGCTGAGACAGGAGGTTCGCTTGAGCCCAAGAGCTTGAGGTTGCTGTGAGCTATGATAATGCCACAGCACTTCTACTGAGAGAGACTGTGCCAAAAACCAAAAATACAGTCAGTAAATGTAGAAAGAAAAATTCCAACTGTATGCTGCCTAAAAGAGACTAACTTCACCTGTAAGGACACACCTAGACTGAAAGTGAAAGAATGGAAAAAAGATACCTCTTGCAAATGGTGAGCAAGAATAGCTATACTTATATCTGATAAAATAAATTTTAAGCCAGGTACAACAGCTCACACCTGTAATCCTAGTACTTTGGGAGGCCAAGGCAGGTGAATTGCCTGAGCTCAGGAGTTTGAGACCAGTCTAAGCAAGAGTGAGACCTTATCTCTAAAAATAGCTGAGTGCTGTGGTAGGCGCCTGTAGACCCAGCTACTGGGGAGACTGAGGCAAGAGAATCACTTGAACCCAAGAGTTTGAGGTTGCTATGAGCTGTGATGCCACAGCACTCTAACCAGGGTGACAGTTTGAGACTGCCTCAAAAAAAATTTTTTTTTAATTATGGATACAAAATAGTATTAATAAATTACTATTCTCTAGAACAGCATTTCTTCTTCTTTTTTTTTTTTGAGACAAATTCTCACTTTGTTGTCCTCAGTAGAGTGCCATGGCATCATAGTTCGGAGCCACCTCAAACTCTTGGGCTCAAGTGATTCTCTTCCCTCAGCCTCCCAAGTAGCTGGGATTACAGGTGCCTGCCACAATGCCCTCATATATTTTAGAGATGGGGTCTCAGTCTTGCTGAGGCTGCTCTTGAACCTATGAACTCAGTCTAACCACCCACCTTGGCCTCCCAGAGTGCTGGGATTACAGGTGCGAGCCACCACGCCCAGTGTAGAATATTATTTTTTAAGCTACACCATTTGAAATCCTCTGCCTCTTGGAAAGGGGAACCTGGCCAGTGGGTTCTCCATCAAAGTCCCTCTTCCATCCATAAGAAAGGTCAAAGAGGCTCGGCGCCTATAGCTCAACCGGCTAAGGTGCCAGCCACATACACCTAAGGTGGTGGGTTCGAATCCCCAGCC
>NW_003852632.1:57773-59938 GCF_000181295.1 Otolemur garnettii
GCACTCTACCCAGGGGGACAGCTTGAGGCTCTGTCTCAAAAAAAAAAAAAAGAAAGAAAGAAAAAACATAATGCAAAGTTTCTTCTGGATTCATCTCCTTTCCAATTTGACAATATTATCAATTATCTAAAGCACACAAAATAGAATAATAGCTTAAAACCAACCAGTGCAAGTTTTTAGCAATAGTTTCACATCAAATTTCAGTGGTTTAAGAAAACTCAATTAGGCTCAGCTCCGGTAGCTCAAGCGACTAAGGCCCAGCCACATACACCTGAGCTGGCAGGTTGGAATCCAGCCGGGGGCCTGCTAAACAACAATGACAACTACAACCAAAAAATAGCCCTGTGTTGTGGCGAGTGCCTGTAGTCCCAGCTACAGGAGAGGCTAAGGCAAGAGAATCGCTTAAGCCAGGAGTTGGAGGTTGCTGTGAGCTGTGATGCCACTGCACTCTACCCAGGGCGACAGCTGTCTCAAAAAATAAAAGAAAACTCAACTACCTAAAATACACTCTCTTCCTAACTGTACCAAGGTTTCAAATTTCTAAGTCTAAAAACAGAGTGAACTACAACGATGTTGTAATATAAACTAAAAAGGATAATATGCTTCCAATGTACAATATGCTAATAAACCAGCAAATGTTACAGTTTATATTCAACTTGGAAAAACACAGATGTGGGGCAACACCTGTGGCTCAGTGTGTAGGGCACCGGCCCCATATACCGAGGGTGGAGGGTTCGAACCCCGCCCCAGCCAAACTGCAACAAAAAAATAGCGGGACGTTGTGGCAGGTGCCTACAGTCCCAGCTACTCGAGAGGCTGAGGCAAGAAAATCGCCTAAGCCCAAGAGCTTGGAGGTTGCTGTGAGCTGTGAAGCCACAGCACTTAACCGAGGGCAGCAAAGTGAGACTCTGTCTCTTAAAAAAAAAAAACACAGAGATGTGTATCAACACTTTTAAATAGTAAAACTTAACATTTTAAACTTACATGTGGAAATGGTCCTATTTATAAAACCTCGGCGTTAACAATTTCAAAGTCTGTACTCTAAGAAAACCAAACACTGTATTCAGCAGTCGAGGGATGAGTAGCTTATCTAAGAAACCACTTGTTCGTTTAGCTCTCATCTTGCCCTGTCCTTTTGTTTGCACTGCAGTTTCTCACAAACGAAAAGGTATCACGTATTCATTCAGGTAAGAACAATCATCTCTCCTCTATTCCAAAGAGCGTTATTAGTTCCCTCCTCCTCCAGCCGGGTCGAGGAGAGACCTGAGGAACTGGAGCCCCCTCACTCCACGCCCATCGGCCTGACACCGCCCCCGGTACCCAAACCTGACTCCCGCCCACCTCAGCCTCCTCTTCTCTTTTGCTTACTGTCTTTAGCTCGTAAATCCGACCCGCGCGGGAGCCACCCCGCCCCCAACACGGGGGCGCGCGGCCGACGCGCGAGCTCAACCCGCCACCCGCGACAGCCGCCCGGGCCCTCGGCGCCCGCGCGGGTCCCGCCCCGACGTTCCCCGGCCCCGGGCTTCGCTAAACAGAGAGCACAACATTCGAGACAGCGCACTCGGAATTCTCCCACACGGGGAGCACCCGACCGCCAACAGCAGCCTGAGGGACAGAGCCGGGTCGGAGCGGAAAAGACTGCAACCCCTCCCGGGGACCGACCTGTGGAGACCGCCATCTTATCCTGCAGGCCGACGCAGCCGCCCGCACGCACGGGACGTTGCGCGTCACTTCCGGAAGCGCGCCGCTAGCCTGGCGTCAACACAGGCTCCGCCCCCGGCGTCGTGGCTCCAGGGGGGACCCAGCAGTGGCAGTTCGAGCTCTGGTTTTGCGACGCTGAGCTGTCAGCTGCTTTTTATCTGCCTGCGACACTGCTCTGAAACTAAGACGCTGAAGAGTGAGTTCGAGACAGGGTTGGGCGACGAGTCTGAGGCAAGCTCCGTGACATAGAACAAAAAGACAAAGCGATTGTGAAAAGGCGTGTAAAGCGGACAACGGCCGCCGGTACCATGAGCGCGGAGTCCAGGGAGAAAAGAGAGCACGCGCCCGGTTTCAGTCTCTTACTACATTAAAAGAAGCTGTTATTAATGATTTATATTGATTAGATGCGGAAGTGGTAATGTTTCGGTAAAATTGAGTTACATAAAATGTTACTAAAACGAAAA
>NW_003852632.1:60556-61911 GCF_000181295.1 Otolemur garnettii
TGTCTCAAAAAAAAAGAGTCGGACAATAGACTTA
Organism: Otolemur garnettii; assembly: GCF_000181295.1. Lineage (NCBI taxonomy): Eukaryota > Metazoa > Chordata > Mammalia > Primates > Galagidae > Otolemur > Otolemur garnettii. The sequence continues at coordinate 60,591 of NW_003852632.1, forward strand.
AAAAACCCTAAGAATTAAACTAATTTATTTCTTCATTGATTTGCTTTGATATATGCATAACAGTGAAACATGATTCACATATATGTCCAAGCCTAAAAAGATCATTCACGAAGTATAAAATAAATTCCCTAAGTAGGAGGCATTATGTCATTCAAGACGCAAAGATTTTACATCCTTAGTTTTCTCTATAGCAAAATTGGAAATGTTTGTTGCTGCTGTGTAACTTCTCACAAACGTAGAAGCTGTAAGACAGTAGTAATACACGTTGTAAGCAATGAAACCAAACTTCAAACAAGTGAAATAACTTTTCTTTCTTTCTTTCTTTTTTTTTTTTTGAGACAGAGCCTCAAGCTATTTCCCTGGGTAGAGTGCCTTGGCTTCATAGCTCACAGCAGCCTCCAATTTTGGAGCTCAAGCAATCTTCACCTCAGTTTTTCTATTTTTAGGAGAGATGGGGGTCTTGCTTTTGCTCAGGCTGGTCTCGAACCTGTGAGCTCAAGCATTCCACCATCCTCAGCTTCTCAGAATGCTAGGATTACAGGCGTGAGCCACTGTGCCCGACCTGAAATGACTTTTCTAAGAACAGATAGTTACAAGAGAGCCAGGATTGATTATAGTGCAGTCCTCATTCCTAGTTTCTTTCCATTGTGAGGTTTGTCAGCATACTTGTGGATGCTGGGGTTGCTGTCTATAGTGATACCCTATGATCTGAAGGTTTGAATTTCAAGGGTAATTGTAATGCAGAGAAGAAATCACTGCGGGGTGGGGGGGGGTGGCAGGGGAGGATTCTTAGTTCTTTCCTTCTTACACAATTACCACACCTCTTACAAAGCCTGAAGCCTTGGGAAAAGAAAGACCCACTTCTTAATTGCAGAACTTGGAGTGTCAGCTGCTTTTGCTTCTTAGCTGGTCCTACGTTTGCCCCCAAATATGAAGTGATGCCATATAGCATTCTGTTAACATTTGCTTCACTCACTGTGGTGGACAGCCTCTAGAATGACCCCCAAACATTCCCTCCTGGCATTCATGCCCTTGTTTTGTGTAATAGAAAAGATAGAAATACTGTAATAATCAGTTCTGAGGTTATGTTTTTAAAAGGTTGGATTCTGGCTCAACGCCTGTGGCTCAAGCGGCTGAGGCACCAGCCACATACACCTGAGCCGGCGGGTTCGAATCGAGCCCAAGCCAGCCAAACAACAGATGGCTGCAACAAAAAAAAATAGCCAGGCATTGTGGCGGGCACCTGTGGTCCCAGCTACTTGGGAGGCGGAGGCAGGAGACTCGCTTGAGCCCAGGAGTTGGAGGTTGCTGTGAGCTGTGA
>NW_003852632.1:62979-68166 GCF_000181295.1 Otolemur garnettii
TATTTTTTTTTTTTCAGACAGCACCTCAAGCTGTCCCCCTGGATAGAATGCTGTGGCATGACAGCTCATAGCAACCTCCAACTCCTGGGCTCAAGCGAGTCTCCTGCCTCCGCCTCCTAAGTAGCTGGGACCACAGACGCTCCCCACAACACCTGGCTATTTTTTCGTTGCAGCCATCACTGTTGTTTGGCGGGCCCAGGCTGGACTCAAACCCAGCACCTTAGGTGTATGTGCTAGCACCCTAGCCACTTGAGCCACAGGTGCTGAGCCTTTTTTTTTTTTAAGTAACTTGTTTCATTAATTTTCTGAATTTTTTTTGTTTTCAATTTCATTAATCTCTGATTTAATTTTGGCTATTTCTTTTCTTCTGCTCAGTTTACCATTAGATTGGTCTTCTTTTTCCAATTTCCTAAGTTGGTATGTGAGTATGCTGATGTGCTTTTTTTTTTCAAACATAGGCTTCTAGTGCAATAAATTTTCCTCTCAGGACTGCTTTTGCTGTCTCCCACAGATTTTGGTAACTTGTTTCTTCATTGTTGTTATGATTGAGGAACTTAACAAGTTCCTCTTTTATCTCTACCTGAACCCAACTATCATTCAGCATAAGCTTGTTTAATTTCCATGCCTTTCTGTGAGGATGAATGTTTTTGCTGGAGTTGAGTTCTACCTTTCTAGCCTTGTGGTCTGAGAAGAAACAAGGTATAATTTCTATTTCTTTAATTTTGCCACGCTTTGATTTAGATCCTAGGATGTGGTGATTTTAGAATATATACCCTGGGCTGATGAGAAAAAAGTATATTCTTTTTGCTCTGGGATGGTGTGTTCTGTGTATGTCTATTAATCCCATTTGTTCTAGGCTCACATTTAAGTCCTTTCTATTCTTGTTTAGTTTCTGTTTAGTTCTGTGAGAGGGGTGTTAAAATCCTGGACTATTAAGGTGTTATGGTATATCATGTTGCTCAGGCACCTCAAGGTCTGTTTCATAAATCTAGGAGCAATTAAGTTGGGTGCATAACTATTCAAAATTGAGATTATCTTCTTTTTTTTTTAGAGATAGAGTCTTACTTTGTCACCCTCAGTAGAGTGCTGTGGCACCACAGCTCACAGCAACCTCCAGCTCTTGGGCTTAGGTGATTCTCTTGCCTCAGCCTCCCGAGTAGCTGGTGCCTGCCACAACGCTCGGCTATTTTTGTTGTTGTTGTTGTTGTTGCAGTTTGGCCAGGGCCGGGTTTGAATCCACCACCCTCAGTATATGGGGGCCAGCGCCCTACTCACTGAGCTACAGGCGGCTCCCCAAGATTATCTTCTTGTTGTATTGTTCCTTTGAGCAGTATGAAGTGTCCATCTTTGTCTTTCTTTTTCTTTTATTTATTTATTTTTTTTCTTGAGACTGAGTCTTACTATGTCACCCTCAGTAGAGTGCTATGGTGTCACAGCTCACAGCAACCTCCAACTCTTGGGCTTAAGCAGTCTCTTGCCTCAGCCTCCCAAGTAGCTGGGACTACAGTTGCCCGCTGCATGCCAGGCTATTTTTCTGTTGCAATTGTCATTGATGCTTAGCTGGTCCAGCTGGGTTTGAACCTGCCACCCTCGGTGTACGTGGCTGGCACCATAACCACTGTGCTACAGGTGCCAAGCCCATCTTTGTCTTTTCTAACTGATTTTGAATCTGCTTGTATCTGAGAATAAGACTGCAACCCCTCCTTTCTTATGATTTCCATTTGCTTGAAATACTGTTTTCCATCCCAGCAACCTGAGTCTTGACTTGTCCTTCAGGGCTAGGTATGTCTCCTGGAGACAGCATATGGATGGCTTGTGTTTTTGTATCCAGTCAGCCAATCTTTGCCTCTTCAGTGGGGAACTCAGTCCTTTGACATTTATTAAGAATATCGATAAGTGTGGTAGAATTTTATAAATCTTGTTATGAGAAAATCTGTTATGTAATTTTATTCTTTATACCATTGTGGAAGCTAAGTTTTGGCCTTTGACTTCTAGGTGTTTACTTTGGTGGTGGTCCATTGTGGTGTTCAGTCTTGAGAATACGTCTAAGTATTTCCTATAGAGCTGGTCTTGATGTGGCGAATTTCCTCAGTACTTCTGTATCTGCGAAAGATTTGATTTCTCCATCAATTTTGAACCTTAGTTTAGCAGGATACAGGATTCTGGGCTGAAAATTATTTTGTTTAAGGATGTTGAAGGAGGATGACTATGCACATCTGACTTAGAAAGGTTCACTTGAAAAGTTTGCTGTCAGCTCGGCACCTGTGGCTCAAGCAGCTAAGGTGCCAGCCACATACACCTAAGGTGGCAGGTTCGAATCCAGCCCGGACCCACCAAACAACAATAATGGCTGCAACCAAAAAATAGCCGGGCGTTGTGGCGGGTGCCTGTGGTCCCAGCTACTTGGGAGGCTGAGGCAGGAGACTCGCTTGAGCCCAGGAGTTGGAGGTTGCTCTGTCTCAAAAAAAAAAAAAAAAAGAAAAGTTTGCTGTCATCCTAATAGCTCTGTCCCTGTAGGTCAGTTGGTGCTTACTCCTGGCTGCTTGCAAAATTTTCTCCTTCATCTTGACTTTGGACAGGTTCATTACAATGTGTCTTGGAGAGTCTCTATTGAGTTGAGATGACCCGGGGTCCGATATCCATCTGAAAGGAGTTTGTTGGGGTCTTTAGTAAAACTTGGGAAGTTTTCATTTATGATAGTCTCCAGTAGGGCTTCCATACCTTTGGGACTATCTTCTTCCCTTTCATGGATTCCTATTATTTGTATGTTTGATTATTGCATGGTGTCTCGTAGTTCTCTCATAGTAAGAGCCTGCTCTGCTTTTTCTCTCTTCTTTTTTTTTTTTTTTTTTTTTTTTTTTTTTTTTTTTTGAGATGGAGCCTCAAGCTATCCCCCTGGGTAGAGTGCTGTGGCATCACAGCTCATAGCAACCTCCAACTCCTGGGCTCAATCGAGTCTCCTGCCTCAGCCTCCCAAGTAGCTGGGACTACAGGCACCGGCCACAATGCCCAGCCATTTTTTGGTTGCAGCCATCATTGTTGTTTGGCGGGGGATTCGAACCCGCCACCTTAGGTGTATGTGGCTGGCACCTTAGCCACTTGAGCCACAGGCGCCAAGCCCTCTCTTCTTTTCTCCTTCTGTAACTACTTCATTTAACTCAAACACTGTATCCTCTAGCTCTGATATTCTTTCTTCTCCAGGGCCTAATCTATTTTTGATACATTCTATGCCTCTTTATATTCCCTAATTGTCTCCTTCATTTCCTTAAGCTCCGCCATACCCTTTCTATATTCTACATACCTCTCAGCTGACTTTTAATTCTGTGTTTCCACTTCCTCATCCATTCCCTTTATTGTATTAGTCATCCATATTTTAAATTCCCTTTCTGACAAATCTGAAATCTGTTAATTCTTTTGTATTCTTCTTTCTTTCTTTCTTTCTTTCTTTCTTTCTTTTTTTTTTGAGACAGAGTCTCACTGTGTTGCCCTTGGTAGACAACCTCAAACTCTTGGGCTTAAATGATTCTCTTGCCTCAGCCTCCCAAGTAGCTGGGACTATAGGTGCCTGCCACAGGGCCCAACTATTTCTTTTTTGTTGCAGTTGTCATTGTTGTTTAGCTGGCCCGGGCCAGGTTCAAACCTGCCAGTATATGTGGCTGGCACCATAACCACTGTGCTATGGGCTACAAGCCAAATCTATTAATTCTTTATAGGAGGAGTCTTCTGTAAAAGCTACCTGGTGGTCTCTTGGAGGTGTTGCTATTTTGGTTTTTCATGGTGCCTGAATTTTTTTGTTGGTTCCTCCTCAGGTGTTCTCTCTTCTTGTTATCTCCTTTTGCTCCTTTTTCCTTCTTAGTTCCTCCTTTGCTTCAAATTACCTTGTCTCAGAATTTAAGTGATGAAGAGGCCTCTTGGTATGAGGCCAAAAGGAGAAGAAAGGTAAAGACTGAGCAGGGAGAAACCAGAGGAAAAGGAAGAAAGATGAAAAAAAAAAGGAAAGAGTAAAAGAAAAGAAAAAGGAAAAAAATGAGAAGGGGGAGCAACACAAAATAAACTTGAAGAACAGGCAAGAAGGACATCCGGAAGAGAGGATGAGAGTGATGGAAGAAATGGTACACGGTACTAAGGCCACGCCTGTAACTCAGGATTTTGAGGGGCTGAGTGAGTTCCTTGAAATCAGGTGCTCTTTTTTTTTTTTGAGACAGAGCCTCAAGCTGTCCCCCTGGGTAGAGTGCCATGGCATCATAGCTCATAGCAACCTCCAACTCCTGGGCTCAAATGATTCTCGTCTCAGTCTCCCAAGTAGCTGGGACCACAGGCGCCCGCCACAACACCCGGCTATTTTTTGGTTGCAGCCATCGTCGTTTGGCAGGCCTGGGCTGGATTCAAACCCGCCACCTTAGGTGTATGAGGCTGGCACCTTAGCCACTTGAGCCACACCAAAATCAGATGCTCTTTACCAGCCTGAGTGGAGCCAGACTCTTCCTCTGCCAAAAATAGTAAGAGAAGGCCAGGTGCAGTAGCTCACACCTCCAATCCTAGCACTCTGGGAGGCTGAGTGAGGCATGTGGACTGTCTGAGCTCACAAGTTGGAGACCTGCCTGAGCAAAAATCAAAACCCTGTGTCTACTAAAAAAACTGAGGGAAGGGCAGTGCCTGTGGCTCACTGAGTAGGGTGCCGGCGCCATATACCAAGGGTGATGGGTTCAAACACGGCCCCAGCCAAACTGCAACAAAAAAATAGTCAGGCGTTGTGGTGGGCACCTGTAGACTCAGCTACTCAGGAGGCTGAGGCAAGAGAATCGCCTAAGCCCAAGAGCTGGAGGTTGCTGTGAGCTGTGACGCCACGGCACTCTACCAAGGGTGACAAAGAAAAAAAGAAAAACTGAGGGAAGAGGATTGCTTGAGCCCAAGAGTTGCAGGTTACTGTAAGCTATTACACCACAGCACTCTACCCAGGGCAACAGCTTGTGACTCTGTCTCAAAAAGAAAGAAAGGAAGAGAAGAAATAGAGCAAAAACAAACAATAAGAAGTAAATAGTAGGGATCAAAATGAAATAGAAAAGTTCTGCAGTGTGATTGCATGAAAACTTTCTTCCTAGGGCCAAAGGTAGAAAAGTTGCTTAGCCCCCTTAAGCCAGACCATAGCTGTGTCACCCTAGCTCGCAGCAGAAAAAAAAAAAAAAA
>NW_003852632.1:68762-70256 GCF_000181295.1 Otolemur garnettii
GAGCCCAGGAGTTGGAGGTTGCTGTGAGCTGTAATGCCACGGCACTCTACCCAGGGGGGCAGCTTGAGGCTCTGTCACAAAAAAAAAAAAAAAAAAAAAGAAGCGATTTACGTGGGAGAGATGAGAAAGGTAGAAGAGTTTCTATCCAAAGAGAGAATGTAGAGGAATGTAATAGGGAAAGAGAATAGATGAGGCTACAGTTCTGTAACCAAAAAATACAGAAGCCCTTGCTCTTGATGAAAATAAAAATAAAAGTTAAGGAAAGAGCCAACTGGGCGGCTCCTGTGGCTCAAAGGAGTAGGGTGCCAGCCCCATATACTGGAGGTGGTGGGTTCAAACCTGGCCCCGGCCAAAAACTATAAAAAAAAAAAAAAGAGCCAACCAAATTAGCAAGAACCAAAACACATCAATACAAATGAACGAAAAGTTCTAATAACTAAAAATAAGCTACCTCAACGACTAATAAATGAAGAAACAAAAAAGAAAAAAAATACAGGGCAGCACCTGTGGCTTAAAGGAGTAGGGCGCCGGCCCCATATACTGGAGGTGGCGGGTTCAAATCCAGCCCCAGCCAAAAACTGCAAAAATAAATAAATAAATAAAAGCATATGTACGTGGCGGAAAGGTCCATCTTTAGTATGAATATATTTAGGTTGCAATATATTCCTAGGACACCAGGTGGCGCTGTAGCTCTAGGAGAGGGGCAACACCATTAGTAACCTCTCTCCAGTTCCTAGGCGTAGGCTTCTTTCACAACTTAACTGTCCATGGTGATTGCTTGATTATTTCTCAGCATTCATACCCCACTGGGTTGGGAATCTCAAAGCTCTCCAGAATCCTGCACAAGCAGGCCTCACCGTACCCCCAGACAGCCCTGCCGTGGAGCGCGAGAGCCCCTGAGCCTGTCACTATTGGAGGTCCGATCCCAGAAGGTGGAAATAACAAGGCTGTGTCCCTGTAGGAGGCCCACCATCCTGACCTTCTCAGGACCTTCCCACAATGGCCACCCCCTGACTGCCAAGACTATCCTAGTACGGCCGTCTCTGCCACTGCCAAACCAGTGGCAAATCTGCTGTGACCAGCCTTCACAACTGGCTGCTACAAACTGTTCAGGCGCACTCACTCTTCCAGGCTTTCCTCTTAATGCGCAGCTTCCCCGTGAACTGAAAACTGCAAAAGGGATTCCTCCTGTCCCGGACCTTTTCTGAGGAGCCAGTCGTTCCTGCTCTCAAAAACTTGCCTAGTATGTCCGAACTCCACAGCTCTGCTTCCCCCAGCCCTTTGCCACCTCACTGAGCATCTTGAGGCACAGATCCAGGCAAGGATTCCACACCAGGCACAGCCTGGCTTTCATATGTTCCTCAGTGAGAGGCTCTTCTATAAATTAATTTAGGGAACACCATCAGAGGTACACAAATATTACATAGACATACAGGCAGAAGTTCTTTACTTTTTTTCTTTCTTTCTTTCTTTTTTTTTTTTTTTTTTTTTTTT
>NW_003852632.1:70694-74524 GCF_000181295.1 Otolemur garnettii
CCTGGCTATTTTTTTGTTGCGGTTTGGCCGGGGCTGGGTTTGAACCCGCCACCCTCGGTATATGGGGTCGGCGCCCCACACACTGAACCACAGACGCCGCCCAGACAGAAGTTCTTAAAGTGTTTGTTCTAAAATTGTATCCATGAGCCAGACATCATAATATAAAACTCACCAGTCTTTAAAAGAATTATCTGGAGGCCAGGTGCAGTGGCTCTCACACCTGTAATCCCAGCACTCTGGGAGGCTGAGGTGGGTGGATTGCCTGAGCTCACAGGTTCAAGACTAGCCAGAGCAAGAGTGAGACCTTGTCTCTAAAAATAGCTGGGTGTTGTGGTGGGCGCCTGTAGTCCCAGCTACTTGGGAGCCTGAGACGAGAGAATCATTTGAGCCCAGGATTTTGAAGTTGCTATGAGCTATGATTTCATAGCACTCTACCAAGGGCGACAAAGTGAGACTCTGTCACAAAAAAAAAAATATCTGGATCCAAATTATGTTTCTGGCCAGTGGAACAAGATTACTTGCCCATGTGAACTAGAATTTTTTTAATTTATGCTATTTGTAAAAAATAATTTTTTTTTTTTGAGACAGAGTCTCACTTTATTGCCCTCAATAGAGTGCTCTGACATCACAGCTCACAGCAACCTCCAATTCCTGGGCTTAGGTAATTCTCTTGCCTCAGCCTTCCAAGTAGCTGGGACTACAGGCACTTGCCACAACACCCAGCTATTTTTTTTGTTGCAGTTTGGCCAGGGTCAGGTTTGAACCTGCCACCCTTGGTATATGGGGCTGGTGCCCTACCCACGGAGCCACAGGCACCGCCCTGTAAAAAATAACTTAAGATTTCTCTTTTTTTTTTCCTGAGGAGTCTTTTAGAGAGGTAATTTTTGATTTATTTAGTCTTCTAATTCTTTTTTTAATTTGTTTTAGAAATAATCTCCCTCTGTTGCCTACACGAGTGCAGTGGCATGATCATAGATCATTGCAACCTCTAAGTCCTAGGCTTAATCCTATTTCATCCTCCTGAGTATCTGGGTCTGCAGGCCTACGCCAACATGCCTGGATAATTTTTGTTTTGAGACAGAGTCTCACTTTGTCCCCCTAGGTAGAGTGCCATGACATAATAGCTCACAGCAACCCTCAACACTTCAGCTTGCCTCATCCTCCCAAGTAGCTGGCACCCACCACAATGCCTAGCTATTTTTAGAGAAGAAGTCTCCCTCTGGCTCAGGCTGGTCTCAAACCTGTGTGCTCAGGCAATCCACCTGCCTCAACATCCCAAGTGCTGGGATTACAGGTGTGAACCACCACACCCAACCCTATGCCTGTATAATTTTTTAAATGTGTTGTAAAAATAGGGTCTCACTTTGTTGCCCAGGCTGGTCTGGAACTCCTTGCCTCAAGTGATCCTCAACTTTGGCCTCCCAAAGTACTGGGTTTGCAGGTGTTACCCACTGTGCCTGGCGTATTTAGTATTTTAATAATCTCTCCATGCCAATCAAAATACATCAAGTTGTTTCCAAGGTATTTGGATCCTTCTTTTTTTCTATTGCACCCTGTGGATGCACAGTTTTGTCTAGGTTAAAACTTTCCTACTGCAGACACTGTAACTCTAGAATATTTTCTGGCAGATTCACCCATTTTTCTAGAAATGCACAGGTTCTTAGATGGAGGAGTTCCAGACTCCTCAGATTCAGATGAAACCATTACTCTCTGTATTCTTGAAATCTTACTTACTGAGACCTCCTACTGGACCAGGTCAAATCCAGTCGGACCTCTGGCCCCAATGTGGGTCCAAAATGCTCCAATAAGTCTGAGATGTCAGTACAAGTTGTACAGCACATATTTAAGAGGGGTTGCTCACTGGCCTCTGGTGCAGGGAGGAAAGCAGGTGACAGGGGCTTCTAGAGCACCTCTGAAGGTGCCTCTCTGCTGCAGGGGCTGCCCCCCAGGCCTCTGACACCAGAATGTGAAAAGATAAGTGGTTCATAAAGTGACCAGCACCAGACCACAAGCCAACCTATACAAGCTGTTCATGGAAGCAAGAAAATATATTTGAATGAGTAAAGAGAAAAGTCCTTAGAAGTTAGTTGGCAGTTTCTAGTTGGGTAAACATAAATTTCATTCTACTGTTTGCACTGGACTTTGTTTTGCTTATGCAAAAAAACAGGTGGTAAAGCTGTCTCAGTCTAATGGCCTCCCAATTTAAAAATACGGTAATATAGAGATACATGGTGAAATGGCTGATTCAAGGAATGGGATAAGCAAAATAAAAGATGAAACTGATGTATCACAAGGTACCAAAAAGTAAGGAAGGGCTCAAAATATTATGGTGCTCTGTTGAAAGGATATAGGTGCCAACCTGAAGGCGCTCCCAATGGCCAACACTGCAACAATTTAAACAACAAAATATTAATAATATTGTTCTATAAAACACAGAATAAAATGAATATATATAAATCCATACAGATGCAAATTAATAATTGACTAGATAAATGGATGAGAAAGAACAGATCTTTACAAAAGAATCTCAATTAAGGGGAGGCGCGGTGGCTCATTCCTGTAATCCTAGCACTATGGGAATCTGAGGTAGGTGGATTGCCTGAGTTCACAGGTTCGAGACCAGCCTGAGCAAGAGCAAGACCCTGTCTCTAAAAAAAATAGCCAGGTGTTGTGGTGGGCACCTGTAGTCCCAGCTACAGGGGAGGCTAAGACAAGTGAATCACTTAAGCCTAGGAGTTGGAGGTTGCTGTGAGCTATCAGGCCATGGCCCTCTACTGATGGCAACAAAGTGAGACTGTCTCAAAAAAAAGAAAGAAAAAAGAAAAGAATCTGAATTAAGCAAAATGAATTAGAGAGGGCGGCACCTGTGGCTCAAGGAGTAAGGTGCAGGCCCCATATACTGGGAGTGGTGGGTTCAAGCCCAGCCCTGGCCAAAACTGCAAAAAAAAGAAAAAAAAAACAAATTAGAGAAACAGACCAATCATCACTGGGTAAACTCCACAGTAATCATTGCTGAGGGCAAGAGCAATCAATAGAATCTTTTTTTTTTTTTTGAGACAGTGTCTCACTATGTCACCTTCAGTAGAGTGTTGTGCTGTCACAGCTCACAGCAATCTCCAACTCTTGGGCTTAAGCAATTCTCTTGCCTCAGCCTCCTGAGTAGCTGGGACTACAGGCACCGGCCACAATGCCCGGGTATTTTTTTTTTTATTGTTGCAGTTGTCATTTTTGTTTAGCTTTGACTCCACCACCCTCAGTGCATGTGGCTGGCACCATAACCACTGTGCTACGGGCGCTGAGACTGGCTATTTTTTTGTTGTAGTTGTGGTTTAGCTGGCCCAGGCTGGGTTCAAATGCTCCAGCCTCAGTGTGTGTGGCTGGCACCCTAACCACAGGGCTACGGGCACTGAGCCCATCAATAGATTCTAAAATGAGTGGATAAAGTACAATAAGAAGCAAAATATCTCCTTCCAAGATATGTATGAATTACAAAGAGAAAAATAGTAACATTACAGGGGAGAATTTTGGCAAGCCACTAAGTGACCAGGGTTAATGTCACTCTCAATAAGACATGCCAACACCAGGGACTCCTTATATAATGCACTAAGATCACAAAAGTGTGTCTGTGTTATTCCTGTCAAAAATGCATGTCAATCTAATCATGAGAAAACAATGGATAAACTCAAATGGAGGGACTAGTACTGTTGAAAAGTACAAGTTCACAGGCTGGGTGTGGTGGCTTTTTCTGTAATCCTAGCGCTCTGGGAGTCTGAGGTGGGTATATTGCTTGAGATCGTAAGTTTGAGGTCAGCCTGAGCCAGAGTGAGACC
>NW_003852632.1:76501-77398 GCF_000181295.1 Otolemur garnettii
CTACACCATATGGGGAGGGGTTGAGGAAATAGTTTCAGATGATGTTGATGACAGTGTGAATTGGAGCAATTCCTAAAGAGAGGAATTGGGCGATGTGCAATGTCTATAAAAATTATAGATATTCATAATCCTTAACACATTTATCACTGCAAAAAAGATATGGTACACATGTATTTATGTGTATGAAGATATATATACAAAATTACTCCTGAAAGCATTATTTGTACTACAAAAAGTTTGGAAACAACTTACATGTTTATGGCTAGGTGACTAATTAAGCAAATTATGGTACATTCTTAAAATGGATAGAATTCAACCCTAAAAAGAATAAACTCCTTATCTGCTAGTACATGTACATATCAAGACATCTCAAGGATATATATTATGAGGTTAAAAATTAAAAAACAGGTCTGGCATGCTGGCTCACACATGTAAACCCAGCACTCTGGAAGGCCAAGGTGGATATATTGCTTGAGCTTAGGAGTTCAAGACCAGCCTGAGCAAGAGTGAGACCCCTCTCTACTAAAATTGGAAAAATTAGCCAGGCAACATGGCAGGTGCCTTTAGTCCCAGCTACTTGGGGGGCTGAGGCAAGAGAATGCTTAAGCCCAAGAGTTTGAAGTTACTGTGAGCTGTGATACCACAGCACTCTACTGAGGGAAACATAGTGAGATTCTGTCTCAAAAAAAAAAAATCAACAACAGCAAACCCTGGTGAAAAAGAATCTGATTTTCACAATTCCATAACAGTCACATATGCAATTGAAAACAAGCAAACACATGAATAAAACAACACAGTGAAACAAGAAAGCATGGTTTAATTAAAGGAACAAAACAGATTGACAGAAATTGTCCCTGAGAAAGCCCAAACATCAAACCTACTTTTTTTTTTTTTTTT
>NW_003852632.1:77781-79463 GCF_000181295.1 Otolemur garnettii
AGGTGTATGTGGCTGGCGCTTTAGCCACTTGAGCCACAGGTGCTGAGCCCATCAAACATACTAAACAAAGATTTGAAACGACTTTCTTAAATACGCTCAAAGACTTAAGAGAACACATGGATGAAGATTAAAAAGGAAATCAGGGAAATGTTATATGAACAAAATATCAATATAAATTTCAATATCTGAAAAACAGAAATTATAAAAAAGAGCCAAACAAAAATTCTGGAGGTTAAAAAAAAAAATAGCTGAATTGAAAAATAAGGGCCAGGTGCAGTGGCTCATGCCTATAATCCAAAAAGCTGAGGCAGGAGGATGGCTTGAGCCAAGAAGTTTGAGGTGGTTGTGAGCTATGATGACGCCATGACACTCCACCCAGGGCACAAAGTGAGACTCTGTCTACAAAAGAAGGAAAGAAAGATGCACTAGAGGAGTCTAGTAGCAGGCAGAAGAACGAAACCGGAAACTTGAAGAGAGCACTATTGAAACTTTTTAAGATCAGAAAGATGACTGAAGAGAAATGAATAGAAAAAAAGAAGAAAAATGAATTAGAGTCTAAGATACTCGTGAGTTACTGTTAAGAACTGAATGTTTGTGTATTACTAAAATTCTTGTGTTGAAGCCCTAACCACTGGTGTGGCTATATTTGAAGTAATTAAGGTTAAATGAAGTTATAAAGGTGGGTCCCTGGTCTGGGAGGATTGGCTCAGATCGATCAGAGTTCAAAATTGGTTGTTTTACCTGGAATATTTGTAGTTTCCTTAGACAAAGTCCCTGCCTTTATGATCTTACACAGTAATAGAAGGAGAAAAATAGCAAACTCTAAAGTAAATAGATAAAATAATTTCTGAGTCTGAGAAGTGCTAGCAGAGTAATGGAGTGAAGAGCGATGGACATAGTGACTTTCTTCATTCTTTCATTCCTGTTTTTTTTAGACTCTCACTCTGTCACCCTGGGCAGAGTGCCATGGTGTCATAGATCACAGCAACCTCCAACTCCAGGATGCAAGCAATCCTCTTGCCTTAACCTCCCAAGTAGGCTGGACTACAGGTATGTGCCACTACACCTGGGTAATTTTTCTATTTATTTGTTTATTTCTGAGACAGAGTCTCACTTTGTCGCCCTTGGTAGAGTGTTGTGGTGTCACAGCTCACAGCAACCTCTAGCTCTTGGGCTTAAATGATTCTCTTGCCTCAGCTGGGACTACAGGTGCCCACCACAGTGCCTGGCTATTTTTTGTTGCAGTTGCCACTGCTGTTTTAGCTGGTTGGGGCAGGGTTCGAACCTGCCATACTTGGTACTGTATATGGGGCTGGTGCCCTACCCACTGAGCCACAGGCACCACCCAATTTTTCTATTTTTAGAAATGACAGGGTCTCACTCTTGCCAGGCTGGTCTTAAACTCCTAAGCTCAAGTGATCCTCCTGCCTTGGCTTCCCGGAGTGCTTAAAATACACCTCTGACTTAGGATCCTTTTAGTTTACAACGCGTTTATTAGGATGTGACCCTATTGTGAGTTGAGGAGCATCTGTGTATGCAGAGGATGCAGCATGTGCCAGTCTCAGGCACTGTGAATACTCATTAATTTCAAGTGTGATTTCCAATCTCCTAGGCATTATGATAGACTTAAGAATTTAACTTGGGGCTCAGCACGTGTGGCTCAAGTGGCTAAGGCACCAGCC
>NW_003852632.1:82219-83996 GCF_000181295.1 Otolemur garnettii
GCCACCTTAGGTGTATGTGGCTGGTGCCTTAGCCACTTGAGCCACAGGTGCCGAGCCCCAACTCAGGCTTAAGCAATTCTCTTGCCTCAGCCTCCCAAGTAGCTGAGACTGGAGGAAGGTGCCACAACACCTAGCTATATTTTTTTGTTGCAGTTGTCATTGTTGTTTAGCTGGCTTGGGCTAGGTTTGAGCCCACCAGCCTCAGTTTTTGTGGCCAGCACCCTAACCACTGAGCTATGGGCACCATGCCAGTTTTTCTATTTTTTGTAGAGATGGGTCTTACTTTGCCTCAGGCTGGTCTTGAACTCCTGAGCTCAAGGGATCAAGCCACCTCAACCTGTGAGTGCTAGGAATGTAGGCAAGAGTCACTGCACCTGATTCCCTGTTAATGAGTGTTTTGATTTTTTTTGAGATAGTCTTACTCTGTTGCCTTGGATAGTATTAATGAGTGTTAATCTAAGTTATTAAAAAAGCTTAACTCATGATATACTTACCATAATTAATTTCCATATAGGTTGTATAATAAAGCCTTTTCCTAATGAAAAATAATGCCAGATAACCAAATAGTATTCTAGTATTTATTTAGGAAGAAGTTTTACATATTAGGATAAAGTGGGAGAAGTTAACCTAGAACTCAATCACTTCCAATCACTCTTCCCGGTCATTTCACGATAGCCATAAGAGGCCTCTGACAGGAATTAAGCTTGTGTGCTGTGAGAAGCTCTCTAGCCTTTAATTACTAAGGTCATATGCCTGATACCTAACTGATACACTCTGACTACATCTGTCAGCTCCTGTCATAAAATCCTTAAGCACATGGATGACTGCAGTAGAAAGTCTATACAAAACCACAGCCCAGCCTGCCTTCTTCAAAGCAGACCATGCTGCCCCCCCATGTATGTGAGCAGAGTCAAGCTTTGTGGCTGAAAATGGCAGTTGAGGAATATAATCTCTACTCTACGCCTGTAACTTGGCTTGGTATCTGTTTTTATACATTAGCATAGTACTTTTACTTAAAATGGTAATAGAAAAGAATACACACACTTTACTATAAAATTTGAAATCCAGTTAGAACATTTCTGTGTAGCCTAGCAAGGACTTTGAGACTCCACATGGCAGTGCTGGTGTGAGCAGGTGTGGGAAGGATGGCCACTCATGGCAGTTTCAGAGCAGGCGGACTGTCTTCCCAGTCACTGTCAGGAAGTCAGCATCAGCCAAAGCACGCAGTGCTTCTTCAAACATATCTTTGGTTATTGCCTTTGGTGAAAAGAAGGAAAATAAATACTTCACATGTAAAGTTTTCCCTCAACTGTTAGAGACACAGTATATAGAAGATTAAACATCATACTTACTACAACAGTCACCAATATCAAATGTCCTGACAACAGTAGCAACCTTAAGGTACCACTTAGAGTCTCTTTATGGTGGCACACATTTCTTAATTCTCTAAATCATGGTTGCTAAACATTTCCTGCAAAGAGCCAGATGGCTATTTTGGGCCTGGCATCTGTACAATCTCTGTTGTAACTATCAACATTGTCCTTGTAAGTGACAGGTGTTATAAAAGTAAGCAAATTGGTTTGGCCCCAGAGTTCTTTTCACTAAACAATCCACCTTACTTATTCATAAAAGTGTACCCAAATATTTCATACTTTTTTTTTTTTGAGACAGAGTCTCACTATGTTGCCTTTGGTAGAGTGCCGTGGCGTCACAGCTCATAGCAACTTCAAACTTTGGGCTCAAGAGATTCTCCTGCCTCAGCCTCCCAAGTAGCTGG
>NW_003852632.1:84429-85677 GCF_000181295.1 Otolemur garnettii
GGGCTGGATTCGAACCCACCACCTTAGGTGTATGTGGCTGGTGCCTTAGCCACTTGAGCCACAGGTGCCGAGCCGTGACTATTTCTTGATGGTGGGTTAGGGGGTAACTTTTTTTTTTTAAATTCTTTTTATTCTTCTTCATTCTTGTTTATGACTTAAATAAAGAAGGTAAAAAAGTGAGAACCCCCTCCCAAGCCATATTTAGGGAAAAGAGAAAAACCCCATTAAACAAAAAATACATACAAACACTTACTATGTCAGATTGTCCCCGAATATCTTCAAAAAGTAGCTGGTATTTTAGAGCTGGTGTTTTGCCTTTAGATAAAATAAGTTTTTTCAATGCTTCCGCTAATTCTTCTTTCCGTTTTCGAGAGGTGGCACTCATCCCTGATTTTAAAAGAAACCAATGAAAATATTTCTGCTATTAGTAAGTGAAATATTTCAAGTTCCCATAAATATTCCTTTAATAGCATCATTAAAAAAGGTTAAGGGAATAGTGGCTGAATGCCAGAAAATATTCTGAGCATAATGAGTTAATTTTCTTTTTTTTTTTTTGGAGACAGAGTCTCAAGCTGTTGCCCTGAGTAGTAGAATACCATGGTGTCATTGCTCACAGCAACCTCCAACTTCTAACTCAAGCTCAAACGATCCTCTTACCTCAGTTTTTCTATTTTTAGTAGACTTGGGGTCTCACTTTTGCTCAGGTTGGCCTTGAAATCATGCACTCAA
The DNA here is from genome assembly GCF_000181295.1 of Otolemur garnettii. NCBI lineage: Eukaryota > Metazoa > Chordata > Mammalia > Primates > Galagidae > Otolemur > Otolemur garnettii. The sequence continues at coordinate 85,159 of NW_003852632.1, forward strand.
GCAATCTACTCACCTTGGCCTCCCAGAGTGCTAGGATTATAGGTGTGAGCCACCTCACCTGGCCCTGTTTAAATTTTTAATAAGCCTACTTATTGAAGTAGCTGCTGCTTTTCTCTGAAACACAGTATACATATTCCATACAGCAGTCACTAAAAAATGAATTACTTTTTCAAAATGGACTAACACCACTACATAGGCAGCACAGGAGGAAATACAAACTCCTGAAAATTATACAGGCCACCTTAGGAAGCTAGAAGCATAAATTTAAACAAACAATATTGCCCTTATAGAGTGCTATGGTGTCATAGCTCATAGCAACCTCAAACTCCTGGGCTTAAGAGATTCTTTTGCTTCAATGCCCCCAAACCTGGTTATTTTTAGAGAGTGAGCCTGGCTCTTGTTCAGGCAATTCAACTGCCGTGGCCTCCCAGGGTGCTATGATTACAGGTATGAGCCACCACACCCAGCCTTAGTGCAGGAGGAGACTAAGGAGTAACTTTCTTTTTTTTTTTTTTTTTT
>NW_003852632.1:85883-87596 GCF_000181295.1 Otolemur garnettii
CTGGATTCGAACCTGCCACTTTAGGTCTATGTGGCTGGCGCCTTAGTCACCTGAGCCGCAGGCGCCCAGCCAGGAGTAACCTTCATCAGATTCTCAGAACCTAATCCAAAAAAGGTTGAGAACTTCTGCTTTAAATGATTTAACCATTAGCATAAATCTGATGTATCAATTACTTATATGTTTAAATAATACTGAAAGGCTTTTTTTTTTTGAGACAAAGTCTCAAGCTGCCACCCTGGGTGACACCTGGGCTGTGCTGAAACAGCTCACAGCAACTTCAAACTCTTGGGCGTACAGAATTCTCTTGCCTCAGCCTCCCAAGTAGCTGGGAGTACAGGTGCCCACCACAATGCCTGGCTATTTTTGTTGTTGTTGCCATTGTTTTAGCTGGCCTGGGCTGGGTTCGAACTCACCAGCCTCGGTATATATGGCCAAGGCCAGTGCCCTACCCACTGAGCTACAGGTGCTGCCTTGAAAGGCTTTTTTGTTCAGTGAGAACCACCAACCTGTAGTAAGAATAGATATGTCCACGATGCCAGTTCGGGGATCTGTTGCAGACTGCTTCAGAGCTTCCCGGTGGAGGCGTTTGGCCTCTTCCACATCAATCGCTTCCACTTTGTTTGAGAATCGTACTTTAGCATGGGCTTCTGCTAAGCGAATTAACGATTCTAGCTGTCGAGGGTATGCAGAAACCATTCCTCGGCTACTGCCAATCTTCCTCATGTCTACATAAGCCTAGTATAGGTAGAAAAACAAAGGCAAAACCCATTGTCAATAGCTTTAGTTTCATCGTTGAAGTTTAAAGTTAGGGTTCCATTAAATAAACTGTACTCCTGCCTGGCCAACCCTTGAGACTGGAAAAGTTAGATGTGGTCCCTAGCTTTGGCACTCATCAACTATTCACACAGACAAAACATGGGAATCCTGAGAGAGGATTTCAGCATCCAGTGTATAATCATGGTTGGAAATGTTCTGACCAAGGGTCTTTGGAGAAGGTGGTATCTGATGTAGCTTTGAAGAATAGACAGGTACAAGCGTGGCAGAGGAACAGAATGTGGCATGTGGGGAAAGGAGCAGGCTGTAATTAGTGCAGAGGGCAACAATTCTGGTCTATACCCAGGCCAGGAACCTATTTGATGAGGCACATAAAGGATCACTCAATGAACTCATTAAGCTATGTTCCAGGTATAGGCCTGGCTACCTCAATGAGAGCCTGGCTGGCTTCCTCGCTCAGCCGAGGCATGATGGTGCTATGCGCGTAGGCGATGTAGTCCTTCAGCACCGCCATGTCCAGGAGCTCCTCCTCCACCTGCTCCTCACTCTGGTAGTACAGTGCCACCAGGTGGTGAGCCAGACGCCTGTCATAGGCCTCATCCTGAGGGTCCAGCATGAGGAAGATCAAATCAAACCTGAGGAAAATAAAGCAAAACAGTTTTCCCAGTTGGGATACCAAAACACTCACAAACACTACTCAAGGACTGCAGACTCGTGGGCCTTTGGAAGTCCGTCAGGGAGAATAGGTATCTTCTGCCCATGTCATTGAAAAGGCTTTTGGGTCAGTCCACCAGCTCTGTTCTCTCCCAGCCCTTTGGGCTGCTCAGAAACAGATGGAAACCAAACAGCTGAGTCAAACAAGTGAGATTTCCCTAGGGGAAATGTTACCACAATTTTGAAGACTGCAAGATTTGTATGAAACACATTCAACTGGTTTTT
>NW_003852632.1:87846-90178 GCF_000181295.1 Otolemur garnettii
GTCACCCTCGGTATATGGGGCCGGCACCGTACCCACTGAGCCACAGGTGCCGCCCCAACTGGTTTTTTTGGGAGAAAAAAACCAATATTCTGTTAAACAAGTCAAATAATTGAAATGTAAATTCCACTTATGAAATATATCCAATGTTTGCAGTGGTGGGGCTGAGAAGTGAGGATTATGGGCAGTGCTTTCATAAGTCTATTTTTTTTTCAGAGCCTCACCTATCATACAGGGTGTTCTCTATTGATTCTCAACAGTGGCCTTCAGACTGGGCTAAGAGCAGTGAGTGACAGCCACTTGAAAAGGATGTCCCAATTGCTTCAACAACCAAACAAACCAAAATTGATAAGATGCTATCCAGAGCTGGGCAGAGAACACATAATCCTTGCTATGAAAACCCTTGACTGGCCAGGTGCAGTGGCTCATGCCTGTAATTGTAGCACTCTGGGAGGCTAAGGCAGGAGGATCCCTTGAGCTCATCCCTTGAGTTCGAGACCCGCCTGAGCAAGAACAAGACTCTGTCTCTACTAAAAACAGAAAAACTAGCTAGGCCTTATAGCAGGAACCTCTAGTCCCAGCTACATGGGAGGCTGAGACAAGAGGATCATTTGAGCCCAGGAGTTTGAGGTTACAGTGAACTATGATGCCACTGTACTCTACCCAGGGCAACAGAGTGTGACTCTGTCTCAAAACAACAGCAACAACAAAAAACCCTTGACTAATCAAAATTAAAACTTTTTGCATTAGAGTGAAGTTTATTTGAGCAGTACCAAACCTTAGTATTTCCCTTTTTTTTTTTTTTGAGACAGAGTTGCCCTCAGTGAAGAGCTATGGCGTCATAGCTCACAGCAACCTCAAACTCTTGGGCTTAAGCGAGTGTCTTGCCTCAGTCTCCCAAGTAGCTGGGACTACAGGCATATGCCACTATGCCTGGCTATTTTTTGTTGCAGTTGCCATTGCTATTTAGCTGTCCTGGGCTGGGTTCTAACCCACCAACCCCGGTGTATATGACTGGCACCCTAACCACTGAACAATGAGTGCCGCCTCATATTTCCTTCTTAATCTCAGCCTGAAAATTCCACAAAAGGGCAAAATATACCTTGATAGTAATGTGTGAGGTAGCTGGATGTTTTCAATGGTAGTTTTTTTAGGATTCCATTGAGACTCAATGGGATTTGCTGCTGCCAAGACAGAGGTGCGCGCATTGAGCTGACAGATGATTCCAGCCTATCAGAAAAAACAACACAGTTAGAACTCCCTGACACTGGCAGGGAGAAGAGCCATCTTTGCCTGACCTCCTATTACTCTGCATTCCCTGTGCAACACTGCTGCTGCTGGAGAGCCTTGTCCCCTTCCCTGGCTGCAGTAGTTCACACGGACAGGCCCACCTTTGGAATTGTGCTGAAAAATGATGAATGCTTGCTATGCCCATCTTTCTTAGAAAGCAAACCCCTCGCATGAGCTTAGACCCATTTAAGTTCTACGAATACTATGTCAGTGAGTGAGAGAGAGGTACAGCAAAAACAAAAAACAAGAGGATACCTTGTAGACATACTTAGACATAAGCCGAAATCTGACACGAAAGGGCCATCAGTCCCCTCAACCCCCCCCCGCCCCCAGCCCTAAGTTGGAGCCAGAAGACAGCACAGATCCACGAATAGTGTTTCAAGGCCTGCACATCTTTTTTTTTGGGGGGGGGGCAGTTTTTGGCCAGGGCTGGGTTTGAACCCACCACCTGTGGCATATGGGGCTGCCGCCCTACTCCTTTTAGCCACAGGCGCCACCCAAGGCCCGCACATCTTACACACCTCTGCTCGCCCTGTGTAGTATCCGGCTCACCTTTGCAATGGAGAGAGTCTGCTGCTCCATGACTTCATGTAGCACAGACCTGGTGCTTTCATTCATCTTGTCAAACTCATCGATACAACAGATGCCATTGTCACTCAAAACAAGGGCACCTGTCTGCAGGACCAGCTGCCTTGTCTCGGGGTCTTTCATCACGTATGCTGTAAGGCCAACTGCACTGGAGCCCTTCCCAGATGTGTACTGGCCCCTGGGCACCAGGTTGTACACGTACTGCAGCAGCTGGGACTTGCTGGTGCCTGGGTCACCACACAGAAGGATGTTGATCTCAGCACGGAACTTGCCCCTGCCTGTGTGACTAAAATCCTTCCTTGTTCCACCAAAGAGCTGAAGCAAGATTCCCTAAAGAAACATACAGTGCATTCACTTATTGCAGATGAACTGAGATTTAAACTTCGAAGGTATGGTTCTATTCTGTAAATGAAAAAGTACAATTAGGAAATGCAATGCAGGAATGGGCTTGGCGCCT
>NW_003852632.1:90586-92365 GCF_000181295.1 Otolemur garnettii
GCCCAGCTACTTGGGAGGCTGAGGCAAGAGAATCACTTAAGCCCAAGAGTTTGAGGTTGCTGTGAGCTGTGACACCTCGGCACTCTACCCAGGGCAACACCTTGAGACTCTTAAAAAAGAAAATGCAGAAAGGTATAAAAAGGTGCACACAAGTGCTTTAAAAGCTCTCTTGATCCTGACCAATTTGGATATACATGAGCTTGCACTATCACACCAGAATCCTGGCCATGTCAATCCCTGTTCTGACCCCATCTGGCCTCTTTTTGCACAGTTCACAGTATACAGTGATGTCATAGCTCACATAGAAGTTCACACCTTTTATGGGGGTGGTGGTAGAGAAGTTTACACTGTTTGATCACAAACAACTAAATCCAAACTCCTGGTTAAAGACCCATTATTACCTTCTTTATATCTTCATGTTCATAGATGCTTGGAGCCAAGGCTGAAGCAAGTCTCTCATAAATGTCTGGCTTCCTGGAAAGTTCCTTAAGCAATTCCACACGTTTCTCTGAAAAAAGTTTCTGTTCTGCTTCTTCATCAAGGCCATGTAGACGTTTTGCATCCGTTTTCCGGTAATGAATGACGTCAATATGGGTTTTGTAGACAGACTTCACATTGCTCACTCGGGGGTGGACTCGAATAGGCACTGCCCGATAGATACCTAAGGGCACAACAGTAAGAAGGGCTTTTACCTTCTGGAGTCTTCATGACAGGCTCAGCAGCCACAGAGACAGCATAGGACTAAGGCGGGGAGGTGTGGAGGTGAGGGGGAAGCTAGAAAACACCCAGTTGCTGCCAACAGCAGACCTGAGAACATTTGCCTGTGCCTATGTGTTAATAATGACCTTAGGCAGCTCTCCGAGCACACCCATACCACATACATTTGTTTCAAGGGTGAAATGAAATTACTTTGCTTCTAGCTCAAGGCCCAGCTCATGGCTGGGTTCAATAGGTGTAGTTTAATTTCCTAAGCTGAGCACACAGAATCTGCTCAGCTCTTATTTGATTGGAACAAAATGGTAAAATCTCACACCAAAAACTTAAAAAGGAACTAAAAATTTATCTTTAAGAATCATTCATAAGTTATTTCATACACAGTAACAGTCTATTGCATCAAAGGTGAAGAAAAAAGGATTTTTTGTTGTTGTTGTTAATAAGAGAGGTTTTTTTTTTAAAAGATAGAAGTTTCATTCTGTCACCCTGCATAGAGTACCCTGGTGTAATAGCTATCTGTAATAGCTCACAGTAATAGTAATAGAGTACCCTGGTGTAATAGCTATCTGTAATAGCTCACAGTAACCTCCAACTCTTGGGCTTGAGTGATCCTCTGGCCTCAGCCTCCCAAGTAGCTGGGACTACAGGTGCCCACTATAATGCCAGCTAGTTTTTCTATTTTTAGTAGAGACAGGGTCTCACTCTCCTGAGCTCAGGAGATCTACCCGCCTTGTCCTCCCAGAGTGCTAGGATTACAAGCCCGAGCTCAGCCAACAGAGGCATTTCTGACCAAGTAGGTGTGTTCTGCCCTGTTTTCTGAAGAATATAATTCAAGGCATTACAAGTAGATGAATAACCAACACTTCAAGCACACCAACTGGATCTACTCTTCTAGAAAGTTTTCCCAAACTGAGGTTTGACATTTATCTTTTTATGATTTTACACTAGAAACCTTGAATAGTTGATTGTTTCCTCCTGCTTTTTTTTTTTTGCAACAGAGCCTCAAGCTGTCCCCCTGGGTAGAGTGCCATGGCATCACAGCTCACAGCAAACTCCAACTCCTGG
>NW_003852632.1:92618-98376 GCF_000181295.1 Otolemur garnettii
CCTTTTGTTTATTTAATAGGTCAATGTAATTCTTGCTCAAAACATAAATGGGTGGGTGCAGTGGCTCACACCTTTAATCCCAGTACTTTGGAAGGCCAAGATGAGAGGACTACTTGAACCTAGGAGTTCAAGACCAACCTGGGCAACAGAGTGAGACCCCGTCTCTACAAAAAAGAAATTAAAAAGCCCCACAAAAACAAACAAACAAACAAACATAAAAACCAGTTTACACCAAAGTCCTTAGAATACACACTAGATTACTCTCTACTTTAAGACACACTAAGCACGGACAATCACGCTGCAAGTGGCCTGGTGGAAACACGCATCAGGAAAGCTCATTTCACACCTACACAGCACTCCATGGCCCCTGTCCACAACTGCTTTCACACAAATCATCACATTACTGTGTGCAGTTGAGGAGACTAAAATATTAAATCAAATACTTTTATCCAAGGTTTTAGGGTGGCAGAACTGGTACTGCTCATTTCATTAACCCAAAACTACTTTCTTTAAGTTTTTAATTACTATATGTCCTTTTACAAGTTATGATCCCTAGTGGCAATTGGTGGACTTCACACTGGAGAAGCAGCAAGATGAGAATGCCTGCCTCACTCAAGAGCAGAACAGATGGGTGTGTGCCCAGGCCCGCTCCAGACTATCCCCATCTGCCCATCCATGAAGAGCAATGCCACTATCACCCCCAAGCTGAAATTCCCCTTGCCTCCAAGCTGGTGAGAGGATGTGGAAGCGGCACTCTGGAGAGGAGGGCAGGCTCTGGGTCCTGGAGCCACGACTATCTCCCATCCCTGACCCTCAGCTCTAAGTAGGGAAATAAGGCACTCTACTCATTCTCTCCATAGTGAGCAAACTCTAACCCTTAGCTGAACCTTTGGGAAGCAGAGGATTATTTAAAACTCCAGAGTGGGTGAGTGATACTTCCCTGAGCTGCTAGCATAGTTCAAGTCTCACCAATACCAGTCTTGTCAGAAACTGCTGTCTTGACACCAGCACTATCCACTTTAGACATAATAGCTCCGGGGCACCAAGACAGCAGGAGGTAAGTGACAATCCAACTTTGGGAAGAAGTGGAGGATTTCATATAGCTAGGCTGAGGAACTAAGCTGAAAAGATGGTCAAAGCAGGTGACATGCCCTTAGCCTGGCACGGACTACAGGCAGAACCAGACCTATTCCAACAAACTCATGGAGTGGCACAGAAGACAAGACAGACATCCCACCATGTTGCGACCACGTTCTTACCTGTGATGTTCACTCTATCCCCAGGTTGAACCTTGTCAACAAGATCATTGTGAGCAAAGAGAACCACAGTGTGAGGAGTCTGCCCTGCAGGCATGTCCTCAGGAGACTCTTGAAGTTTTATCTGAAAGAAGAACAGAGAAAGCCTGGGACACAGCACAGCAGAGGGCCATCTGCATGTATTGGCACTGCTTGGCAATTGCCCTACTTAATTACTAACAGCTTCAATCCTTTTAGAAAAAGAGTTATCCTTTTGAGATAGGGTCTCACTCTGTGGCCCAGGCTAGAGTACTGTCATGGTATCATAGCTCACAGCATCCTCAAACTCCTGGGCTCAAGGGGGTCCCTCCTGCCTCAGCCTCCTGAGTAGCTGGGACTACAGATGTAAGCCATGATACCCAGGTAGTTTTTCTATTTTTTGTAGATAGTGTCTTGCTCTTATTTAGGCTGGTCTCCAATCTCTTGGCTTCAAATGATCTTCCTGCCTCAGCCTAAAAAAATCTACTTTTAAGGTGACATGGACATTTTATAAGGATGTTATTTAACATTCCTGTCTCTGAGGGTGGGAGGTGATTTATGTGATTCTGGTTTCGGCCATCTAAGACCGTAATGTATCTCTTCATACAAATGGCCCCATTTCTAATCACTGCCTTGAAAATCACTTCTAGATTTCTCAGGTGCTACACATCTTTTTTTTTTTTTGAGACAGAGCCTCAAGCTGTCTCCCTGGGTAAAGTGCTGTGGCATCGCAGCTCACAGCAACCTCCAACTCCTGGGCTCAAGCGAGCCTCCTGCCTCAGCCTCCCAAGTAGCTGGGACCACAGGCATCTGCCAGAACGCCTGGCTATTTTTTGGTTGCAGCCATCATTATTGCTTGGTGAGCCCGGGCTGGATTCGAACCTGCCACCTTAGGTGTATGTGGCTGGCACCTTAGCCACTTGAGCCACAGGCGCCGAGCCCTGCACATCTTTAAGGTTTGCTGTCAGAGACTTCCGTGCACCTCATAAATACCTGTGCCCCTGCTGCATGCTGGACCCTGTTTGAGGTGTTGGGGACTCCATAGTGGACAGAGCTCCCTCCCTCCCCATGGAGTGTGGACACAGATAGGACACAGCAGTGAGCAGTAAGACCTGACAGTGACAAATGCACCAGACAGAAATAAAGCAGGTTTTGGAGTTTGGGAACATGTGGCAGAAAGTGGAGGAGACACTGTCCATAAAGCAAGGTCAGGAAAGGCCTTTTTTTTTTTTTTTGAGACAGTCTCACTTTGTCCCATGGTAGAGTACCATACAGTTATCAAAGCTCGCAGCAACCTCAAACACCTGGGCTCAAGTAACCCTCTTGCCTCAGCCTCCTGAATAGCTGGCACTATAGGTGCCTGCCACAGTGCCTGGCTGGTTAGGAAAGGCCTTTTATACCAAGTGGCCTCTTACTGAAGTCCAAAGATGCTGGAGCTTTATCTTAAGCCAATTTGAGAGTCTGAGGATTTTGAGAAAACTGGATACCAACTCCTGGGGGGCAGGCCTCTGCTTTTCTACTTTCAGCTCTTAGCACTGCTTAATGTTCTATGTAGATTAAAGAAATTGTGGGCAGCGCCTGTGGCTCAGTGTGTAGGATGCTGGCCCCATATGCAGAGGGTGGCAGGTTCAAACCTGGCCCTGGCCAAATGGGCGCCTGTAGTCCTAGCTATTCGGGAGGCTGAGGCTAGAGAATCACCTAAGCCCAGGAGTTGGAGGTTGCTGTGAGGTGCATGACACCACAGCATTCTACCAAGGGCAATAAGTGAGACTGTCTCTACCAAAAAAAAAAAAAAAAAAAAGAAAGAAAAGAAAAAGAAATTGCTAAGAACTTTGTAACACAACAAACTTAAATCCTGGGCCAGAAGTGATGGCTTATACCTATAATCCTAAAACTTTGGGAGGCCAAGGCAGGAAGATCATTGCTTGAGGCCAGGAGTTAGAAGTCTAGCCTAGGCAACAAAGGACTTTCTCTTAAAACAAACAAACAGGCTCGGCGCCTGTGGCTCAAGTGGCTAAGGCACCAGCCATGGACACCCAAGGTGGTAGGTTCAAATCCAGCCCGGGCCTGCCAAACAACGATGGCTGCAACCAAAACAAACAAACAAACAAACAAACAAATAGACAAGCAAATCAGCAAACACACTTGTAGTTTTAGCTACAGGAAAACAGAACGCAGGAAGACAGCTTTAGCCCAGGAGTGCCAGTGCATGCCAACCTGGACAAGAAAGTAAGGTGGTTTCAAAAACCTTAAATCTTGCCCTCCCACATAAACTTTTACATAGTTACAATGACCGTAAGTAAATGCTTTTCTCCCTTTCTCTAATTTCTACATATCATTTTAAAACCAACATCTTAAAATTTTCATGATTAAAGATATAAAATGTCAAACTTATATTACTAAACAATAAAATTTGTGACAAAATTTTCTCTATCCATTCTTTGCCAGTAGAATAGTTGCAAAACATGCAAGTAATTCTGCTCTCAAGTGACACTTCTATCTAACCTGCCTTAAACATTACACAATTTCAAGCATTTCCCATAAAGAATCTCAGGTTAAGGCTCAGCACCTGTGGCTCAAGTGGCTAAGGTGCCAGCCACATACACCTAAGGTGGTGGGTTCCAATCCACCCCGGGCCTGTCAAATAACAACGATGGCTGCAACCAAAAAACAGCCAGGTGTTGTGGCGGGCGCCTGTGGTCCCAGCTACTTGGGAGGCTGAGGCAGGAGACTCGCTTGAGCCCAGGAGTTGAAGGTTGCTGTGAGCTGTGATGCCATGGCACTCTACCCAGGGGGACAGCTTGAGGCTCTGTCTCAAAAAAAAAAAAGAATCTCATGTTAAATTTGGTTAAACAAACCAAAGGATAGGTTAATTTAATGTAATTATAAATGACCTGAGACTTTCTGGATGTTTACAGTGGGAAAGGTGAACTTTCTCCCTAGAAGCATGTCAGGCTGGGCTGAAGATGTGGTGCTCCCTGGCAGTGGACAGGGATGCTACCTCAGAGCTAGAGCCTCAGTGGGCACTGTGTGGTTCCTTGCACAGCTCACTGACAGAACCAGCACTCTCAGCGAAGGGCAGAAGCAGATGACTGCCAGTCTGGAAGCAGGGCTAGGGCCCGAGTGACGAGTCTCACTGGCTGTCTGAGGACTCAAACACAAGTAGGACGAAGGTGCATGCTTTTTCCTAGGAGCCCGCCCAGCCCGGCATACCATCTGCTTGTCGGAGAAGAGCGAGCGGTTGTGGATGAGTGCCATGCTGTGGGTGGTGTGACAGTGCCCACACACACTGGGCTCAGCAATGCGACCACGGTCAATCTCTACCCGGGTGGTGTGGGCACACACTTGGCACTGAAAGAAGGCCTCCTGCATCTCAGGGATCAGCTGGGACGTCCTGATCACCATGCCGCTTATGGTGATGAGCTGGTCGATGTCTATGTGAGGAGAGAGAGGTCAGCTCCCACAGCAGCCACTCCCATAACCCATTCTGGGCCTGTAGTCAAGCCAGCCCCCCAGTCTGAGGTACAGTCACTGGCAAGCGTTGTGGCTTCAGCACCAACAGCATGTCAGGTACCCTAGCATCTGGCCTAGTACGTCCTTCCTGCATCCAGCTTGCCTTCCTCTTAAGCCCATGGACCCCTTTCCCTTTGCTTCAGCAGGCTTCCATCCACTTCTGGGCATCAGAGTAGCTCAATGCTTTTGCATATCCTGTCCCAGCTCCCATCTTGCTCAGCCAGCCTCCTCTAACGCTGCTATCTCATGTGAAAAGCCAGATACCTTGAACTTAAGTGTGTATGACTTTGGAGATGCCCGCAGTCTCTTTATGCTTCATTTTGCCTCCACTGCAGAATGGGGAAAGGAACACACTTACCTAGTAATTGAGGACTTAGTGAGTCAGTGTATCTCAAGCCTCAAGAGACAGAACTGGAACAGAAAAAGCTCTGTGCACCTTGGGTGGTCTCACTATCCACGCAAGACACCCCTATGCAGCCTTGTTTTCACTCTTTCTCATGTTTCCTCTATGCTTAGATCTTTCCTGACCTAAATTTTCTCCTTTGCAGGTCATGATGCTCCTCAGCTAGTCTCCATGGCTGCTTCCAAATGAGTCACCCTGCAAAAGGCTCTTGCTGGCCCTGAAGCCCACCCCAGCCCACCAGCACCCACAGCTGATGCAAGGGGCCTTCAGAATTTGATCCCATCTTCCTCCCATTTATTTATGGAAGTTCCTTGCCTCCCTCCCTTCTAATCTTTCTGTTATTTTATTTTATTTTATTTTTTTGAGACAGAGCCTCAAGCTGTCACCCTTGGTAGAGTGAAAGGGCTTCACCGCTCACAGCAACCTCCAACTCCTGGGCTCAAGCGAGTCTCCTGCCTCCGCCTCCCAAGTAGCTGGGACCACAGGTACCTGCCACACCCCCTGGCTAGTTTTTCTATTTTTAGTAGAAATGGGGTCTTGCTCTTGCTTAGGCTCATCTGGAACTTCT
>NW_003852632.1:98396-99493 GCF_000181295.1 Otolemur garnettii
TGGGACCACAGGTACCTGCCACACGCCCGGCTATTTTTTGGTTGCAGCCATTATTATTGTTTGGTGGGTCCGGGCTGGATTCGAACCCGCCACCTTAGGTGTATGTGGCTGGTGCCTTAGCTACTTGAGCCACAGGCGCTGAGCCTCTTTCTGTTATTTTAAAATGCAATTTGATAACTCTTCTTTTTTTTTTTGGAGTCTTACTATGTTACCCTCAGTAGAGTGCCATGGCATCAGTTCACAGCAACCTCTAACTTTCGGGCTTAAGCAATTCTCTTGCCTCAGCCTCCCAAGTAGCTGGGACTATAGGCTCCCGCCAAAACGCCTAGCTACAATTTGATAACTTTTTAAATCAGTTATCAAGTATCAGAATACTTGGCAATGCCTCAACTACTTCTATGATAATCTAATCTTCCCCAGGAAATCTTCACATAACAATGCCCTGCTTCTGGAAGTTTAAAGGTACCCTTGTATCTAACCAAACAGCTCTTCACCTACTTGAGCATTCCCATCAGATTCTCCCCCCCATAGAAATGATTTCAGAAGCCTGTTTCTTTCTTTCTTTCTTTTTTTTTTGAGACAGAGCCTTAAGCTGTCACCCTGGGTAGAGTGCTGTGGCATGACAGCTCATAGCAATCTCCAACTCCTGGGCTCAAGCGAGTCTCCTGCCTCTACTTCCCAAGTAGCTGGGACCATAGGCGCCCACCACAATGCCTGGCTATTTTTTGGTTGCAGCCATCATTGTTGTTTAGTGGGCCTGGGCAGGATTTGAACCTGCCAGCTCAGGTGTATGTGGCTAGCCCCTTAGCCATTTAAGCCACAGGCGCTGAGCCCAGAAGCCCATTTCATTAGAGGAAACAAACTACTCTTATTCAGTAAATAGTGAAGTCAAATACTTGTCCATGTTTGCTGGCTACATCCTTAAATTTTTATGCCCTTAGTACATTTATCTAAAGAAGGGTTTTTTTTCTTTTGAGACAGTTTTACTTTGTCCCCCTTGATAGTGCTGTGATATCATAGCTCACAGCAACCTCAAACTCTTGGGCTCAAGCCTCAGCCTCCTGAGTAGCTAGGACAACAGGTGCCCGCCACAATGC
>NW_003852632.1:101589-106646 GCF_000181295.1 Otolemur garnettii
TTACCTTCTGGATTCAGATTTCTCATATTCTTAGTCTTCAACGCATTAAATGGTCTCACTTGAATCTGATGTTCTAAGATTGAGTCAGGGTAACGATCAAAGAAGATCTCATTGACAGCCATATCGAAAGTTGGGATAACTTCCTATAAAAAATGAACATAAAGATGTAAAACTACGTATCCTCATCCTCGAATTAAGTATAACAAATAACGCATTTTCTATTAGCAAAGTATAAATATAACACTGTATATTACCATAGTGTGACCCTACAGAATCACACATATGCTGTTTTCAAACTTAGGTGCTACTACATATATATATATATATATATTTTTTTTTTGCAGGGGCTGGGTTTGAACCCACCACCTCTGGCATATGGAGCCGGCACCCTACTCCTTTGAGCCACGGCACCACCCACCACTACATATTTTAATTTGGGTTAAATGTACTAAGACACGTGGAAGTGCCTTCCTGCTGTATAGTTCTGGCATATTTTATGCTTTCAGGGAAAGGATTCTAAGCTCATACTTTCATTTTTATTTTTCCTGCATACTGAAATTATGCCAAAATAAATTAAAACATACTCTTTTTATTCAAATTTATTAACACATGGTTCCGACATTTTACAAATGAGGAAACAGCTATGGGAAGGTTAAGGAAATTAATCAAGCTTATACAGCTAGTAAGCAGCAAGGGCCAAGCGTTCAGGGCTGGGCACAGTGGCTCATACCTGTAATCCCAGCACTCTAGGAGGCTGAGGTGGGTGGATCACCTGGGCTCATGAGTTCAAGACCAGCCTGAGCTAGAGTGGATCCTGCCTCTAAAAATAGCTGGGTGTTGTGGTGGGTGCCTGTAATCCCAGCTACTTGGAAGGCTGAGCCAAGAGAACTGCTTGAGCCCAGAAGTCTGAGGTTGGTGTGAGCTATGACACCACAGCACTCTACTGCGGGCAACAAAATGAGACTCTGTCTCCCAGAAAAAAAAAAAAAAAACAACAAAGTATGCTTGCCGCCAAAGCCTATACCCAGAGTCAATATGACTGGTATTTAATTAACAAAAATTGATCTTGGGTGTAGAAGAAAAAGACTACAATATAGCTGATATGTTCTGCTAAAGATGGCAGGAAGTATATAATGCATTTAATATAGTTCCATGTAAGATACTTTGGCCAGGTGTGGTGGCTCACATCTGTAACCCTAGTACTCTGAGAGGCTGATGATGCAGGTGGATTGCCTGAGGTCAGGAGTTCGAGACTAGCCTGAGACAGGGTGAGACCTCGTCTCTAAAAGTATAGCTGCGTATTGTGGCAGTCACCTATAATTCCAGCTACTTGGGAGGCAAAGGCAAGAGAATCACTTGAATCCAAGAGTTTGAGGTTGCTGTGAGCTATGACGCCATAGCACTCTACTAAAGGTGATAAAGTAAGACCCTATCTCAAATAAAACAAACAAAAAAAGACTTTATTTCATGAAATCCAAGAAATTATCACTCATAAGATTCACTACTGTTTTATAAGAGAAACACTGCCAATTATACTGACATGGCTTTGATAGTAACAAGCATCCTGCTTGCAGAAACAATGTATGAAAAAAAAATTCATCTTAAGAAGATGAACCACGGTTTTCTTAAAAAAGTGTGTGTGCATATTCTCTGTTTCCAGGGAAATTATGCTATCCAGAAACATTCCTACTACTACAGGCAATTCCCAGGTTCTATAGGTTTGCTCCCAAGTTGGATTTGTATGTAGGGTACATTTATCTATTACCTGTAATAGTCTCCATTTGTAAAGTATGAGTTATACATCATTTAGATGTTTGTAAGTAACTTGGGAGACTTACTGTAATAGTCTGTCAATGGTGAACTAACATCAAAATCAAGAGGGACAGCTATAAGTGTGTGAGTTGTATGTAAGTTCAGGGACTATCTGTAATATATATGTACTAACATTCATCAGAGTCAAAGACTAATTATTACCTGTGGGTAGGAGATGAGCTGTCTGTACAAATTTTTGTCAAATGATTTTATGTGTTCACAGTTTACATTTAGAAATGGCTCTCCGATAACATTAATCTGTAGGATAAAATAAACAAGTTAAATTTTGCTAATTTTATTATTTTAAAAATATAACTTGGGGGAGGGGAAAAAGAAGATAACCACATAATTTGAATTTATAGGTAAGACATTTGATTACCTCCTCGAGTTGTTGCATGTACAGAGGTTCAGTAATATTAATGCCAACATTTTCTTCTTCTTTAGCCAGAGGGTCAATAAAACGCTGAAGAAATCTCTTGAAGTAGAGACAGAAAATATTAAGCTTAATGTATGTGGGAACGGGTACCCATTCAAAATGCAAAAAATGGCTCCGCGCCTGTGGCTCAAGTGGCTAAGGCGCCAGTCATGTACACCCAAGGTGGCGGGTTCTAATCCAGCCCGGGCTGCCAAACAACAATGACAGCTGCAACCAAAAAAAAAAACAGCTGGGTGTTGTAGCAGGCACCTGTGGTCCCAGCTACTTGGGAGGCTGAGGCAGGAGACTCGCTTGCGCCCAGGAGTTGGAGGTTGCTGTGAGCTGAGATGCCACAGCACTCTACCCAGGGGACAGCTTGAGTCTCTGTCTCAAAAAAAAAAAACAAAATGCAAAAAATTATGAGCATGTCACTATCTGGAGATAGCTATAAATACTATTTCCCAGCTCGGTGCCTGTGGCTCAAGTGGCTAAGGCGCCAGCCACATACATCTAAGGTGGCCGGTTCGAATTCAGCCCGGGCCTGCCAAAACAACAATGACAGCTGCAACCAAAAAACAGCTGGGTGTTGTAGCAGGCACCTGTGGTCCCAGCTACTTGGGAGGCTGAGGCAGGAGACTCACTTGAGCCCAGAAAGTTGGAGGTTGCTGTGAGCTTTGATGCCACAGCACTCTACCCAGGGGGATAGCTTGAGGCTCTATCTCAAAAAATAAAAAAATAAAAAATAAATATTTCCCAACATTTTCGGAGCTCTACAGTATGAATTTTACCACATCTGCCTCACCTGAAAATTCTCCTTGCATGTTGCCACATTTACATCTGTTCCCCAAATCACAAGTTTTTGGCCCAGAGACTGTTCACTTGCCACTATGTCTTCTGCTGCTGCCTATACAGGAAAACATGACAGAATCAGGACACCAGGATCTACTCATTTTACATTTGGGAAAGGAAGCTATCAGGAGATAACATGAACCATGTACTCACCCCATCAGACTGCAGATCCACCTGCAGACCCTTCCGTGCAGAGCCCAGATCAGGCCTCTGTCTCATGGGTGTGCCCCTAACACCACTCCTTGGGGTTCCCTCTACCCGAGAGCTGGGAGTGCCATATGTTAGTGGTGAACTAACATCAAAATCAAGAGGGATAGCTATAAAAACAAAACCCCAAAGTTTACAATGAAATTCTGGTAGCATATCAACCCCCAAACTACAGCATGTTCTGTTAATCTGTCATCTAACGGGTTGCTTGCTGCAACCTGTGGTGGTTGATATTCTGAGGACTATTAAAAGTTTTCTAAACATAAAGCACAAGAAAAGCTGCTGCTCCCGACGTCCTAACCTCTCTCTGTTCTCTGTGCTCCCTCCTCCACCTCTTTCTGGTGAAGAACATACTGGCTCAGGTACAGAGAAATGTTTTAGGCGTTAGGCCAATTACTGTCATCAAACCAGCAAAATGACCAGCTGAAGCATCATCTGTACAACAGCCACAGTCCAACCCAGACCTTCAGATACGCACCTGAAGAGTGCAACTGAGGAGGGCTGGAAAACAGAGCGTCCTGCGCCGCGGGACTTTGCAGGTCTGCTCCGGGAGAGGTCGGCATAGGCAGTAGCTCTCCGGTAGAGGTGGAATCCTCGCCTCTACGTCTCTGGGATGGAGGTGACTTGGCATCCTCACTTCGAGCTTGTGTTACACGAAACAGGAAAGATGACTATCAACTCTGTTTGGCCTTCCTAGATTTGTATGCCTCTTGGGACAGTTCATTACTGAACAAATACAAGCCAAACCGTAACGGAGACAAACAGGCAAGGCCATATTTAACCCATAGAAATTAAGAGGCACGATGGCCAAGGTGAAGAGGAGCGGCCGGGGATGTCCGCACCCACCCCGCGCTCACAGCCCAGGCGAGCAGAGGCGAAGCTGGGGGGCTCTGAGGAGAAGAGCTCCGGTGAGGGGCAAAGAACTCACCCGTCTGAGCAGGGGTCGTTCGTCCACGCCGGCTGCTGCGGCGGCTCGGGGTTGATGCGGGAGAAGACATGGGACTCGGGGTACCTGCGCGACAAGAACAAGCTCACGCTGCTCTCTCTGCCCGGCCTCCGCGTTGCACCCTCGCTGCCGACCCGCGCTCAATGAGGGAAAGCGACAATCCTCTGCAGTTCGCCAACTCCTTGTCCACCTGGAAGCTCGCGCTTCCGCAGGGAGCTAGATGGAAGGAGGGTTCCCGCCAGCCGGACAGTCGTCACCGCCCCTTGCGGTGCGTCACCAATCACAGTGGCGTTCTCGTGTGGCTCCGCCTCCGGAAGACTCCACTGCACACCCGTAGGGGGGTCTGACTGACCTTCTTCGGCGCCCCTGACGCAGGCCTTCCCTGACCCACCCTCAGGTCACATGGTCTGATCCCCTACACGTCCGCATTTTCGCGGGAAATCTGAGGAGTATAACCAGACCATATTCTTGGAGCTATATTACACGCCTTGGCGTTCACTAAGAATATACTTATCTGTTCCTTTGGCATATGTTTTATTTCTAAAGACATTTCAAATGCATCTTTCACTCTATCGATAAACAAGCTTATAGATCTTTACTCAGGCCCTAGAGTTTTTTTCTGCCTCTGGCATTCAATTAAGTCCAACACCAAGTATCCTCCCTATTTCTGCAGGTCAAACCGTTAGACTACTGTTTCTCTTTAGCTTTGATGTGTGTGCGCAGAGGACATGTGTTGCTCATTCTCAAGTCTGACGGTATGTTAACGCAGGTCCGAGGGGGTCATTTCCACACGGAAGTCCCCCCAGCGAGGGCTTCGAAGAGAGTTCC
>NW_003852632.1:107369-108521 GCF_000181295.1 Otolemur garnettii
TTTTTTTTTGGCTGCGGCCGGGTTTGAACCCGCCATCTCCAGTAAAGGGCCAGCGCCCTACTCCTTGGGCCATAGGCTCCTCACCCCCCCCTTGTATTTTTTCAAATATTCCTTATCCATATTCCAAATATGCATATCTTCTCTGGAGGGCACATCCTCTTAGTAGCTAGGTGAGATTTTCTTAAGAGGTCAGTGCTGAATAGAAATAACGTGTGGAAATACTGTAAACTACACTTTAAACAAGATGCTGCTGTAACACACGTGTCATCAAGGGTGTATTGATAATGGGAAGATGTCAGAGGAACCAACTCTAATATGTAATTGCTTTCTGTCCTCAGGAGTTTCAAAATTAGAATTCATTTTTGTTTGGTAATTTATTTCTAAAGCAGTTGCAAGGTATAATAATATACGTCCTTTCACTTGACGTATTAGTATTAGTATTTAGTTTATTTTAGTGTAGGTATTAGTTTTCTCTTGCTGCTATTGCAATTACTACAAGCTTAGGGGTTTAAAACAGCAGGTTTGTTAAGCCAGACATGGTGGCTCACACCTGTAATTGCAGCACTCTTAGGAGGCTGGGGCAGGTGAGTTGCCTGAGCTCAGGAGTTCAACACCAGCCTAAGCAAGAGCAAGACCCCCATCTCTAAAAATAGCAGGCCCTTGTGGTGGGTGCCTGTGATACTCCAGAGGCGAAGGCATAAGAATTGCTTGAGCCCAAGAATTTGAGGTTGCTGTGAACTGTAATTATGATACCACAGCACTCTACCGAAGGTGACAAAGTGAGACTCTGTCTTCAAAAATATACCAAAACAAAACTACAGGTTTGTTAGTCTTATAGTTCTTTAGTCTAAGAGACAGGGGTCTCACCAAACCAGAATGTAGGGCTGCTTTCCTTTCTGAAAGTTCTAGGGGGAAATCAATTTGCTTATTCATTCAGGTTGGAGGACTGAGGTCCCTGTTTATCTGCTTATGTGCCTTGCTTCTAGAAGCTGTCTGCTTTCCTTAGGTAACAGCCCCTTCCTCCATCTTCAAAGCCAAGTGCTCTGCTGAGAGGTTCAGAATTCTTTCTGCTCCCCTATCTTCCCTTGTCTATGACCCACTCTTCTTCCACTCCCTTTTATTTATTTTTATTTTTTGAGACAGAGTCTCACT
>NW_003852632.1:109269-120275 GCF_000181295.1 Otolemur garnettii
TTTTAATACAGCAGCCTTAGGTTAGTGTTTTATCTCTTAAGACTACCTTGAAAATCATGCAACTTTTTTTTTTTTTTTTTTTGAGATAGGGTCTCACTTCGTTGTCCTTGGTGGAGTTCAGTGGTGTCATGGCTCACAGCAACCTCAAACTCCTAGACTCAAGGGATCCTCTTGCCTCAGCCTCCTGGGTAGCTGGGACTACCCACAACACCCAGCTATTTTTAGAGACGAGGGTCTCGCTTTTGCTCAGGCTGGTCTTGAACCCATGAGCTTAGGCAATTCACCTGCCTCAGCCTTCCAGGATTACTGGTGTGAGCCACTGAGCAGGGCCTGTCATGCAACTCTTTAAGGGTGCTTTGTGAAATGCATCTTGGCATTCTCTTAACTTGTTTTTGTTTTGTTATTGTTTAGCATTACAGACTTCCTTAGTTTTTTCCAGAGATTTTGGTTTGCTTGTATTTGTTCGGAAGTCACTCAGCATGGATGAAGTAAGTTGAAAATTTTCATGTTGCTTTTCCTGTGTACTTCATTATGTTGGAGTGATTTATTCTTATCCATATTTACTATGTATATCTCTTTTATTACAGTTTCGTGATTGTAGAGAAGAAATTCTAAAATTTTTATGTATTTTCTTAGAAAAAATTGGCCAGAAGATTGAGCCTTACTCTCTTGATACTAAGGTGAGGAGAAAAAAAACATACCTTATTCCATTCTCAGAATCTAGTTCATCTTATGCTATAAAGAACTTGGGTTTGTGGCAGTTTTTTTTTTGTTTGTTTTTGGTAGAAACAGAGTCTCACTTTATTGCCCTCGGTAGAGTGCTGTGGCATCACAGCTCACAGCAACCTCCAGCTGTTGGGCTTAGGCGATTCTCTTGCTTCAGCCTCTTGAGTAGCTGGAACTACAGGTGCCCGCCACAATGCCCGGCTAATTGGGTTTGTGTTTTATTTATACCTTACTCATTGGGGAGATTTCTTATTTCTACTTGATTGCATTAGAAATGAAGTGAACTTTTTTTTTTTCTTTGAGACAGGGCCCCCCTCTGTCATCCAGGGTGTAGTACAGTGGTGCAGTCATAGCTCATTGCAGCCTTGAATTTCCCTGATCAGCCAAGTAACTAGGACTACAGGTGCATAACATCATGCTTGGCAAATATTTAAATTTTTTTGTTTGTAGAGGTGGGGGTCTCACTGTGTTGCCAAGGCTGGTCTCAAACTCTGACCTATGTGATCCTTTCATCTTGGCCTTCCAAAATGCTGGGATTACAGGCATGACCCACCATGGCCCAGCCCTGTTGTTGTTGTTTTTTTTGGTGGTTAGTTTTATCAATCTAATGTTATATTTTAACCACTAAATGCTAATGTTACATTTTAAACCGCTAAATACTATGTTTTACTATATCATATGCTGGTATTGCTACAATTGAGTGTTAGTTTTTAATGTTTTTTTTTGTGAGACAGAGTCTCAAGCTGTCGCCCTGGGTAGAGTGCCATGATGCCACAGCTCACAGCAACCTCCAATTCTTGGGCTTACGCCATTCTCTTGCCTTAGCTTCCCAAGTAGCTGGGACTACAGGCAGCCGCCACAACGTCCAGCTATTCTGTTGTTGTTGTTGCAGTTGTCATTGTGGTTTAGCTAGCCTGGGTCAGGGTTTGAACCCGTCAGCCAGCGCCCTAATCCACTGAGCTACGGGTGCCGCCAGTTTTCATGTCTTAATGATTGGTGATTTTGGTATGTCTCCTTTTAAAACCTAGAATACTTGTACCAGTGTTTATACAAAAGATAGAGCTGCTAAATGTAAAATTCCTGCCTTGGATCTCCTTATTAAGGTAATTTCATATGCCTAAGTTCATGTATTTTATGTTAAACCTGTAACTTATAAAACAGAAAATTGGAGTTTTGGGTGAGATTTTTTGGGGGGGATAGGATCAAATCATACTGATGTCTGAGTAAGATACACATTTTCTAGCCATCAGCTGCCAGTATTCTGATATTTTGTTCTTAGATCTTTCTGGGTGGTAAAAAAGAATTTTGTTGTGAGGTGAATGATGGGAAAAAATAACTAAGGGATTTACTGTTCTTTATCATCTTTTCTGCTTTTGGCTATTTGATGCTATTAGGAATTGCCAAATATCACTTTGTTTTGGAATTTTGCCTCAAACCTCAGCAGTGGGAATGGGTCTGCATGTTGCATTAAGTGGTCACTGCGGCTGTCTCTTACTTTTATCTCTCTCTTTTTGCATCCATTTAGAATTCCGTGGCCCTGGAATTCTAGTTGGTCCTTGGTCTTGAGTGCTGCTGGGAGAATAGTTCTAGTTGTTACTGGTTTCTTGGGAAGGTAAAATTAAGTCTGGGCTGCCCTTTCCCTTGTGTTTTTCACCACCCACTTCAACCCCTAACTTCCAAATGATCTGGATAGATAAGAGTGTTTAGAGGCCAGGTGTTAATCCTCAATAGACAACTGATTCTGAAATTTTGCTGTGCACAGATGCACTGTGGAACAAAAACCTTTATTTTCCTCTTTAGAAAATGCTATTTCTATTCTTTTAGTTACTTCAGACTTTGAGAAGTTCTAGACTCATGGATGAATTTAAAATTGGAGAATTATTTAGTAAATTCTATGGGGAACTTGCAATGAAAACAAAAATATCAGATACAGGTGAGATGCATTTAAATGTTATTTTTTAAGTATTAGCAAATTAGCATTAACAAATTATTACTGAGAGACTTAAGTTTTCTTCACCAAGGTCGCTATATGTTCTAGGGTCTTTATATGTTCTATCAATGAATCCTTTTTTCTGAAAACAAACCAAAATGAAACAAAAGCAATATACTAAGACTTCCATTTTAAAAAATGATAATCTTTTATAAAATGATTCCTTTAAATAGAAAACGTACAACACATGTTGAAAATAATTAGTAGATTTAATACACGTATTAATACTTAAACATGCACACAGGAAAGATTTTAGTATATAATATTGCATATGTCTTATTGTAAAATTACTTTTGAACTAAACATTCTCTTATTTTCTTATTCATACATTTTTATTTTTCTAACTTATTTAAAGGTAATTTTAGGGTCTCATTTATTTAAAATATATTTTCCAGTTTTAGAAAAAGTATATGAACTTCTAGGAGTATTAGGAGAAGTTCATCCTACGGCGATGATAAATAATTCAGAAAACCTGTTCCGGGCTTTTCTGGGTGAACTGAAGACTCAGGTATGATGAAGTTTATGATGTTCTGTTTCCATAGACTTGGTTGTATGTTTCTCTTTTAATGATACCTTCTTAAAACTTTCCTTTTAGATGACATCAGCTGTACGAGAGCCCAAGCTACCTGTAGTGGCAGGATGTCTGAAGGGGTTGTCTTCACTTCTGTGTAATTTCACTAAGTCTGTGGAGGAAGGTATTGCTCGATCTCACCTAATTTTCTTCTGTTAAAAAACTATAAGTCTAACAAGAATGGCTGGCTTATTTTTTTGAAGTTTTAAACCAGTTGTGAATTTATATGCAGTAGTGAGGAATAATCTAGAGAGACCTGGATGCCCTCCCTAGCTTCCTCTGCTCCTGGTAGGTATCTTTCATAAGCACAGTAGCACACGGGGCATTGATGCCATCCACTGACCTTAATCAGAACTTACCAGTTTTATGTGCATGGATTTATTCCTGTGTAGTTATGAGTGTGCAAGTCTTTCACACCTATAGGTTTATGTATATGCAGCTATAGTGAAGTTACTTGTGCTGCCCTTTATATCCACAGTAATAATAGTTCATACCATATACCATAGTCACATGGCCTCCAGCCCTCCAATTTGTCTCTATCTGTAGTTTAGTTATGTCAAGAATGTCACACAAATGGATTCATAGTTTGTAACTTTTTGTGTCTGGTTTGTTCATGTCTTTCAGATTCATCAATGTTCTAACATGTGTCAGAATTTTCTTTTTTCTTTCTTTTGTTTTTCTTTTCTTGAGACAGGGTCTAGCCTACCTGGGGTAGAATGCAGTGAGGTCTTCATAGCTCACTGCAACATCAAAGTCCTGGGCTTAAGCAAATTTCTTCTGCTCAGCTTCCCAAGGAACTGGGACTATGAGTGCACTCTAGCCTGCCTGGCTAATTTTTGTGTTTTTTGATAATTTTTATGGGTTTTTTTGTTTGTTTTTTTGCTCAGGCTGGTTTCCAACTCTTGGCCTCAAGCAGTCCTCCTGTCTAGCCTCCCCAAATGTTAGGATAATAAGGCATGAGCCACCTTGCCCAGCCTGAATTTTCTTCCTGAATAATATTTCATTGTATGTGTCCAGGCAGTCCCTGAGTTGCAAACATTCAACTTACGTACAACTCACACTTAGGAATAGAGGCTGTTACAGTCAGTCCTTGAGGTGCAGACTGGTTCTTTCTGAGGACATAATGTAGAAGCTGTAGCCTGAGAGGAAAGAAAGAGTTGGCGGGAAAGAGCAGTCTCATTCCAGGCAGGGTTACTGGCCAGTGCCTAGCTTCACACTTGTCCTCATGCTTGGCCAGTGTGTGCTGGTCTGAGGGGCTGAGAGAGCTGATATGTCTAGAGTTTAGAGGCATACAGCGTGGGCTGGTCTGGCCTACAACCAGCACAGCATTGGCATATGAGGAGCTTCTGACCTAGGCTCTGATTCTGGTCAGGGTAGGCAGCTATGGATTTTCAAGAAGGAATGGCTGTGGGCCAGCAGGTATTTTTTTCAAGGGTGCTCCTGACTGCTGTCAGATATGGGACATAAGTTAGTGTGGGAGCCAGGAGCTGAGGCTGTCGCTGATCACGTGGGTGGGATCCGGAAGGACTGGGTTTCAGGTAGAGACTTGGTCTTTAACTGGAGGTGTTCATGGAGTGTCCAGGGTTAGGTATCAAGTGTGCAGTTGTGTATGGAGACTGGATCTCACAGGAGAAATCTGGTCCCAATTTACACATTTGGTGGTTTTCAGCGGGTGGGTAGTTTCTAAGCTCTGAGTACGAGCATGATGAGCTAGAGCCAAGTATAGACAGACTAGGCAGAGAGTGGTGGGGGCAATGCAGGCAGCCTCCTTCCCTGTGGGGTCTGATGAGGAGGCACCAGACAGGAAATGGGTCAAGTTGAGCATTGAAGGAGAATTTGGACTGAAAGAACAAAGAGGCAATTGAAAGGGAGGAAGTGATACATTTGTGTAATAAGCCCTTTAGGGAAATCTTACAAAGGAAGGGAGCAGAGAAATGAGTGTAGCTGATGGAGGGTGTCGGGATAAGAGGGGGTTTTAAAAAATAAATACAAGAATTTGTGTACCTATATTCCTAGAAGCATATTTACAAGCTAAAAGGAGAAAGCCACCCAGGTGTACATGGATGGATGAATGGGTAAACAAACACATGTGCATACAGTGTACTGTTACCCAGACTTACAAAGGAAGGAAATTGGCTTGGCGCCTGTAGCACAGTGGTTACAGCGCCAGCCACATACACCAAGGCTGGCAGGTTTGAAACCAGCCCGGGCCTGCTAAACAACAATAACAACTGCAACAAAAAGCAGCCGGGTGTTATAGCGGGCACCTCTAGTCCCACCTACTTGGGAAGCTGAGGCAAGAGAGTCTCTTAAGCTCAAGAGTTTGACGTTGCTGTGATTTGTGACGCCACAGCACTCTACCGAGGACACCATAGTAAAATTCTGTCTCAAAAAGAAGGAAATCCTGACACACTAGAAGATGAAGGGACTTTGAAGACATCATCCTAAGTGGAATGAATCAGTCACAAAAAGGCAAATACTGTATGATTCCACTTGTATGAGTTAGAGTAGTCAAATGCAGAGACACAGAAAGCAGAGTGGTGGTCAGGAGCTGGGGACATGGAAAGTTGTATTTGATAGGTGAGCCTTTCTGTTGAGGATGAAGACATTTTAGGTATAGACGGTGGTGATGGTTATACAACAATGTGAATATATTAAATACCACTTATTTGTTCCTGTACACATCATTAGAATGATAAAAATGTGTATCTTACATTGAAAAAAATAGATATAAGACTATGCTTGTACAGGGAGTGGCCCACTAGGAGGAAGAGCTACAGGAAAGTGGGCCTGCGTGGCAGAGCCTGGGAGAAGCTACAATGGTACTTCCCTCCTTGTTTCCCAGCCTAGGATAGCTTAGGCCTCCCTCTGAGCTCACTGAGTCCAGGTATCCCAGACCCACTGTGCCTGGTACCCTAGTATCCACGTACCTCTTTCTGCATGATTACTTTCTTTTATTTATTTGTTTTAGAGATAGGTTCTCATTGCGTTGCCCAGGTTTGAGTGCAGTTGTAGTTCGTTGTAGCTCACTGTAGCCTCAAACTCCAGGGTTTAGGCAATCTGCTCACTTGAGCCTCCTGAGGGGCTGAGACTATAAGCACATACTATTATACCCAGATAATTTTGCTTTTTCACTTTTTATAGAGACGGGGTCTTGTTATATTACCCTGGCTGGTGTCAGACTCCGGGCCTTACGGGATCCTCTCACCTTGGCTTTCCAAAGTGCTGGGATTATGGCACGAGCTACTATGCCTGACCTTTTCCCCAGCGAATCTTAAATACAGCCAGAAGATAGAAGAAATTTCTGCTTCTCTTAAATTCCGAAGGAGCTTGTTTTTTTCCCCCATTGTTTAATCGTGTATGATTTTTTTCAGTTACTTACTAGTATGTAATTAATTTTTTTATAAACACTAAATATTTATTAAGCACTTAATAATGTGCTGGACACCATCCTTATTATGCTACATGTATTGTCTTACTACATAACCCATGAGGTGAATACTTTGTCAAATACTTATAAATTTATTTTTAAAATGAGACTACTGTGGATTAGGAAGGTTAAGTAAATAGCCCATCGCCATAGAACTAATAAGGGACTGAGCTAATGTTCAAAGCCAAGTTCTGTCTGACACTAATGTCCTTTGTTTTTCTTTTTTTTTTTTAGATTTCTTTAGTCTCTTTTATTTATTTCTTTTGTATTGTTGGGGAATCATTGAGGATACAAAGAACCAGGTTATACTGCTTGTATTTGTTAGGTAAAGTCCCTCGTAGATTATGTCCTGCCCAAAAGAAGTGTGCCACATCCTGACCTCCCACCGCCCTCTCTGCTCTCCCATTCCCCCACCCCCCACCATATACTAGCATCAGTTGTCCTCATATCAGAATTGAGTACACTGGATTCTTGCTGCTTCTTTCTTTTGATGCTTTACTAAGAAGAATATGTTTCAACTCCATCCAGGTTAATACAAAAGAAGATGTAAAGTCTCCATCTTCTTTTGTGGCTGAATAGCATTCCATGGTGTACATATAACACAGCTTGTTAATACATTCTTGAGTTGGTGGGCATTAAGGCTGTTTCTACAATTTGGCAATTGTAAATTGAGCTGCAATAAACAGTCTAGTGCAAATGTCCTTATGATAAAATGATTTTTTTTCTTTTGTGTAGATGCCCAATAATGGGATTGTAGGATCAAATGGGAGGTCTAGTTTGAGTTCTTTGAGGATGCTCCATACTTCCTTCCAAAAAGGTTGTATTAGTTTGCAGTCCCACCAGCAGTGTAAAAGTGTTCCCTTCTCCCCACATGCATGCCAGCATCTGCAGCTTTGAGGCTTTGTGATGAAATACCTAGGACTCCACCTAATGAAAGAGATGAAGGGCCTCTAAAGAAAATCATAAAACCCGGCTCGGCGCCTGTGGCTCAAGCTGCTAAAGCACCAGCCACACACACCTGAGCTGGCGGGTTTGAATCCAGCTCGGGCCTGCCAAGCATCAATGATGGCTGCAACCAAAAAATAGCCAGGCGTTGTGGCAGGCACGTGTAGTCCCAGCTACTTGGGAGGCGGAGGCAGGAGACTCACTTGAGCCCAGGAGTTGGAGATTACTGTGAGCTGTGATGCCACAGCATTCTACCCCGGGGCGACAGCTTGAGGCTCTGTCTCAAAAAAAAAGAAAATTATGAAACCCTAAGAAAAGGAACAGAAGATAGTAACAAATAGAAGAACATACACCATGCACGTGGCTTGGAAGAATTTACATTGTTAAAATGTCTATACTTACCAAAGCAATCTACAGATTCAGTGCAATCTAATCTCTATTAAAATACCAAAATCTTACTTTCAAGATTGGAAAAAAAATCTTTGTTTTATATGGAATCAGAAAAACCCCGTATAGGTAAAGCAATTCGTAGTAATGAAAACAAGGCCAGCTCGGCTGGCGTCTGTGGCTCAAGTGGCTAAGGCGCCAGCCACATACACCTAAGGTAGTGGGTTCAAATCCAGCCCCGCTGGCCAAACAACAGTGATGGCTGCAACCAAAAAATAGCCGGGTGTTGTGGCGGGCGCTGGTGGTCCCAGCTACTTGAGAGGCTAAGGCAGGAGACTTGCTTGAGCCCAGGAGTTGGAGGTTGCTGTGAGCTGTGATGCCATGGCACTCTACCCAGGGGGACAGCTTGAGGCTCTGTCTCCAAAAAAAAAAAAAAAAAAAAAAAAACCAAGGCTGGGGGCATCAGCCTACCAGACTGTACTACAAGGCTGTAGTAATCAAAACAGCATGGTACTGGCATAAAAATAGAGACATAAACATCTGGAACCGAATAGAAAGCCATGAGATGAAACTAATATCTTGCAGCCACCTGATCTTTGATAAACCAAACAAGCACATACACTGGGGAAAAGAATCCCTATTCAATAAATGGTGCTGGGAGAACTGGATAACCACATGTAAAAGACTGAAACTGGACCTGCACCTTTCTCCACTCACTAAAATTGATTCAAGATGGGTAAAAGACTTAAATCTAAGGCATGAAACAATAAAAATCTTGAAGAAAGTGTAGGGAAAACACTTGAAGGTATTGGCCTGAGGAAGGGTTTTATGAAGACTTCAGAGGCTATTGAAACGACGACTAAAATAAATACATGGGACTTTATTAAACTGAAAAGCTTCTGTACAGCTAAGGAGACAACCAAAGCAAATAGACAACCATCAGAATGAGAAAAGATTTGCATATTATGAATCAGACAAAAGCTTGATAACTAGGATCTGTAGAGAACTCAAATTAAGCAATAAAACAAGAGCCAACAATCCCTTATATCAATTGGCAAGTAAGATGAATAGAAGCTTCTCTAAGAAGACAGATGAATGGCTAACAAGCATATGAAAAAATCCTCATTGTCTGTAATTATCAGAGAAAGGCAAATCAAAACCACCCAAAGGAGCTTTAAACAGAGTATTACTATGTCTCCCTCTGTAGAGTGCTGTCGTGTCACAGCTCCCAGCAACCTCAAACTCTTGGGCTTAAGTGATTCTCTTGCCTCATTCTTCCAAGTAGCTGTGACTACAAGCGCCTGCCACAATGCCCAGCTATTTTATTACAGTTGTCCTTGTTTAGCTGGCTCAGGCCAGGTACAAACCTGCCAGCTGTGTATGTGGCTGGTGCCGTATCCACTGTGCTATGGGTGCTGATCCCCACAGCTTTCTTTGTATCCCATTGTGACAGCATCGTACACTCATGCTGATGTCTCCCTGCCTTGGGGCCCCTCTGACCATATTTTCCCTCCACCTGTTATCCCACAGTCATTTGGGATCTGTCTCAAATTTATCAGTTCTTGCAATCAAAGCAAACGATTCTTGAGCCTCTGGTGTTTGTAAGTCACTGTCAACAAGGGTAGAGAAACCAGTGATGAGTAAAGCAAGACTTCTGACAATTGCAGTGAATAATCTGATGGGAGACACAGGTGACTGCAGCTGGGAGCATTGTTTCACACCTGTGATTCCAGCTAGTTGGGTGGCTGAGGTGGGAGGACTGCTTGAGGCCAGAAGTTAAAGACCAGCCTGGGCAACATAATGAGATCTTTTCCCAAAAAGAAATATTCAGGCATGGTGGTGCAGGCCTGCAGTCTCAGCTGAGGTGGGATGATGCTAGAGCCCAGCAGTCTGAGACCAGCTGGGGTGACAGTGAGACTCCATCTTGTATAACTGAGATGTGGACCGTGCTAGGACCAGAGCCTCATGTTTTACTTGTACACCGGTGTTATCTTCCCTTTTAGGTAATGAGTTTACTAATGGCAAAGGTCATATTTTGTTCATATTTTGTGATTTATAGTAACTTTGCATGTACTGTGTGTTGAATAAATGCCTCAGAGTACTGGGGTAAAAATAATATTTTAGGCCTTGAAATTGTTATTTGATCCCCCAAAATGACCCTAAATAAATTAAAGTATATCTGTACCTTTTGCAAATAAGAAAATTGAGGATCTGAGAGTTTGAATTTGAACCCATGTTTTTCTCCCAGATTTTCTTCTTTAACACAGTAACAACTATAGCGATATAACTTGGAATTCTGTAGCTGGAGCAAATGATAGAAGGTGTTCCTCCTAAATTCACAAGAGACTGTTGGGGTTAATGTGGATGTTAAGCTGTTTGAACTAAAGTTGTTGGTTGGAAAGTTAGTGGTTAAATATGTCAGGTGATACTATAGCTAGATGTGTAATAGGCTTCTTTCTGTTTCTCCAGATCCCCAGACTTCAAGGGAGATTTTTGAATTTGCACTAAAGGCAGTTTGTCCTCAGGTAGGATTAATATTACTCTAAATCTTTGACAGTTGAGACTTGTGATTTTCAGACACTGATGTTGATTTTTTTTCTAAAATAGATTGATCTGAAAAGATATGCTGTGCCCTCAGGTAAGATTCTGTTTGTAATGAGATATAATATTTTGAATTCTATATTCACATCTCAGGGAAACTTTTTTGTTTGTTTGTTTTTGGCCGGGGCTGGGTTTGAACCCTTTACCTCCAGTATATGGGGCTGGCACCCTACTCTTTTGAGTTATAGGCGCCGCCCGGAGGGTTTTTTTTTTTTTTTCAGTATCTGTCTCTTTGGTAAATTTCTTATTTATATTCATAAGTGTTTTTCAGATTTCCCTGAGCTGCTTTAAAATCAATATTTTTATTTAATTTTTTTTATTAAATCATAGCTGTGTACATTAATGCAATCATGGGG
>NW_003852632.1:120295-123657 GCF_000181295.1 Otolemur garnettii
CTCCAACTCCTGGGCTCAATCAATTCTCCTGCCTCCACCTGCCAAGTAGCTGGGACTACAGGCTCCTGCCACAACTCCTAGCTATTTTTTGGTTGCAGCTGTCATTATTGTTTGGCAGGCCTGGGCTGGATTCGAACCCACCAGCTCAGGTTTATATGGCTGGCACCTTAGCTGCTTGAGGCACAGGTGCCCAACCACCTCAGGGACGCTTTTGCATGAACTCTGAAAGAAAGTAAACGTGATACCGCCTGTCATGTGCACAAACAGTTATTTACAATGAGGCTTTGGGGACAGACTAAGTTGAGAAGATTACATGATTAAAAACATTTTGTTTGGGGTATCTTTTAGGAGAGCCAGACTTTCCAATTTTGACTTTGCCTAAGTAAATCCTGATCCCGCTTCTGAGTCTTTTGAGATATGTTGGCCAAGTGTGGGCTTCTTGCTTGGTGACCAGGTTCCTGGGATTACATAGTGTGACAGTCCTGGGTCTTCACATACACAGTTTTTGCCTCAGTACCTATGTACAGCTTTCTTGGCCTCTGCTCTGGCTTATGCTGTCTTATTTTAAATATAACGGTTTTTGCATTTGCAGCTGGCTTGCGTTTACTCACCCTGCATGCAGCCCAGTTTAGTGCCTTCCTTCTGGACAACTACATCTCTTTATTTGAAGTACTGTCAAAATGGTGTGGCCATACAAATGTGGAATTGAAAAAAGCTGCATATTCAGCCCTGGAATCCTTTCTGAAACAGGTACTACAAATTCAGCTTTCATTTAGAAATATTTTTTCCATGTAAAGAGTTAAATTCCAATCTTATGCATACATATTTAAGAAACAGATATAAGTCCCTTTATAGCTTCCTCATTAAATGAAAACAAAACTGTTATTGATCAGCCAGCCTCATAGGAGACAGCTGAGTTGAAAGAGCTAGGGAGATAACAAATTTGATTAGAGCCTCAGAGCCAAGCCTGAGATGAGCCCAGTGGAGTGCAGATGTGGAAGTGGGCAGGGCTGGGCAGTGGGGCTTCCTCGAGCCAGAGAGGGTCTGGGTAGGGAGGAGCCCTGTTCCCTCAAGTTGAGGGCCAGCTGTCTGGAGTCAGATCACCTCAAGAATGAGGGGAACCTCCTTGCCTTTCTCTTTTCCAATGGGTAAGGTGAGGGCTGAAGAACTTGAGCCTGCAAGTTTGCCAACATGTCTTGCCTGGCCAGACAGAATGTGCTTGTGGTTCTGAGCACTGGTCTGGAGGCTGTCCTGAGGTCAGAGGTGTCTGGAAGGCCTGCAGGACAGGCTAGTTACCAGGGAACTGCCTGCTTAGGTTGGCTCTGATAGAAAATACTGGAGATTTACAAAAGAGGTTTTGCTGGAAGCAGGCCTGTCTGTTTCATTTTGGCCATTCTTGTGGGTATATAATGTCATTTTATTGTTATTTCCATTGTAGTTTTAGTGGTGACCATCCATGTTTTGCCTGTAGTTACTAGTTATTCTTATTTCTTGTTTTGCAAGATACTCATTTAGATATTTTGTTCTTTTAAA
Organism: Otolemur garnettii; assembly: GCF_000181295.1. Lineage (NCBI taxonomy): Eukaryota > Metazoa > Chordata > Mammalia > Primates > Galagidae > Otolemur > Otolemur garnettii. The sequence continues at coordinate 121,829 of NW_003852632.1, forward strand.
ACATGTCTTTTTATTAATGAATTTTAGGAGTTTCTGCAGAGTCTGGGTACAAGTCTTTTTCTAAAAATAATACAAATAGTTTTTCTTCTGTGGCTTGCCTTTTCATTTTCTTAACAGTATTTTTCAAAGAATAGAAGTTTAAAATTTTGATGAAATCCAGTTTATCAATTTTTTTATCTGATTCCTTTGTGTATCCTTTCTAAAAAACCTTTTTGCCTATCCCACAGTTGCAAGGTTTTCTGACAGGTTTTCTTTGGGAAGTTTAGAAGTGTGTAGTTTTAGCCTTTATGTTTAGGTCTGTAATCCATTTCAAATTAATTTTGTGTATGTTGTGAAGTAAGTGTTAAAGTTGATTTTCCCCATTTGTCGGTTGTTTCTACCACCATTTGTGGAAAAGACTCTTCTTTCCCCAGTGACTTACCTTGACACATTTGTCAAAAATCTGTTGAGCATCTGTAAATGGATTCATTTCTGGGCTCTCCACTTTGTTCCCCTGATGCTTATGTCTGTCTATACGTCAGTGCCCTGATTCCAGCTTTATATAAAGTCTTGAAATTACATAGTGGGTGTACTATAGCATCTTCTTTTTACTATTATTTTAGCTATTGTATGTGCATTTTTGAATTTAAAAAATACTTTTATGGGAAACAAATATTTTATTCAATAGCTTTACATTAAGTTCATAGGAAAGGCTTTGCAGGCTAGCTGTTCCTACCAGCAGAAGAACCTCTGTAAGTTGGCCACACAAGGGACTGTGACAAACTGGTCAACACATGGAGGTGGTCACCATAAGGAAATAGGCCTTCTATACTGAGAGACTGGTTTAGTCTGTGAAAATTAGATCAGCTTGAGGAAGTAGTCAGCTATGGAGTGTTGTGACCAGCTTCCCAGCCCATTTTCCTCCTCCTCCCCCCTCCCCCCAGAGTCGACTTTGGGAACAAGGCAAGTCCCTCCTTCCCCCAGGGTGGCTGAGAATGTGCTTCCCAGCCACCTTCCCAGGCCCCCTCCTTCCCCCTAGGGTTGCCAAGAACAAGCTTCAGAACAAGGTAGAAAAATCCCAAATTTCACAAAACCCTCAAGTTCTCAGTAGATGAACAATGGTGGAAAACAGACTTGATTAATTACTGTTGTATAACCATAGCCATTGTAATATAAAATGTATCCATTATCAACCAAAGCTATATTAATCATTGTTACATTACTGTAACCCTTGCTGTATCTGTGACTACCCAAGCTGTAACCCTCCCTTAACTAGCCACATTTCGCTTCTGTAATATGCTTGCACAAAACCATAAAAGACAATCCACATTTCTATTTGGGTGCTGACTGCCTCTCAACGCAGCAGTCCCTGTGGCAGGTAAAATAAATTACCAATTAATTAATCTAAGTGTGGGTCCAACTCTATTTATCAGGTCATAGAGGGTACAACAGGAGGTTCTGCTGTAATTGAAAAAATGTAGAAGGGTACAAAGAAGACCACTAAAATTTTCCAAAATCTCGCCACCAAGGAAAAAAATTATTTAGCATGTTGGTTACCTTTCTCTCTCCTTCCCTCCTCTCTTCTCTGTCTTCCCCTCCCTCTTCAGGAGGAAGGAGTGAAGAGAGAGGAAGAGAGATACCTTTACATAAAGGAATTTTATTCATAATTTTTTGGCTTAAGATTCTCTACTCCATTGGGTATATTTTCCTGACAGCAAGTTGAGATCTGTGTGGTTAATTTTCAGCGGCAGCATAATATATCATTTTGTTTAGGACTCATTATTTTTTGATTTGTCCTTTATCCTTTATTATTGAGTTGTGTTTTGTTTTTGCTTTTTTTTTTTTTTTTT
>NW_003852632.1:123848-135958 GCF_000181295.1 Otolemur garnettii
GATTCGAACCCGCCACCTTAGGTGTATGTGGCTGGCGCCTTAGCCACTTGAGCCACAGGCGCCGAGCCTTTGCTTTTGTTTTTTATTAAGCCAGAGTCTCACTCTTTTGCTCAGGCTAGAGTGTTATGGCAGTTGTCACAGTTCACAGCAACCTCAGGCATGCACCACAACACCCACTTGTTTTTCTATTTTTATTTTTATTTATTTATTTGGAGACAGGTCTCACTTTCTTGCCCCTGATAGAGAGCTATGGTGTCATAGCTCACAGCAACTTGAAACTCTTGGGCTCAAGGGATCCTCTTGCCTCAGCCTCTCAAATAGCTGGGACTATAGGCACCTGCCACAATGCCCAGCTATATTTTTCTGTTTTTTTTTTTTTTTTTTTTTTGAGACAGGGTCTTGCTCTTGCTTAGGCATGATATCAAACTCTGAGCTAAAGCAATCCACCTGCCTCAGCCTTCCAGAGTTCTGGGATTAGAGGCATGAGCCCCTGTGCCCGGCCTATTGTTGAATAATTATTTTTAAGTCTTTACTGTTATTTATAGAAAATAGTTGGATAAAAATGCATAAAATGAATGTTTCCTGGAAATATAGTAATAGAAGATCAATCATAGTTTATATGGTTACATATTTATAAAAAGAAAAACTGTACTGTAATTGATAAAGATAATGTTTGTTTATATCTTAAGAAACATGATTATGGTAATTTATTATTTTGTGTTGCTGTGAGGAAATATCTGAAACTGAGTAATTTGTAAGAAAAGAGGTTTATTTGGCTCATAGTTCTACAGACTATACAAGGATGGTGCCGGGATCTGCTTCTGGTGAGGGCCTCAGGGAGCTTCCAGTCCAGGCAGAAGGCAAAGGGGGCAGGCGTGTCATGTGTGAGAGGGAGCAAGAGAGAGAACAGGGAGGTGCCAGGCTCTGTAAACAAGATAACTCACTCATTTCTGTGGGGCGGGCACCAGGCCATTCCTGCGGGTACAGTCCATGACCCAAATACTGCCCACTGGGCCCCGCCTGCACCATTGAGGTGCAGTAGCTCATGTCTATAATCCCAGCACTCTGGGAGGCCAAGGCTGGTGCATCACTAGATCTCAGGAATTTAAGACCAGCCTGAGCAAGAGACCCCATCTACTAGAAATAGGAAAATTAGCCTATAGTCCCAGCTACTTGGGAGGCTGAGGCAAGACAATTGCTTGAGCCCCAGAGTTGAGGTTGCCCTGTGCTGTGATGCCAGGGCACTCTACCCAGAGTGACGGGTGAGATTTTGTTTCACATAAAAATTTTCAGCATGAGATTTGGAGGGGCTGATATGCAACCCATGTGAAGTATGTTGTGTGAAAAAGGAAATAATGAAACTGTTTGAGGTTGGAGAGTATATCAGTAGTAGATTTTTTTTTTCTGCCTTTGACATTTATTTATTTATTTATTTGAGATGGAGTCTCACCATGTTGCCCTTGGTAGAGTGCTGTGGTGTCACAGCTCACAGCAACCTCAAATTCTTGGGTTTAAGCAGTTCTCTTACCTCAGCCTCCCAGGTGGCTGGGACTACAGGTGTCTGCCACAGTGCCTAGCTATTTTTGTTGTTGTTGTCATTGTTGTTTAGCAGGCCTAAGCCGGCTTTGAACCCACCAGCCCCAGTGCATGTGGGTGGTGCCCTAACCACGGAGCTATGGGCGCTGAGCCGGCCTTTGACATTTATTAAGGTTCTTTTCAGTGTTGACTTGTACAGTCTTTCTGCTGAAATAAAAGGAATGCTTTTTTCATCATTGCTTGAAAGCTTGTTTGGTGGTTCTAGCAGAGAGTGCAGAGTGCAGCTACTAGGATACCCTTGACTGAAGAACGGTCCTCTGTTAGAGCAGGTTCTCCTCTTCATCTGAGCAAGCAGCTTTAGGAGGGACCCACATGGAGTGACGAGGGAGGAAAGGGACACCCGCCTAGCTAGCCAGATCAGCCGGATCAACCCTGACGATAAATGGGATCACAAACATTGCAGCCAGATGTCCCTCGCACCCTTTCTTCACCATTTCTATTAGTTCTTGTGTTTAGGATATCATTTGGTCTGGTAAATAGTGATCTATTTGCATCTCAGAGTACATTTCCTCTTGCCTTACTTAATTTAAACTTTACAGTTTGTAGGTTGTTTTTTCAAAAAGTGAGATGCATTGTCTTTATTTTTGATTGATTGTTCTTAACTCTGTTGATGACTTCTGAACTCGCTGGCTGCCTGATGGCTCTCTGGGGACAGACTGCTTTTCTGCTTCTTTAGGAAGCCTTAATTCAAAACCTGTTTTCTTACGCACACTTTCCTCTGCATCTCCCTGGTCTCTTTTAGTCCCTTTCTCAGGGAAAACTGAATCACATATCCTTTTTTAAGGGACTGTCTTTTCTAAACTTGATGGAGACTTAATTAAAGCAAAAGGTCCTTAAAAGTAAAAGCAGTTGTGTATAATTGTAACAGTATGTTAGTGGTATACAATTCTAGCTTTTTTATATTTGTATAGTTTTCTTTGTTTTGCTGTTAAATATTTCTAAAAAGTAAATATGCAATTGCAGGTTTCTTTAATGGTGGCAAAAAATGCAGAAATGCATAAGAGTAAGCTGCAGTATTTTATGGAGCAGTTCTATGGAATCATCAGAAACGTGGATTCAAACAGCAAGGAGTTATCCATTGCTATTCGTGGATATGGACTTTTTGCGGGAGTATGACTCATTAATTTGGTCTGTTTTATCTTTTTGATTTTAGTTGAGTGTTTATAGGATTAATTTATTACATTTTTGAGTAGCATCTTATACTTTGACAATATAATTGATCCTTGAAAGACACAGGTTTGAACTGTACAGGTCTACTTATGTGCAGATTTTCTCTAACCAAATGCAGATTGAAAATGAAGTATTTGTGGGATGTGAAACCTGCATATGAGGAAGACTGGTTTGTCAGACACATGGATTCTGCAGGGCACCCACTGAGACTTAGATATGCTTGAGGGGATGTCCTGTAACCAGCCCCCACATATGCTGAGGGACAACTGTATTATTGTCATTTGTTTTACTAGCATGTAAAGGTTTTCCTAGTTTTTCTGGGTCTCAGTTTCTTCTCCTACCTTAGGATATCATTATCAGACCCAGAAAAACTAGGAAACTCATCAAAGGACATACAGAATTGACACATCCAAGCCATACATCTAAGTCTGAAGGCTAGAAACAACTATGTTTCCCCTCTGTGCTGTACTCCCCCCTATAAAGTAAAACTGTAGTTGTTTTCTAAATCTTCAAAGTTTCAGAAAGAGAAGTTCATATACATATGACAGGACATGGTATATTTCAGAATATTAAGAGTAACTCCAGTTATTCCCCTGTTGTAGATCTCTGTGCCTTCTTTATAGAGAAAATAGCTTTCTCCCTGTCTTCCTACAAATGTATCCATCACTGTCTAGTCTGTATTTTTATTTATTTTTTAGAGATGGGGTCTCCTGTGTCACCCATATTAGTGTGATGATTGTAGGTCACAGCAACCTCAAACTCTTGGACTCAAGAGCTCTTCTTGCCTCAGTCTCCTGAGTACTTGGGAGTACAGGTGCCTGCCACCATGCCCAGCTAATTTTTATATTTTTAGTAGAGATGGAATCTTGCTCTTGCTCAGGCTGGTCTTGAACTCCTGAGGTCAAGCAGTCCCCCCACCCAGAGTGCTGGGATTACAGGTGTGAGGTATCACGTCTGGTTCATTTTTCTTATTTTTTTGTAGAGATGCCCAGGTTGGTCTCAAACTCCTGGGCTCAAGGGGTCCTTGAGCCTTACCCTCTCAAAATACTAAGTGCTGGCTTGGCACCCATAGCATAGTGGTTACAGCGCCAGCCACATGTACTGAGGGTGGTTGGTTCGAACCCAGCCTGGACCAGCTAAACAATAATGACAACTGCAACAACAACAAAAAATAGCTGAGTGTTGTGACGAGTGCCTGTAGTCCTAACTATGTGGGAGGCTGAGGCAAGAAAATCTCTTAAGAGATTCTCCCAAGAGTTTAAGGTTGCTATGAGCTGAGATGGCATGGCACTCTACCAAGTCTCATGTAGTGAGACTCTGTCTCAAAAAAAAAAAAAATACTAAGTGCTGGGATTATAGGTGTGAGCCACAACACCCATCCTCTCTCTCTCTCTTTTTTTAAATTTTCATTTCCATTTGTCTCTGTCAGCTACAGCTACTTTAAATATGCTTAGGGCGGAAGAAACAGCATGTGAGAAGACCCAGAGTAAAGGATAGTGTAGGATTTCCCCTTTTTATTCTGTGGTCTCCCCAGTCTCAGCTTGTCCCCAGGGCTAGGGCATGGTGGACAAGGGAAGAGGGGGAGAACTTGAAATCACTTGATTCTCAAGGGCTGTGGATTGGGTATGGAAGTCTAGAGAAGCCTTTGAAAAGCTTGAAATTGAATAGTTTCATTAGCAGACTTCTGACTTCAACAGGATGGCCCAGGGCCTGTATTGCAGTGTGTGTAGTTGGGTGTCAGCTTCTGGTCTCTCCTGTGTGTGGCCAGCCATGGGCAGCAGGGGTTGCCCCTCATTTGTCTTTGTTTTTTTTTTTTTTTTTTTTGAGACAGAGCCTCAAGCTGTCCCCCTGGGTAGAGTGCCGTGGCATTACAGCTCACAGCAACCTCCAACTCCTGGGCTCAAGCGAGTCTCCTGCCTCCGCCTCCCAAGTAGCTGGGACCACAGGCGCCCGCCACAACGCCCGGCTATTTTTTTTTTTTGGTTGCAGCCGTCATTGTTGTTTTGGCGGGTCCGGGCTGGGGATTCGAACCCGCCACCTTAGGTGTACGTGGCTGGCGCCTTAGCCAGTTGAGCTATAGGCGCCGAGCCCCCTCATTTGTCTTTGATAGTCACTATCTAAAGAGTACCTAGTACATAACTGACTGTGGTCAGAGTGCAATCGCAGGTTATTATAAAGAGCATCTTTATATGATACTGTATTTTAAACTATATTTCTTGGTTAAAAAGCTTGTTAATATCAGTTTATAATCCTATGGCTTAACATGACCATGACACCTGAAATGTCATTGTCTTGATATGATAAATAGACTTCTGCTTTACCTTTCCTAAAGCCTTGCAAGGTTGTAAATGCACAAGATGTGGACTTCATGTACATTGAGCTCCTTCAGCGCTGCAAGCAGATGTTCCTCACGCAGGTGGACGCTGCTGAGGACCATGTGTACCAGATGCCCAGTTTCCTCCAGTCCATTGCAAGCGTGCTGCTTTGCCTTGACACAGTGAGTGCTGTGGTTAAGTTAAACTGAGCACAATGTTAAGTATTTGATCTTTTCTTCAAACTCTTTGATGCATTTAGTGCAGGCAGTAATTGTGATCAGCATGATGTTTTTAGTCATTATTTTGTGTCAACAGAGTTATCACCATGAAACTTGATTGTTTTGTTGTACAGAGCCGGAAAAAATATTCATTATTATTTTCATCTTTCTAAAAGGTTAAGAATCGCCACTTGGGCTAGAATTGCACCTTAAGGCAGTTTTATTCTGGGTTTTTTTTTTTTTTTGACAATCAGTATAATAAATGTTAAGCTTAAGTTGATTAGATAATGAGCCATATTTTCCATTTATCTAATATGTGTCTAATTCAGTTGTAATTACTTTGTGTATATGTATTATTCCTATATTTATTTATTCCCCCCCTCTAATTATTAGTTTATTTTCCATTCTGGCAGCTTCCTGAGGTGTACACCCCAGTTCTGGAGCATCTCATGGTGGTGCAGATAGACAGTTTCCCACAGTATAGTCCAAAGATGCAGTTGGTGTGCTGTAGAGCCATGGTAAAGATGTTCCTGGCCTTAGCAGAAAAAGGACCAGTCCTCTGGAACTGTATTAGTACCGTGGGTAAGTTTGTGATTGTTTCTTGTATTTATGATGAATAATTAACATGCTATTTGATGTAGGTAAAGAAAATCTGGTTGTTGTATCTTTGATGCCTTTTGATGAACTCCTAAAGTTTAGTAGACCAAAATCTCTTTCATCATTTTACTTCTGAATCTTCATAGTTCAGCTTTTAAAACTAAAGGTATTAATGAATTTAGAAAAGCAATTGAGAGGTAAATTTAGGTTCCAAAAATGAATGACTGTTGTTTTTATTGAGTGTTTGTATATTTTACTATTTCCTTCATTTTTATTTTCTTTTTTCAGTGCATCAGAGTTTAATCAGAATATGTTCTAAACCAGTGATCCTTCAAAAGGTAAATTCTGAATATAAAGTTTTACAAATTAATCTTTTATTACTGAAAGAAATGACGGTGAGGTTTTATGTCCTTTATTAGTTCTTAGTCATGCGTCGCATTTAGAAAAGTGTAGAAGATAATACTGCTATATTTTATTAGGTGAAAACACTTCTCCTAAGGAATGAAACATCTTTAAGCATAACTTTACTCTTTACATTTTTACAAGAGGGAAATGTTTTCTGTCTTGAGTCTCTCTAGAACAAAATGTCTGTTTATAATATGGGAGGCGTGTCTTAGATCCTAGAAATTGCAGGAAAGAGGTTGAGATGAAAGACTGAACTGTGTGAGAAAGTGAGACAAATGATTTATAGCACATTCAGGGGTATGTGTTGAAGAGTTTTTTGGTGCTTCACAGTTTTAGTCACAGAAGAGTCAGAACTTTTTTGAGCTTTTTATTGTGCTTTCCTAATATATCTTCCTTAATCTAATTATATAATCTCCTGTGGATAGCTGTTTTAGCTCAGAAAATTGAGAAAATTAACAAGTTCTGGCAGTGTTGCTGTTTTTATGACTCCATCAGTAAATATTGGCCTGTTACTGTCCCTGCCAGGGTGCTGAGCCTATATCTGAGGACCCTCATGCCTTGGGGGATGTCAGAACTGGGAAATGGAAAACGCCTACGTGCAGAGATTATGTCGATCTTTTTAGAAATCTCCTGAGCTGTGACCAGATGATGGTAAAGTTTATAGTTTGAAAGCCATGAAAGTACCTCTCATTCTTAATCTAGTTAATTTTAGACTTAAGACTTACTTATTTTGGAATTACATTTTACTAACTTTCAAATGTTTTTTTAAAACACGTACTTCAACTAATAAAGAATTAAGCAGTCTAAATCAGGACAGTTAAAGTGAGACTAGAAAAAAAAATGAGTTGAAGGGACCACAAACAGATCTCTTTTAACATTAGTTAGTTCCTGCCACTGAGCCCTCATCTTCCCTCTCAAGTAGCAGAGTACAACAGTTGATACTAAGTCTAACAGGGCTAGCCTCTTAGGTAGCAAAAGATATTACTAGTATTATTGCCATAAAAGAGCTATTCTCTTTTTTATTTGCTAAAGATGAGAATAAATTCGATAGGTTCAGTAGGTATGAAGGGGATTGGTGCCCAGCTGTTATTTACGTCACTTATGACTGGAATCTTACTTCCTACCTAGTATGTTTCTAGCAGATGTTTCTTTGGTGTCTGCCTTAACCCGTCTGTGGCTAGTATTTTATTTAATTTTGCTTTTTTAAGTTTCAGATTAAAATGAGGGTACAAATGATTAGTGTTTGTGTTTGTTAGGCGAGGTCCCTGTTGTAATTGTGTCCTGCACCCAGGTGATGTGCTGTGTACCCCTACATTGTGCCTATTAAATCCTCCTCATCCTTCCCTCTCCCCCTAGTAAAACAGTATAGCAGCTTTAGTGATTTTACCTAAATCTTTTTTTAATGTATATTAGATTTTCTATATTTTGAGGTTAAGTTCTGTAAAATGCTTAACTATTTTATTATAGGCAGAGTAATTGGTGTATAATTTTAGAATGGTGAACACTTTCAAAGAAATGACAGATTATACCTTTAAATCCATTCTGAAGATGTATAAAAATATTTATCCATATGTATATGTATATATACATATATTATATATGCACATAGATATCTGTACATGTACATAAAGGTATAGAAACATAAAAAATAGTGTATGTATGTATATATTATACATATGTATGTTTACACATATAGACCCAAATAATTGGAATAAATGCTTTGATGAGGGCTGGCATAAATCATGATCACTACTATGTTCAGAATAAGTATTTACTGCATACTAGGTAAGCCTCATTATCTGGCTGAAGTGGTGTTGTCATCAGTTAGGAAGATATCTAAATTTTGACCGGGCTCAGTGGCTCATGCCTGTAATCCCAGCACTTGGGAGGCTGAGGCAGATGGATTGCCTGAGCTTAATAGGTACAAGACCAGCCTAAACCACAGTGAGATTCCATCTCTAAAAATAGCTGGGCATTGTAGTGAGTGCCTGTAGTCCTAGCTACTTGGGAGGTTGAGGCAAGAGAATCACTTAAACGCAGGAGTTTGAGGTTGCTGTGAGCTGTGATGCCACGGCACTCTACCCAGGGGGAAAAAGTGAGACTCTGTCTCAAAAAACATAAAAATAAGGACGGTATCTAAATTTTGCAGATTGAAAACAGTTTATACATTATTTTTCATAATGCCTAAATATATATGTATATGTGTATTAATGCTGATAAAATATACTAATGCTTTTTGCACAGGATTTTAAAGTTTATTGTTTTTCTTTATTAAAAGGATTCTATCATAGCAGATGAAGCATTTTTCTTAGTGAATTCCTCCCTTCAAAGTCTGAACCGTTTACTGTATGATGAATTTATAAAATCTGTTTTGAAGATCATTGAGAAATTAGATCTAACATTAGAATCACAGATAGTTGGGGAACAAGAGGTAAGAAGTTCTTGCCCATACTTCTGTATCATTTTTATACCGGCTCTCTTTGCGTGTAAATATTCAGGGGGGTATAGCACGTTTGTAGGGGACTAAAGAAAATTGGTTTCTTCAGGATTATGTGCTATCGATATTTTTCAATTAGATGTTGCCTAATGTAAAAATAATGTTACCAGCCTCGGTGCCCGTAACACAGTGGTTATGGCACCAGCCACATACACTGAGGGGAGCGGGTTTAAACCCAGGGCAGGCCAGCTAAACAACTGTAACAAAAAAATAGCTGGGTATTGTGGTGCGTGCCTGTAGTCTCAACTACTCAAGAGGCTGAGGCAAGAGAATCGCTTAAGCCCAAGAGTTCAAGGTCACTGTGAGCTGTGACACCACGCACTCTACTGAGGGTGACATACTGAGACTGTCTCAAAAAAAAAAGAAAAGTAAAAATAATAATAATAATGATGTTACTAAATTGTTCAAAAAGTAATTTATATGTTTATGTTAAAATTTTTTTTTGAAAAAGTTATTTACCAGATGTGTTTCTCATTCCTTAGCAATAGTAAAGAGTGATATAAATCTTATTTTTCGCTCAATTCCTGTGGCTCAAGTGGCTAAGGTGCCAGCCACATACACCTAAGGTGGCGGGTTTGAATCCAGCCCGGGCCTGCCAAACAACAATGCCAGCTGCAACCAAAAAATAGCCGGGCGTTGTGGCGGGCGCCTGTGGTCCCAGCTACTTGGGAGGCTGAGGCAGGAGACTTACTTGAGCCCAGGAGTTGGAGGTTGCTATGAGCTGTGATGCCATAGCACTCTACCCAGGGGGATAGCTTGAGGCTCTGTCTCAAAAAATAAATAAATAAATAAATAAATCTTATTTTGTATAGAAGTGACATTCTGCAGTAGGGTAGGGAAGACTGGGTTTCTTGTTTATAGTTAAGGAAACTTAAAATTGGAGTAATAGGCAGATAAAGAAGAAAATGCCCTCTCCTTTTTCTGTACCACGTCCTTATATCCTAAGTCATGACTTAAAGTTGCTGGCAAGGAGTTGCCCTGCTCTTGTCTGAGGAGTTGGTAGGAACTGGAGGCCGTGGCTAGTGAGGAAGGTCAGGTGTGGCGCTGTGCACAGTCTCAGCAGAGGGATTGCTTGAGCCTAGGAATTATGGTTACTCTGACCATGATCATGCTGCTGAACTCCAGCCCAGATAGCAGAGCAAGACCTACTTGACATTAAAACAACAGGAAACAGACAATTGAAATTCATATGCTTGCCCCAAATCATTTTTTTCATTTATTACTGTCATTTTTCTATTTCCCAGCTTGAAAACTCCAAGTTACCTTTTGAAATACTGTCCCTGTCAAAGCATTATTGGTTGTTCCTTTGTATTTGTCCTCATCTGTTATCATTTCCCCTGAATTCTGTCCCTTTTTTTTTGAGACAAAGTCTTATTATGTCGCCCTTGGTAGAGTGCTGTAGCATCACAGCTCACAGCAACCTCAGACTTTTGGGCTTAAGCGATTCTCTTACCTCAGCCTCCCAAGCAGCTGGTACTGTAGGCACCCACTACAATGCTCGGCTATTTTTTTGTTGCAGTTGTCGTTGTTTAGCCGACCCTGGTCAGGTTCGAACCCGCCACCCTCAGTGCATGTGACCGGCGCTGTAACCACTGTGTTATGGGTGCTGAGCCAAGTTCTGTCCTTCTTATCAGACTGCGAGCTCCTGAGGATCCATTCTGTCTTTCTCACTTGTGTATCTTTCATCACAACATCAGGCCTTGACCATGAAGTTAATTAAGATGTTATTTCTTGAATGACTCATGATTGCATGGTATAGTGTTCGATACAATTCATTTTTAGGATGGAGATGGAACTGCTGGTGTTCATGTGTTCCCAACTTCAGATCCAGCTGCAAATTTACATCCTGCTAAACCTAAAGACTTTTCAGCTTTCATTAACCTGGTGGAATTATGCAGGTATTTTGTAAAATTCTAATTATTTAAGAGTGAAAATTTATTAGCTTTATAATATACGAAATACCCTTATGTAGATCTAAGAAGTGAAATAGTAAAAGATAAAATCAGTTGTATGGACCTTTAAAATATATCTAAATGTACCAGCTTAGAGTTCTTTTTTTAATATTTAAAAGATTCTCCGGTAGAGAAAAATGGAGTAGAGATATACCTACTCTGTGTTATATAATGGAATTGTAGTCCATAATAGTTTTTGTTCTGTATAATTTTAAAGCCGACTAAAAATTAGCATGATAAAAATTTCTACCTTAAGCTTTAATTTGTTTTTACAGAGAGATTCTCCCTGAGAAACAAGTAGGGTTCTTTGAGCCTTGGGTGTACTCATTTGCGTATGAGTTAGTGTTGCAGTCTGTGCGGTTGCCCCTCATCAGTGGTTTCTACAAACTGCTTTCTATTGCAGTGAAAAATGCCAAGAAAATAAAATATTTTGAGGTGAGTCTTTTTTAGAGGATATTGAACAATTCTATATATTTTAGGTTGCACGAACATGCGTAAATGCTTTTTTATAAGGTGCTTGATTATAACATACAGTTTTAAAATCTACTAATTTTTATTTTATATATTTTTAAAACTTGATATGTGACTGACAAACTCCTAAAAAAGCGAGTGGCGTTTTCCTTCCCGATTTTCAAGCACCTGGCTAATTATGTAAGATTAATGAGGCTTCTCAAAATGTGGTCCTGGGAATAGTAGCACTTGAGTGTTACTTTGGAAGTCTCAGACTTCCCTCCTCATAAACCCTGGGGGCAGGGCGCAGATATCTATGCCATGAGCACACATGATTCTAGTGCCCAACGAGGTGGAAGAAGACTTGGTTAGCTGGCATGCTGGAGGTATAATTAGTCATGTGAGGGGAGACTGGGTGGTGGAGTGGCTTTTGAATAGCTGCCCATCTTCCCTCCTCTCAGAGCCAGTTCTCCCTCCTCTCTGCTCTAGACTTTGGTAAATTGAAGCAGATTCATTCCTCTGAATGAAGAGGAAGTAACCTGGGAGACAGCCTAGCCTGGGTTAGGTCACAGATCACCTGACTCTTGCCCAGTGTACTAATTTGTCATTTTATTTGACAGGGAGTTAGTCCAAAGAGTCTGAAACACTCTCCTGAGGACCCAGAAAAATATTCTTGCTTTGCTTTATTTGCAAAATTTGGTAAAGAGGTAATTTTTAATTTTTAATTAAATCATAGCAGTGTACATTAATACTATCATGTGGTACAGTGTACTGTTTCTATATGCAATTTGAAATACTTTCATCCAACTGGTTAACATAGCCTTCATGTCTTTTTCTTAGTTATCGTGTTAAGACATTTATATTTTGCATTTAGAGAGATTCACATGTACCCTTATAGGATGAACCATAG
>NW_003852632.1:136041-142053 GCF_000181295.1 Otolemur garnettii
GTTAAAGCTTTCCTATGAAAGCTATAAATTAGTTTCATAGTAGGGCTGAGTACATTGGATACTTCTTCTTCCATTCTTGAGATACTTAAAGAGGTAATTTTTAAATGATTTATTATAGTGTTATTGTGGGCTAATTTTTAAAATGAGTATTATCAAGAAAATCCTGGTGATCACAAGTGATTTAATTAGTTAGAAATTGGTTTAGTGGCTGGGGTGCCAGCCACATACAGTGGAGCTGGTGGGGGCTTGCCAAACAATGACTGCTCAAAAGTAGCTGGGCGTTGTGGTGGGTGCCTGTAGTTCCAGCTACTTGGGAGGCTGAGGCAAGAGTTTGAGGTTGCTGTGAGCTGTTATGTCACAGCACTCTACCAAGGGCGACATAATGAAACTCTTGTCTCAAAAAAAAGAAAAGATTAGTTTGTTAAATCTGGATTGGGAATAAAGTCTTAAAAAAACTATCAGGGGAAATTATTGTGCCTTAGCAGTGTCTTGAATTTTCTTGAAATAATTCATTTGAGCAATGTCAGCTCAAAATTAAATAAATTCTCTGTTTTTTTCCATATAGTGGGATTTAAGTACTTCAACAAATTAATGTTTCCTAGAGGTTTGTGCTTTATTTGTAAGTGACTGCAGTCATGTCAAATAAAGGCTGCATGTCACTTTTTCATATTTGAAAACAGGGCAAATATTTTTAATTGATTTTCAAATTGTTGGTTCTCTATGGATGCATAGCCTTGTTTTCTATTTCTTTCTTATGAAGGTAGCAGTTAAAATGAAGCAGTATAAAGATGAGCTTTTGGCCTCCTGCTTGACCTTTATTCTGTCCCTGCCACATGACATCATTGAACTTGATGTTAGAGCCTATGTCCCTGCACTACAGGTAGGTTCATCTTCACACAAAGCCATCTCCTGGTCAGCATTGTTGGAAACACAGGGTGTTGCCCTGGCAGCCACAGCAGGTGCTCACCCAGCAGGCACACCTGGCTCACGCTCTGCTGCTACCACTTACTAGTCCTGTGGCTTAGGCACCTACCTTGGTGTCTCTGAGCTCCTCTTGGAGGTCAGTGAGAATTGCACCTTGCATGTGCCATAAGTCTGCAGTGTACCAGGAGCTGGGTAGACTTGGTGTAGCTTGTTTTCCTCATAATCACCTGACTTGCTCTATCTTCCTTCTCTCTGTGTCTGATGTTTCAGCAATAGAAAGTTAGAAACCACAATGAATTATTGCTGCTTTCTTTAGATTTTATATTCTTTGTATTTTAGTTTACCTTATTTGTATTATTAACATGCAGATGGCCTTCAAACTGGGTCTGAGCTATACCCCCTTGGCAGAAGTAGGCTTGAATGCTCTGGAAGAATGGTCAGTTTACATCCACAAACATGTAATTCAGCCTCATTACAAAGACATTCTCCCCTGGCTTGATGAATATCTGAAAACTTCAGCCTTATCAGGTAAGATTTAGAAGAATTGGGGTGTATATCATAATTAACTTGGTTGTGTGATAACTCTGGTAGGATTTTATTTTTTTGAACTTTTGAAATTTGTACCCAACATGTTCAAAATATGTTTCATTGGAATTTTGTTATCTCCCCAATTCATCTCAATATAAATGGTCTGATAAGAAATATAATCCATGCATTAAAACTATTTTTCATTTTGTTCACTTGTATCCTACTAGGATTTATAAAATCTTCAAGGACAGGACTCTATAGTAAATATCTTGAACCCTTTATGGCTCCTGGTACATTGCCTTGCAAAAAACTTTTGTTGAGGCTCAGCACCTGTGGCTCAGTGAGTAGGGCGCCAGCCATATGCACCGAGGCTGGCGGACTTGAACTTGGCCTGGGCCTGCTAAACAATTATGATAACTGCACAAAAAAATAGCCAGGTGTTGTGGTGGACGGCTATAGTCCCAGCTACTTGGGAGGCTGAGGCAAGAAAATCCCTTAAGCCCAAGAGTTTGAGGTTGCTGTAAGCTGTGATGCCACAGCACTCTGTTGAGGGCGACAGAGTGAGATTCTGTCTCAAACAAACACAACTTTTGTTGAATAAATCAATCAGGAAGTAAAACCATCAGAAAATTGCATGGCAGTTTTGTGTTTTGACCTAATTTCACTTGATTTTTGTTGGTTTTTAAAATGTAACTGATGGAGCTCTGATTGTAGCCAGTTAGAAAATTAAAAAAAAATTGTAGAAGAAATGAGTTTAGAAAAAGATTCAAAGAAAAAAACTGTCTGCCTAGGCACAAATATTGCTCCACGGATTTACCAGTTAATAAGATTTTGCCCATTATGTTGTCATAGTGTGTAATTTCTCTCTGTATATTGTGTGATTGTATATTTGTGTGTATTTATACATGATCTTTTTCTGAGCCTTTTGTGAGTGACCTGCAGGTATTATGAGTCTTTACACCTACAAACTTCATTGTGTATTAAGAGCAGCATCGTTCTTTTACATAACCCATTATCATCATCAAAATCCAGAAAAATAACATGAATTCATACTCTTCTAGTCCGTAGTCTTTATGCAGATTTTTCAGTTTTCCCGTTAATTTCTTTTTTAGCTATCTTCTTCTTGGTCCAGAATCCAATCTGGTGTCACACTTTATGTTTAGCTGTCATAGCTCATTAGCCTCCTTTGCTGTGGATTAGTTCTTCAGCCTTTCTTAGTTCTTAGGAGCTTGATGTTTGTGAAGGTCACGGGCCAGTTGTTTTATACAATGTCTTCAGTGTGTATTCCAATGATGTTTCTTCATGATGAGATTATGACTATGCCCTGCTGGCAGAAACAGAACTGATGCCGGACCTCTTCAGAGTACTTGATGGCAGGAGGTCCCGTTGTTGGTCAGCATATATCTGCAGTATATTTTTCTAGTTGTAAAGTTACTGTTGTTCCTATTATGTTTTCCCCTTTGTGTGAGTTAGTAATTTGAGGCCCTCTCTTCTCCCATCCCTGAAGTGATCAGTTCCTAGGTGTCAGGTGGTGCCGAGGAAGGTGGGCACTGGGCAGGGGAAAGTGGTGCTCCCTAGGAGTGTGAGGAGTAGTACTTCCCTTGAGGGGCAGCATGGGGTGGAGGTCCAGGTAGGATGAGGAGGGCAGCAGAGGTAGTGGTTTGGTTACATGTTGGGGGTTAAACAGGAATCCCCTGTGAAGCTGGGTTGAGACTGGTGTGTGTGTGTGAGCTCTCTGCTGTCCCTCTCTCTCTGTGCCCTCATTACATGTATGTGCACATTTATGGGTGTGTGTAAGCCAGCATAGAAAGAGACATGAGTGTGTGCTATGTGTAATGCATTTGTACATATACAACTTTTGTCCCCTAACAAGGCCTGCCTGAGAGTATGCACCTTTACAGTACGGAGGAAGCCTGGCACCCAGCCATGGCTTCCCAGTGTCATCTTCCATTTAAAGGGACCTGCACTCCTGGGTTCTAGCTTGGGACTAGAAATGGATACCATAAACCTAGAATATTGTGTTTTCTGGAACATGCAGAAAAAAGGGATTACTCAAAGAATGATGGGGGATATGTCACAGGCAAAGGGGATAATTTGATCATTAAAATAAATGATTTTAGAAATAGATTGTAATTTATTGAATCAAATAGGAAGCAATGAGCATGTATGGATATAAATGATGTGTAATAAGTTGCCATAAACTTAGCCTAAAATGAGACACATTTATTATTTTATATTAATAGCTCTGTTAGTGAGAAGACAAGGTGGGCTCAACTGGGTAATTTGCTCTGGGTCTCTTAACGGCTGAAACGGGCATGTTGGCAGGATCTAGTCCTATAGAGTACGAGGCCTCCTGTGTCCTTACTGACTGCTGCCTTGTGGTCAGGGGGGTGATTCTCAGTTCCTAGAGGCCTTTCTGGGTCCCTGCATGTAGCCCTGGCATGTTCACAGTCAGCCACAGAACTTTAAAGCCTGTCTCCTTGATTTTCTCCTCTACCTGCTGCAGAAAACCACTTAGAAGGGGCTTGTGTGATAGCTTAGGCCCATCTGGATAATCTATGTCTTTTGTCATTAACATAAGGTCAGTTATAGGAAGGACTCTAGGAGGACAGGTCATGTGGCCATCTTAAAATTATGCCTGCAGTGTGGTTTTTAAGTACCTGACCCAAAACACTCATTAACCACTAAGGGTGAAAATAGTGACTTCACAGTGGAGATGCTTGGTAGAGCCTTCCTGGTCCTCTGGGCCAGCAGTGGGGCCAGAAGCCGCACATGCCCCCGATGGGCTTCCTGAGAGGAATGCAGCACTACTCTGCACCTCTCATGCCAAGGACACACAGTCTGGATCTCCCTTTTTAGAGAGTGACGTCAAAATAAAGATCAACAAATTCTGGTAAGATAACCGAATTTTTGCCATCTCCACAGATTACATAGAAAGTGAAGAGTGACTTTTCATGGTGTGGGCAAAGGCCACTGATCAGTAAATTGAGGAAGTGAACCTTTCAAAATTAAATGACTTTATTCAAGATTTAACTCATTTCACAGCTGCTTTTCAGACTAAAGTACTCGCTTTCCAACCTTTGTCCTTTTGTTATATCCTCTTGTGTTCTGGAGCAAATTGACATAGATTTGAAACTACAGTTGTCTGACAGGCAGTCTATGAGATCAAAACTGTTTTTGTGGTAATACTCAGCTATTATTCATGTTAACATGATCTCCAAAGAAGTCATTAAGTCTTCAGAAATGTTGTTTCTCCTTCCAGTATTGAAACTATTACCAGTTCTAACCTACAAAGCAAAGATCTGTGGGCAAGTCTCAATTGGGGAAAGATGTCCAGACACTGAAAAGTCTGAGACTCACTGCTTGACAGGGGTTATTCTTTTTTCTTAAAAGTCATATCACCACGTGTTTCTAGTTCTGTACTGTTTCTAGTGTAGCTGTAATCTTTCATTAACTCTATGACTTATGATATAGTTTGGATTTTGGGCACTCCAAATCACCCAGCCTCATTTCTTTATAGCAGCACAAGGTGGACTAATATAGCTTACTCACAAATTAACTTCTGTTTCACCAGGAAGGCTGGAGTGGAGAGTGGAGAATTGGCTTCCATATACCAGGGGTGGTTTGGAACAGCATGCACACACCAGGAGTAGATCAGGAAGGCATACACATACCAGGGGTGGATCAGGAAGGCACGCACACACCAGGGGTGGATGGGGAAGGCACACACACACCAGGGGTGGATCAGGAAGGCACGCACACACCAGGGGTGGATGGGGAAGGCACACACACACCAGGGGTGGATGGGGAAGGCACGCACACACCAGGGGTGGATCAGGAAGGCACGCACACACCAGGGGTGGATGGGGAAGGCGCACACACACCAGGGGTGGGTGGGGAAGGCACATATACACTGGCATTTGCAGAGCTCCTGCCTCTGACCACCTGGAGGAATAAGACTCAGAAATTACAAATTTGATGCCTTGTGATCACTATTTCAGCATTTTCTTTTTACTTAGAACTTATCAAGGTGTCCAACAATTATCTATTAATTGACTCAGTCCCAGACTTCAAATTAAAAATCTCAAAAATTATCTTCCAGCTTATGTGCTATAAAACATGTCTAGTAGAAATAGAAACTATGTCCAAATAATGAGTCAGTTCAGTTGAACATAAACTTATCACATTTTTTATAATCTTTAAAGTTACATAGATCTCTGGAATGTTGAAAAATTCTGGAGATGGGAGGTGGAGATGGTTACACATTATTATGAATGTAGTTAATGCACTCAATAATACACTTAAAAAAGGCTGAAAGTATTTTTTATTTTATGTTTTAAAAAAATGTTTTTAAATGTTGTGAGAAGTAATGTTAGCTTATTTGGTTATTAAACCCGAGTAATTATAGGGAGAACAAATACAAGTAGAATAAAATATATATTTTTACTTAATACAAATAGATGACATGTCTTTTATTTATACTTGATCTTAGCCAAGAAGTGATAAAACCAATACTATTAAACTTGCTTACTTACCAAAAGATGTGCCTTTTTTTTTTTT
>NW_003852632.1:142250-148481 GCF_000181295.1 Otolemur garnettii
GGATTCGAACCTGCCACCTTAGGTGTATGTGGCTGGCGCCTTAGCTGGTTGAGCTACAGGCGCCAAGCCAAAAGATGTGCCTTAATTATGTGAGTATGAATCTGAAAATGCTGCTGAGTTACTGTCTATAAGATTTGTCTAACACATTCAAAGCAATATAAGTAGAATTGCCTTATTTTCAGAGAATTTTAGGAATATTCATTTAAATATTTATGTAAATCAGAAGAAAGTTCCTTGACTTTATAAATCTAATTTATCAACACTTCAAATATAGGAGAACGTTACACACAAAGTGAGAGGCAGACATTTTCCAATCACAGATACAGAGAGAGCTATTTATAGCTACATTTCTGCAACTTGAGCCGAAAGCTGAGTGAGACGCACAGCATTGAGGAGTCCAGATATCCAAGAGCTGTTTTTCCAGGGGTACTTAAAATTTTTATTTGAGCTGAGAAAGAAAAAAAGACTAAAATCAAGATTTGCTTATCACTTCTGGCTCATCAGAGAGTAGATCTCTAACACATACTGGATACTGGTAGAAGGTCACCAAATGGGCCACAAAATCGTGGAAATGGGAAGAGCTGAGAGAAGCAGAGGGAAGGTCCTGCTGCCCTAAGGGCTCATTCGGCAGCCCAGAGAGGATGTCCTGGGGTGAACCACTCTGAGCAGTGCAGTACAGCCCACCTGGCTCTGGCCTGGGCATCTCAGCACTGTGAAGTTATGACTGTGCAGCTGCAAAATGACCACATCACAGATTTTACATAATTCAGCAGTTAATAAGGGAAATCATAAAATGTTACAGGTGGTTCCCCTAATCTGAGTCTGATCACAAGAAAACATTAGACAAGGGCTAGGCATGGTGGCTCTGGTCTGCAATCCTAGCACTCTGGGAGGTTGAGGTGGGTGGATTGCCTGAGCTCATAGGTTCAAGACCAGCCTTAGGAAGAGGAAGACCGTGTTTCTAAAAACAGCCAGCCATTGTGGCGGGTGCTTGGAGTCCCAGGTACTCAGGAGGCTGAGGCAAGTGAATCGCTTGAGCCCAAGAGTTTGAAATTGCTGTGAGCTATGACATGAGGGGACTCTACTGAGGGCAACAAAATGAAACTCTTTCTCAAAAAAAAGAAAACATTATAAAAACCTGGACAGAGGGACAGTGTTTAATACAACATTTTTAAATGTCCAAATTGTGAAATTCAAGGTAATACTGAAAAATGGCCTTTGTCTAAAAAAGGCTAAAGAGACATCAACTAAACGCAACCTGTTGGGTGGCGCCTGTGGCTCAGTGAGTAGGACACTAGCCCCATATACCGAGGGTGGCAGGTTCAAACCTGGCCCTGGCCAAACTGTAACAACAACAAAAATAGCCGGGCATTGTGGAGGTTGCCTGTAGTCCCAGCTACACAGGAGGCTGAGGCAAGAGAATCACCCAGGCCCAAGAGCTGGAGGTTGCTGTGAGCTGTGATGCCATGGCACTCTACTGAGGGTAACAAAGTAAGACTCTGTCTCTAAAAATAAATAAATAAATGAATGAATAAATGCAACCTGTCCAAGTCAGCTCTGCATGGCTCTGAGGAGCAGAGGCTGCACTGTCTCATGTTGGTGTCCTGATGTGGACAGTGGCACGGCTGTGACGGGGGAAGAGTATCTCTGTTGTGGGAAGTGCATGCTGAAGCACTCGGAGTGCTGGGACATCAGGTTGGGGACTTCCCTCCAGTATTTCAGGGGAGAAGACTCCTGGTAAGTGCCCAGGTTTTCTGTAAATTTATGATTGCTTAAAAAAATAAAGTAACTTCTGAGGGAATTTTTTTTTTTTTTTGAGATAGAGCCTCCAGCTGTCCCCCTGAGTAGAGTGCGGTGGCATCACAGCTCACAGCAACCTCTAGCTCCTGGGCTCAAGTGAGTCTCCTGTCTCTGCCTCCCAAGTAGCTGGGACCACAAGCGCCCGCCACAATGCCCAGCTAATTTTTGGTTGCAGCCGTCATTGTTGTTTGGCGGGCCCAGGCTGAATTCGAACCTGCCACCTTGGGTGTATGTGGCCGGTGCCTCAGCCACTTGAGCCACAGGCGCCTAGCCTAAGGGAATATTTTAAGACTAAATATTCTTGTTTTTTTTTTTTTTTTTAACTTTTGCCATAGTACTTTTAGAGTCCATTGATATTCCTCCTGAATCAGTTATTATTGTAACCCCCTGTGATAGTTACAACATGGTGATTTTTCTACCTTCATCATTTCCTTCATCCTTGTTGGCATTCTACTGTAAGAAATAACTTTCCCTTTCCCTCTGTTTATTAATCTGTATTATTAGGGACTTGAGGATTCTTTTCTTGCTCGGTGGATCTGGTCTTTTGCCATCATGCTTGATGTTCATGTTTAGATTGCTCAGGTCTGAGTATGAGGAGTGGGTGCTGCTCCTGCATCACCAGGACCCTGGGCTCTTGTATGTGTGGCTCTGTCAAGCCTTGAAGTCAGCCACCTCTGTGGGGAGCCCTGCTCATTTGGCAGACGATGGCGTTTAAAAACAGGACAACCACTATTAATATTTTTTGTTCTAGAAACTTAATGATTTAAAATTAGGATTTCAGTGTTTCTATTTGTCAGTGTAATGTGTTCTTCCTGATATTTATCAAATAATGAATGCTATTTAAAAGTGATATTTGGGCTCGGCACCTGTAGCTTAAGCAGCTAAGGCGCCAGTCACATACACCAGAGCTGGCGGGTTTGAATTCAGCCCTGGCCTGCCAAATAACAATGACAACTACAACTAAAAAACAGCTGGGCGTTGTAGCAGGTGCCTGTAGTTCCAGCTACTTGGGAGGCTAAGGCAAGAGAATCACTTAAGCCTAGGAGTTGGAGGTTGCTGTGACCTATGATGCTGTGCCACTCTACGGAGGGCAACAGCTTGAGGCTCTATCTCAAAATAAATAAATAAAACTGATATTTGATGGGTTTAGCACAGTGACTCACACCTGTAATCCCAGCACTCTGGGAGGCCAACGCTGGTAGATTGCCTGAGTTCAGGAGTTCAAGACCAGCCTGAGCAAGAGTGAGACCTCCATCTCTAAAAATATAGCTGGGCATTGTGGCGGGCGCCTATACTGGGAAGCTGAGGCAGGAGGATCCACTGGAGCCCAAGAATTTGAGGTGCTCTGAGTGCATGGCACTCTACCCCGGTTTAGAAAGTGAGACACTGTCTCTAAATAAACAAACAAAACAACTGATGTATGTTTGTTATTGGTAGATGAGACCAAGAATAACTGGGAATTGTCAGCACTTTCTCGGGCTGCCCAGAAGGGATTTAATAAAGCTGTGTTAAAGCACCTGAAAAGGACAAAGAACACGTCATTGGTAAGAAACCCTTTATAATTTCTTTACCTTAAATAACTCAGAGATCAGATTCTGATGCTTATAGAAAGTAAACATTTTCGTTTAAAATGTTATTTTTTCATACAAATTAAGAGTACAATGTAGAAGCAATTTCAATATACAGTAGAGGTAAGTTGACTATCCGAGGCACTGTAACATCTGGTCAACATACAGAGGTGGTCAGCGCAGGGAGCTGGGCCTTCTGTGCTGACAAGTGCACATGGTGCATATCTGGTCTATGAGAATCAGGTCAACTTACAGCGGTCATCAGTATAGGGAGGTGGTCAACTATGGAGTTTCACTGTATTTTTAGCAATTAAAATATAAACTGTTGGGCGGTGCCTGTTGCTCAGTGGATAGGGCGCTGGCCCCATTATATCAAGGGTGGTGGGTTTAAACCTAGCCCCAGCCAAATTGCCACAAAAAAACAGCTGAGCGTTCTGGCGGGCTCCTGCAGTCCCAGCTACTCAGGAGGTAAGAGAATTGCCTTAGCCCAGGAGTTGGAGGTTGCTGTGAGCTATGATGCTATAGTACTCTACTGAGGGCAATAAAATGAGTCGCTTTGTTTCTTAGAAATAAATAAATAAAATAAAATAAAAATAGAAACTGTTAACTAATTGGTTTATTGTCTTTTTGTATTTGTGCCTTCCCTCAAATGTATTTAGTGGATAATAAAAGGTAAAATGGTTCCTATTCAGCAGACAAGTGAGAATACTGATAACATGGACATTTAAGAGTTTTGTTTACTGATTCACTCTTAAATGTATCATTTTATCCATTTCAATTCATGTTATAGTCTTTTGGTGATAATTTTTTGAGACCAATTATTTTGACATGAGCCATCTGATATAATTGGAAAAAAAGATTTAAATAGGGGCAGTGCCTGTGGCTCAGTGGGCAGGGTGCTGGCCCGATATGCTGAGGGTGGCGGGTTCAAACCTGGCCCCAGCCAAACTGCAACAAAAAAATAGCCAGGCATTGTGGCGGGCACCTGTTGTCCCTGCTACTCAGGAGGCTGAGGCAAGGGAATCTCCTAAGCCCACGAGTTGGAGGTTGCTGTGAGCTGTGTGGTGCCAGGGTACTCTACCATGGGCAATAAAGTGAAACTGTCTCTACCAAAAAAAGAAGATTTAAATAGAGAAAACTAGTTAGAATACGGAAAATATCTATTTTTGGTACAAAGTAAAAATTAAAATTTGAAAAACTTTTTCCTGTCTAAAACTGGTAATACAGATTTGAAAATCAATTCATCCCACCTAATTTTTGACAGTTTTTGATTGACAAAATTGAATGAATAGAATGGTGGTCTGAAATTGTCGTGTAATTTCATTACACATAAACTTAGGAAGATAAAATTGCTTGAGCATATCTCTAATTTTGCAAATAAAATTTCTTTATAGATATACAATGCCATTTCCCTAGGACTGTGGAGCTCAAATGTGGGCCTCTGGGTACAAGGCCAGGGTGTTATGACGGGGAACCCTGGGTCCTTAGCATTTTCTTGATATTTGACCTTGAGCACAGGTGTTTTCATGTGCTGTATGTTAAAGCCTCATGCAGTATGATAGCTTCTGGGGGAAAGTGCTGTGACACTTGGACCTGAGAGCTGATGTAGCCACTTTCTTCACGGACATCATATTTTTTACTTATTTATTTTTTGGACAGAGTCTCACTATGTTGCCCTCAGTAGAGTGCTATGGTGTCACAGCTCACAGCAACCTCAAACTCTTGGGCTTAAGCTGCTCTCTTGCCTCCGCCTCCTAAGTAGGTGGGACTACAGGCACCTGCCACTACGCCTGGCAATTTTTTGTGGGGGGGAGGGTTGCAGTTGTCATTGTCCAGCAGGCCCTGGCCAGGCTTGAACCCACCAGCCTTGGTGTATGTAGCTACCACCCTACTCACTGAGCCATGGACAACATTTTCACTTGATGTGACAAGTGGCAGACACACTGTGGTTCTCAGTCCTGGCTGTCTGGCAGATATTTCTTTACAATGAGCTTGCCACTTAAAGAAAAACATCTGAAATGTCTGTTGCCAATGGTAAAATTGAAGTTCTTAAGCAAAAGTTAAAACTTTTGAAAACTTGTAGCAATCATATTGACAGCTCTTGTTACTTAAAAGAATTTTCCAGTGAGGTTAGTAGTGCTATTTACAAATCTTTTCTGCATATAGAATGAAAAGTGCCAACACTTGGAAGATCTGCATAATCTATGAACTAGTGTTTTCAGATGAGTAATACATGATGTTGCCAAACAACATATGGGTAAAAAATACATTTGAAGTGCAAGATAAATGGATTTTAACATAATAGAGTATATAAAGTTCATGGATAAGAGTACAGATTCCACATTGTAACTGCCACTGGTTCAGTTTTGGTATGATATCAAAGAAGAATAACCACAATTATCTAAAAAGACTACCTAAATGCTCTTCCCTCTTCCAGTTACGTGTCTGTGTGACAGGCTGATCAAACCCCAGTACTGCTAGAGCCATCTGCCAGTTGAGCCAGACTGTAATGGGGTCTGCACTAATGAGAAACAGGGCTACTCTTCTGAGGGTTTTTGTTTGGAAAATACAGTTATTTTTTATAAATGTATGTCATTTGGGGCAGCTCCTTTGGCTCAGTGGGTAGGGCACTGGCCCCATATACTTACTAAGGGTGGCAGGTTCAAACCCAGCCCCAGCCAAACCGCAACAACAACAACAAAAAATAGCTGGGCATTATGGTAGGCGCCTGTGGTCCCAGCTACTTAGGAGGTTGAGGCAAGAGAATCGCCTAAGCCCAGGAGTTGGAGGTTGTTGTGAGCTGTGACATCACAGCACTCTACCAAGGGTGATAAAGTGAAATTCTGTCTATTAAAAAAAAAAA
>NW_003852632.1:149101-150226 GCF_000181295.1 Otolemur garnettii
TGATATTTCTTAAGAATGTAAAACATCCTGCCAAAAAGATTGGAACTGCTGGCCTAGGAAATGGACATCTAGCTGCAAAATTGGGAGAGATGGGGCTTTTCTAAATTTGCAATAAAATTAATACTACTATGTAGGATATTATTAACCAACAGACATTAACAGTAGAGAGTGTAGTAAAATACTTTTTTTCCTCTTCTCTTTAATTTTTAACCCATTTGTAATTACATTTATACCATTGTTCAAACTTGCAGAATGAAGCACTGTCCTTAGAAGGAGTAAAGATTAGAATAGTGCAAATGCTTGGCTCTCTAGGAGGACGAATCAACAAAAATCTCTTGACAGGTAAACTTACCTTTAAAATAAATTAATTTCTATAGATATATTTGTGCTTTAATTTGGATATATATGGATTATAGTCTATACATTCTCACTCCAATATGTGATTTACATATTTTTAAGTAAGATTTATAAAGAGCATTTTGCTTTGCTCACACCTATAATCCTAGCACTCTGGGAGGCCAAGGCAGGTCGATTGCCTGTGCATAGGAGTTTGAGACCAGTCTGAGCCAGAGTGATACCTCATCTTTTAAAAAAAAAAAAAACCTGGGCGTTGTGGGAGATGCCTGTAGTCCCTTGGACTTCCCCTGTACTTGGGAAGCTGAGGCAAGAGAATCTCGTAAGCTGAAGAGTTTGAGGTTGCTGTGAGCTGTGACACACAGTACTCTACTGAGGGCAACTCTGTCTCAAAAAAAAAAAAAAAAGAACATTTTGCCTAATGAAATGCTTTGTCTGTATCCATGTAATTGGAATGATTCATTATACTATCAGGAAAAGTGTGCTCGATTTGTTATGTATGTTTTCCATTTTGTAACAGAACCTAATTTAACATTCATTTCTATACTTGATTTTATCCAAAAACCAAGAAGTGATGACACTCAATTTCTTGCTGTTAGGAGAATTCAAAATTAATCTTCTTAAAATCTAACATTCTTAATATTTGGATACATTTAGATTGTTTTATGCAAATTAACATTTTGATTAGTAAACATTTATATTCTTTAGAAATTTAATGTTAAATATACTAGTGACTTTTGGTTATTTAGGAAGTTAGAGTCTGTATTTCAA
>NW_003852632.1:150254-155619 GCF_000181295.1 Otolemur garnettii
GGAGACAGAGCCTCAAGCTGTCGCCCTGGGTAAAGTGCTGTGGCATCATAGCTCACAGCAACCTCCAACTCCTGGGCTCAAGCGAGTCTCCTACCTCCGTCTCCCAAGTAGCTAGGACTACAGGTGCCTGCCACAACACCCAGCTATTTTTTGGTTGCAGCCGTCATTGTTGTTTAGCGGGCCTGGGCTGGATTCGAACCGGCTAGCTCAGGTATATGTGGCTGGTGCCTTAGCCACTTGAGCCGCAGGCGCCAAGCCTGTTTTTTTTTTTTTTTGAGTCTTACTTTGTCACCTTTAATAGAGTACCCTGGTGTCATAGCTTACAGCAGCCTCAAACTCTCTGAGCTTGAGAGCAATCCTCTTGCCTCAGCCTCCCTAATAGTTGGGACTATGAGTATCCACCACAACTCCTGGCTAATTTTTAGAGTGGGGTCTTGCTCTTGCTCAGGCTGGTCTCAAACTTGTGAGCTCAGACAATCCACCCACCTTGGCCTAGAGTACCAGGATTATAGGCATGAGCCATTATCCCTGGCCTAAACAGGAGATTTTATTAGGGATGGGGGTGGCTGTTCCACTCTCTCACCTTACCCTGTGCCCTCATCTTACTTTCTACTCTGTCTCAAATTCCTTCCTTGCTTTAGGGGGCAGAGCCCCTCTGGACACAAGGAATAAAGGTGGGGCAAGAACAGAGTAAGGGCAACACAAACAGTTTGAAGAAGGGTTCTGGGCCCAAGGTCTTCCTCCTGCACAGTCAATTAGAGTTCACTCATATCCGGCCAGTCCAATATCTAGGTCGTCATTTGGTCTTCTTGGTCTAGGTCATTGTAGGCATCTGGCTCATAGAAGATGTTGGCTGATAGCCTGGCCCAGGGCGCAGTAGAGCCTGCTGAGGAGGGAAGGATTGTTGTTGGTGAGGAGAGTAACAAGTGTGTCTGTATAGCTTCAGGCAACTGCCTCTTAGGCATCCTTGTTATTTTCTGTTTTTTTTTGTTTGTTTGTTTGTTTGTTTTCAGATAGTCTCACTATGTTGCTCTGATTAGAGTGCCTGACATTATAGCTCATAGTAACCTCCAACTCCTGGGCTTAAGTGATTTGCCTCAGCCTTCCGAGTAGTTGGGACTACAGGTGCCTACCACAATGCCTGGCTATTTTTTGTTGCAGTTGTTATTGCTGTTTAGCAGGCCCAGACCAGGCTTGAACCTGCCAGTCTCAGTGCATGTGGCCAGCACCATAACCACTGAGCTACAGGTGCTGCCTCCTTGGTATTTTCTTGACCCAGTCTCTTTCTCTGACCTCCACGTTCAGTTGGTGTGAGAATGTTCTTGCCCTTTCTCTTCACGGTCTCATATGATCTCAGCAGTCTGAGGGCAAGTGGTCTTGTTTCACCCATGCACTTGCTGGGTGCAGAAGAGCAGACATCTGCTAAGTCCTTGTTAATTAACCTTTGCCACACCCATATATTCCTGTCTACCTAGCATTGCTGGCTGGAGATAGGGCCACCTCCCCTGGGAGGCCCAGATTGCCCTGAGGACAAACATGAAGCTGGGACCTAGGGGATTAAAAGGAGAGAAAAGAGCCATGAAGGCTCTCTGCCATTGTAGAGGAGATGGGTGGACAGACAAGCACTGCTAGGACTTGTTTCTGGAAGTGGACTTCAGACCCTATAATGTCTGAGAAGTTAATCAATAGCCTGCTGTCACCAGGTCTCTGTGTCCCCAATGTTGGGTTCTACTCAGGGATCCAGGCTTATAGGCTCCAACCTAACTTTTCAGAGCTGAACTGGAAGGGCAGAGTCAGGCTATCTTTGGCTTCTCTCTCTTTCTTGGACAGGCAGAGGTTAAAGGTCAAATGAATCATGGGGTCCACCGGTAGGTACAAAGGCTGCTGCCACTCTGCCCTATCCTCCAAACTCTGCAATTTTAATGTTTGTCTCTTCTTTTGCCAGACCCTAAGCTCCATTAGCATTCTTAGATACCGGGGATGTATGAGGATCTGGGTGGGGCTGGAATTCTACTGAGGGCCCCTCTTAGAGATCCAGGCTAAAGTCTGAGCAAGGCTGCTCAGAGCTACCATGGGGTCTGGGCCAAGAAGCTCTTTATATAGCAAGCCCTGCACACGTGCCTGTCACTATGAGAATCTGTCACCTTTGCCAATCTCAGCCCTGATCTGAGCCTCTTCTATCCTATACCTTAATATACCTTCTCATTCCAATGTAAATCTGATCAAGGCACTGCTGACTTCAATCCTAGCAGTTCCTCTCAGCTAGGGCGGGAGTTCTGATGGCTCAGGACATGCAGGGTCTGGCAGAATGTGGTGTAGGGAAGGTGAAAGGACAGCCAACTGAGTGAATCGACAGCAGTGGTGACAGGATCAGGATCTGTCTCCTTTACATGGCTGTCAGGCTCCCAGTGGTTCCCCAGGAAGGGCCTACCCGGGGAGTTTTTGACTAGTTGAGAGGGTCTCTGAAGAGGTCATGGTAAACCAGATAGTTGCTGATATCCAAGGGGAAACCTTCACGAAACTGCCTCATTTCATGGCCTAGTATGGGGACTTGGTACCCATAGAGTGCAGATTTCTTGATAAGTGCCTTCAAAAGACTGTGCCTCTCCCACTCTACATTTTCTGGACGATGGAGGATTGAGAGCAGTAGAGTTTCTGCCCTCACCAACCCGTCTTGACTTCCATCCCTAATCTGTGACCTATGGCTCTTTCTCTCCTGTCCTGCTTTGCTAGCCAGGTCCGGAACCCCCTGCCTCCAGCTCTCACCTTGAAGCAGCACCAGACTGCTGAAGGCCAACAGCAAGTCCCTAAACAGGAAAACTTTAATAAAAATATTGCTTATTTTTTCACAAAATATCTTAAGTAACTCTGAGTTTGGATTATTAAGCATTTGAGTGTGTTAGACTTGTATAAAAATAGTTTTGTTTTAAATTAAATTTAGAAATAGTGTTCCAGGGATTCCTGATGTTGTAATTGCATGTCTTAAAGCAATTTTAAAATAAGAAGATGAACAAATATATTTCAAAGTATAAAAGCACTCTGGCTTAATGAGCTGTGGAACAATTGGAATTAGGAAGATTTTGGGTGGTACAAATCTCTTTTTAAATCTTCTTAATAGCTGCATCCTCAGATGAAATGATGAAGAAATGTGTGGCATGGGACAGAGAGAAGAGGCTCAGCTTTGCCGTGCCCTTCAGGGAGATGAAGCCTGTCATCTACCTGGACGTGCTTTTGCCACGGGTGACAGAGTTAGCTCTCACGGCCAGTGACAGACAAACTAAGGTACTTTCATTTTTTATTTCACTCATTATTTACAGCCTATTGTTTTTAAAAAGTATATGCATTAGGAAATAGATAATATATTTCAGCCATTGCAGTATCATTAATTTTTTTATTTTCTGTAATATAGTAGTTAGAAAACTCACATTACTAGAAGTTGGTGTTATTGATAAATAGAAGTTAAGCATAAATTATCTTAATATATACTAGCTTGGCAAAGCATTAATATACCAAATGCTTTTCATAATAGAAAATGTAGTACAAAAGGCATTTAAAGTCATATTCCGTTTGTGCTGAACTTCATTCTGGGCCATGAGAAAAAATAATCTCAAATTTTAATGCAGGCATCAGAGATATTTTAGGTTCTGTTCCACAGCACAACAATAAAGCGAACATCAAAATAAAGCACATCATATGAGTTTTTAAGTTGTAACCTTTATGCTATAGTCTATTAAGTGTGTAGTAGCAATATGTCTAAAAAACAATGTACTACATACCTTAATTAAAAATTAGTGCTAGGGCCAGGCGCAGTGGCTCATGCCTGTAATCCCAGCACTCTGGGAGGCCAAGGCTTGTGGATTGCCTGAGCTCACAGGTTTGAGACCAGCCTGAGCAAGAGGAACCTCCTGTCTCTAAAAATAGCTGGGTGCTGTGGCAGGTGGGTGGGCACGCTCCCAGGTACTTGGGAGACTAAGACGAGATAATCGCTTGAGCCCAAGAGTTTGAGATTGCTGTGAGCTATGATGCAAGGGCACTCTACTGGGGGTGACAGAGTGAGACTCTGTCTCAAAAAAAAATTAATGCTAATGAAATGCTAACTAGGTAAGTAAATACTGTTGGTGAAATGGTGCTTGTAGACTTACTTGATGCACATTTGCCAGCAAACCTTCAATCTGTTAAACACATCATCTGTGAAATGCAGTAAAACAAAGCACAGTAAAATGAGGCATGCCTGTATTACTAGTTTCCACAGTGCTTCACAAATATTGTTATTAAAAGTGATAGTTGAGAATATGCTAACAGATGAAGCAGGTTGTATGTATAGTTCTGTAGTGAGACAGCACTGAAATGCATTTTTTTTTTTGAGACATTGTCTCACTTTGATGACCTCAGTAGAGTGCTATGGCCTTGTAGCTCACAGCAGCCTCAAACTCTTGGGCTCCAGTGATTCTCTTGCCTCAGCCTCCCAAGTGACTGGGACTATAGGTGCCCACCACAGCATCCAGCTCTTTTTTAGAGATGGGATCTTGCTCTTGCTCAGGCTAGTCTCGAACTCCTGAAGCAATCCACCCGCCTCTGCCTCCCAGAGTGCTGGGATTACAGGTGTGAGCCACTGCGCCACGCCTGAAATGTATTTCTTAGGAATGTATCAGTACCAATGTCAAAAGTTCTTAAATTTCAATTCTTAACTCTTAGCTAAAGAGCAAAGCAAACAGAGGCAGTAATTTTGTACAAGAAGTGCTACTTTTATTTCATTTATATTTGGGTTATATGATAATTTCCTGCAGCAAAAGTTTTCTTCTCACAGGACTAGGGTAAGGTAAGTAACATTTCAGAATAGTCTTCTTTTGCCATCAACATGATAACTTAAACCTGTTGATCTCCTGGCCTACTTTAGGTTGCAGCTTGTGAACTGTTACATAGCATGGTTATGTTTCTGCTGGGCAAAGCTACCCAAATGCCTGAAGGGGATCAGGGAGCTCCTCCCATGTACCAGCTTTATAAGCGGACTTTTCCTGTGCTGCTTCGTCTCGCCTGTGATGTAGATCAGGTAAGGGAATGATTATAAATCTGAAATAGTTGCCAAAAAAAAAAAAAAAAATATATATATATATATATATATTTCAAGGCAAGCATGAAACAAAGTTTATCAAGAAAGAGAAAGGTAGGTTAACAGAGTAAGAAGGCTTACAAAATGGGATACATTTGCCATAGATAGTGAATGGACCTCCATTGCCAGGGCAGGGTAGGCACAGAGCCCTCAAAAATCTTTTTTAGGCTCGGCGCCTATAGCTCAACCGGCTAAGGCGCCAGCCACATACACCTAAGGTGGCGGGTTCGAATCCCCAGCCCGGACCCGCCAAAC
>NW_003852632.1:155783-169130 GCF_000181295.1 Otolemur garnettii
AAAAAAAAAAAAAAAATCTTTTTTAAAGTTTGGTTCAGCTCAGTGGACAGTGCAGCTTGCTGCATGTTGATGTCATCTGGGGATTTTTTTTTTTTTTAGAGTCTCACTTTGTCACCCTTGGTAGAGTGCTGTGGCATCATAGCTCACAGAAACCTCAAACTTTTGGGGTCAAGTGATCCATTTGCCTCAGCCTCCCAATTAGTTGGGACTACTGGTGCCCACCACAACACCCAGCTATTTTTTTTTTTTTTAAGAGACAGGGTCTCGCTCTGGTTCAGGCTGATCTCAAACCCATGAGCTCCACCTGCCTCGGCCTCTCAAATGCTGGGATTACAGGCCTGAGCCACCATGACCAGCATACCTGGGGATCTTTTAAAAAATTATTCTGCCCAGCTACTACCCAACATGCTCTGATTTAATTGCTCAGGGACCTGAACTGGGAACATGGATTTCTGAAAGTTCTCCTTTGACTGTGGAGTTTCTATTGCCATTTGAGGCTGCAGTGATCACAACAACTGTTATGATACACAGCACACTACTGGGCATTCTTTGGTTTCTTACTAATCAAAATAATTCACCCACATTGGTTTCAGTTATTTTAGGCACAAGTGTGAGAAATAATGAGAAGGAAGTGTCTGATGCTTATAGACTTAAGTTAGGTGACATAACAGTAATGTATTGTCAAGTTTTTGTTTGGAAAATATACAAGGCCTATAGTCCTCATTTGCACAAATGAACAACTGGTTTGAATGCCTCTAGGTGTTGTTCTCAGTCACTTAGTCTGAAGCAATCCACCCGCCTCTGTCTCCCAGAGTGCTGGGATTACAGGTGCCTCTGAGTTTGGGAATCTCTGTTCTGTTACAGTTAACTGAGAGTCTATTTGTATAGAGGTAAATTAGCTATTGCCCTCTATTGGATGTACTCAGCCTTTCACAGAGTAGAGAAGAAATAAATAACTATGGCTAGTAGTCATGGAAGAGACTGGAAATGATGGCAAGTGGCCTGCTCCTGATGGCTTTATGGACACATGTCCACGGCTTCCATGAAGCAGAAAAGATAGAAATCTCAGGGCATTTATAAAGCTAGCATAGCCCTAATGTCAGGGCTGCCCACATAAAGAACAAAACACAAAACTCATTTATAAATATAGATGGAACATTCTGCAATATATATGAATGAATGCAATCTAGCAGTGTGTTAAGATGCACTATGATTAATTAGGATTTATGCTTAAAACTGGACATTTACCGCAGGAATAGATTTAAAGAGGCAGTGATCCTCTCCATAGAAGCTTACTAGGCATTTAACAGCACCTGGTAATCTAGGAGTAGTCTGATATTATCTTTAATATGATGAAGAACATGTTCCTTAAGCTCGTAGTTGAATCATCCTCTGGGAAGCACTCATACTCCTTCAAGTGTCTGCCCCCTAGCAGTGGGAGTGGCACCTGTTGTGGAAGTAGGTGCTGCTTCAGTTGAGACCAAGTTGGTGGCCTTCAAGTCTAGGGTCTGAGAGGCTCCCACAGGCTGCTAGAGCCCTGAGGGCAGTCAAAGAGCCTGGTGCCTTCTACTCCATCTCTAGGACCCACTCGGCTCTCCATGCTTGGAGGGCAATCAAAAGACACTTGTTAGTAGGCCGTTAGGTTAAGACATCAGCACCACTGGCTATTTAGGAGGTTTTAGTCAACACTGTGAGAGTAGAAAGTGTTGGAAGAATAAATATCAGAAAGGAAGGATGATAAGTTATATCCAAAATGATACTTCAGATATAACTTTTTAAATCTAGTAAGAACTAATAAAAGAGGTCAAGTGTGGTGGCTCTTACCCATAATCCTAGCACTTTGGGAAGCAAGAGGATTACTTAAGGCTAGTAGTTGCAGATCAGCCTGGACAACATAGCAAGATCTTATCTCTACAAAAAATAGAAAAATCAGGTGGGCATGATGGCATATGCCAATAGGCCCAGCTTCTTAGCAGGGTGAGGCAAGAGAATGACTTGAGCCTAGGGGTTTGAGGTTATGGTGAACTACAATGATGCCATGGCACACTAGCCCAGGGAACAGAGCAAGACCATATCTCAAAAAAAGAAGAAAAAGTCTGAAGGAATAATTGTTTGTTCTTAACAAAGACAGATCTTGAAGGAGCAGTGTACTGAAGAGAGTCTTGCCCTAGCAGATGCTAAGAAGGGGCCATGTGGAGTATAAAGGCTGAAGTGGTGCATAGATGGCTCAGTGGGAGAGTGAGGTGTTGGGACAGGGCCCCATGTGTGCATATGAAAATTATATTTGTGGTAGAAGGACTTTTTAAGCAAGTGAGAAATGGATCATTTAGTAAATAGTATTAGGTCAGTTGACTTATATATTATTGAAAATTTTGCTTGTGACACTTGTTAAAGAAGTTAAAGAAGACTTTATTCCAAGGGGGACGACCACAGTAACTTTTGCAGTAGTTGGGAGAAATCAGGCTCCACAGCAAGGGCAGCATGGAGAAGTGGGGATTTGTGTCCAGGGACAGGTGGGGCCGTGGGTGGAAATTGCTCAGGGGAAACATTGTGGCTTGACTGACCAGGATTCCTTTTTTTTGAGACAAGAATATCACTTTTTGGTCCTAGGTAGAGTGTGTCATAGCTCACAGCAATCTCAAACTCTTGGGCTCAAGCGATCCTCTTGCCTCAATTTTCCTACATTTTGGTCTCACTCTTGTTCAGGCTGGTCTCCAACCCCTTAGCTCAGGCAGTTCACCTGCCTGGCCTCCAGTGCTGGGATCACAGGCGTGAGCCACTGCTCCGGCCCTGACCAGGATTCTTGTTGGATGCAGGCCTGGTGATCAGACATCACCTCGGGGAAGGAGGGATGAGGAATGTGGTTGGACATTAGGGTGGGGCTTTTCACTGGGCTGATCCAACAGAGCTCTTGCTAAAAGTGGATTAAACAGAGATGAACATGGGAGATGGAAAGTCAAGGCTTACTTGAGAAGAGTTCAGAGGAACCTCACTTTCCTTTCAAGGGAGTCTTTGTGACATACAAAAGAACAAATTACAAATAAAAAATTAGGAGGAAAAACTATTAAAAAAAAGATCTTTTTCACTGATAACATAGTTAACATGAAAGCATATGGAGCTGAAAGTGGCCTCTCATACCACCCCTTTCCCACACTCTCTCCCAGGCAAAGCTGCTCTTATCACTGGGGAAACTTCTTGAATACACTCAGACCTTTCTGAAAACACAACTTGGCAATATGCATACATATTTTGTTATCTTTGGAAAAAATAGAAATATAGCATTCAAAAGTGTTTCTTTCTATATGGAGCATGATTTCTGCTAATTGGATGGATTTTATCTTTTGTCAGTATAAGAGTGGCACTTGGGGTGTGGGGGAAATCTTGGGGGGGTGTCATTATTTGCTTTGTAGTTGGATAAGGACAACCTTCTCTAACCCAAAGAACCATTGTGTGCATGTTCAAGATCAAGTTAATAAAGAAGAATATTAGAAACCCACCAATATCTACCCTAAATTGTCTTCTTCCTTAGAGGAACAGTGAGCTTTACTATGTATGTTTTACTTTTCTGTACTCTTTATCATAGAACTAAAGTAGAATAGGAAGCTAACAAGACCGTGATAGTAATACTGCTTAAGCTTGCCCTGCTGCATATGCCACCTCCATGGTGCTCTCCCAGTGTAGTTACTGAAGCACAAAGGAGACATGCTCTGATGGTGTTGTTTCTGTCTTTATTTATTTATTTATTTTTTGAGACAGTTTCACTTTGTCACCCTTGGTAGAGTGCTGTTGCGTCACAGCTCACAGCAACCTCTAGCTCTTGGGCTTAGGTGATTCTCTTGCCTTAGCCTCCTGAGTAGCTGGGACTACAGGCGCCTGCCACAATGCCCGACTATATTTTTCTTGCAGTTCAGCCTGGGCAGGGTTTGAACACACCACCCTCTGTATATGGTGCTATCGCCCTACTCACTGAGCCACAGGTGCTGCCCTGACTGTGTTGTTTCTTCAGGTGACAAGGCAGTTGTATGAGCCACTAGTAATGCAGCTGATCCACTGGTTCACTAATAATAAGAAATTTGAAAGTCAGGACACTGTCGCCTTGCTGGAAGCTATATTGGTGAGTAACAGTTAATTTTCTTCTTGCTCTTTCCATTGATTGGTCATACTTGATATATATTTAGAGCTGTAAGAAAAGTTACCTGTCAGGATACCAAAATGTAGCATCTGAGCTGGATCATTTTGTCTTTTTGTTTTATTTGTGAAATGCCATTATAATGAACACAATGCCATATTTACTTAAGTAATATTGTTATATGTCTACAACTAAGTGGTAGTTCATGGGTTTTTTTGTTTTGTTCTCTTTTCTGGGAGGATAGCTATAAATTTGACAGATTTTGTCTACCTTAATATGTGGGTGTGTGTGTTTGTGTTGAAGTTGAATGTTCTTAGACTTTTACCAGAGTTACGATAGCTCTTTTTAATCACAAATCACTCACAGTACCATACTTAATTTGAAGATAAAAGGAATTTTGAACAGAACCAGTTTTCTCCTGTGCTGATGTTAAACAATGGAAGTGCCCTGGAAATAGGAGCTTACCTTTCACATGTAGCTATCCTGGGGGGTGGACTTGAGGGGATGAGGGGTGGCCCTGACTCCCTGGGGCAGAGGCTGAGATTGGCTCACCTGTAGTGTCTTTTTCTCTTTTTCTTTTTTTTTTTTTGAGACAGAGTCTCACTTTTGTCACCCTCAGTAGAATACCATGCCATCATAGCTCATAGCAACCTCCAACTCTTGGGCTCAAGTGATTCACTGGCCTCAGCCTCTTGAGTAGCTGGGACTACAGGCACCCAGTACAATGCCCAGCTATTTTTATTATTTTTATTTTTTTTGAGACAGAGCCTTAAGCTGTCGCCCTGGGTAGAGTGCTGTGGCGTCACAGCTCACAGCAACCTCCAGCTCCTAGGCTTAGGGATTCTCTTGCCTGGGCCTCCCAAGTAGCTGGGACTACAGGTGCCTGCCACAACGTCCAGCTGTTTTTTGGTTATAGTTGTTATTGTTGTTTGGCAGGCCCGGGCTGGATTCAAATCCGCCAGCTTTGGTGTATGTGGCTGGCACAACCCTTGAGCTACAGGTGCTGAGCTGCTCAGCTGTTTCTAGAGATGAGATCTCACTGTGGCTCAGGGTAGTCTTGAACTTGTAAGCTCAAACAATCCACCTGCCTCAGCCTCCCAAGTGCTGGGATTACAGGCATGAGCCACTGCACCTGGCTGTCTTTTTAATTTTTTAATAGATACATTTTTTTAGTTGTGTAACTGGTAGCGTCTTTTGACATTTATTTTATTATGGGTTTTGAACTTGTACAAATAACTTTACATTAGATTTCTTTAAATGTCATCTTGGTTTTGCTTGTTATTTTGGCCTATCATTTTGTCATGTATTCACTTTAGAATCAAAAGCCCCACTTAAGCATGCCACGTTTGTCCAAACAGACATTCTTTCATTTTATGTTTTTGCAAATCAGTCTCAGTTTGTATCTGCATGTCACTTTCTGTTAAGTTTGAGATGAGCTAGAGGAAACAGGGAAGTTGATAAGAATATCCAGAGGAGGAAGTAAAGGTACTGGGTACGTGTTGTGTCTGGGAGGACGCAGATTGTTTTGAGTTTCAGTTTCTTGGGAGCACTGTGGAAATAAAGCCGGGAGGTATTGGGCAGAAGCGGGCATTGGGTGTGGAGCAACTGCGTGCCCATTCTGCCCAGTACAGACCTGGCTATGCCTGCAGGGCAGTGCGATGAGTGACAGTGCTCCTCCCGCTCTCAGAGCTGCCCTGGTCACTGGCAGTAGAGAGTGACTGTGGAGAGTGACTGACATTATCCATTAGGAGGTGACACTGTTGAACCTGTAGATTAGTTCCTAGCAGTGTCTTATCAGTAAATCTTGCTTGTACTAAGTATGGTTAATTAAATGTAATTTGTGGCTTTTGTGCATTTGGATGGATTTATTATAACGTGTCTATTCTGAAGTTTCTATTTTAGTTGTTTCTAACCTCCCTTTAACCCATGAAGTAGTAGCTTTAGTAAGAGCTTCAGAAAAAAGTCTGGCAAAATAATGATTAAGTTGAATGAGATAGTCAAAGAAAGAAAGGGTGTAGGAGAAATTGGGGTGGTAGCAGAGCACTGGCAGGAGAGAGCGGAGTTTCCTGATAGAGTCCAGTTCCCTACGGCTGACCCTGCAGTGTTGTCCCTGCTCGGAGGCAGGGCATGCCCAGTTATACTGCTCTCCACGCTCCTCCTTCATGCTGCCTTCGGGGGCTCTACTCAGTCCTGTAGTGGATAACTGGGCATCTTAGGCAGAATTCCCTTATTTTAGTGTTGAGTGTAGTTTTTTCACATTACACTGTATAGATATGAGAAACAATAATGCATAGAGGGAAATAAAACCATTAAGTAGAATAATTTTCTGTGTAATCATTGGTCCAATTTCCTTCTTTTCTTCAGGTACTTAGAGACTATGCCTTTATGTGGAATGCTCTTCCAGAAAGTTAAATTTTCAGAACCATACTTCCATATGTTTTTTCTTTTTATAGCCATACACTTTCCCCAGAACTTCCAAGGGATGGCTCGGCGCCTGTGGCTCAAGTGGCTAAGGCACCAGCCACATACTCCTAAGGTGGTGGTTTCGAATCCAGCCTGGGCCCGCCAAAACAACAATGACGGCTGCAACCAGAAAAATAGCCAGGCGTCATGGCAGGCACTTGTGGTCCCAGCTACTTGGGAGACTTGGGCAGGAGACTTGCTTGAGCCCAGGAGTTGGAGGTTGCTGTGAGCTATGATGCCACAGCACTGTACCTAGGGGGATAGCTTGAGGCTCTGTCTCAAAAAAAAAAAAGAACTTCCAAGGGACTTATTCTCTTTAGCCTCATTGTATAGAACATCTGAGATGCTGTTAGGGGTAGAATCAACAGCTACAGAATTTCTTTTTTTTTTATATTTATATATATATTTTTTGAGACAGAGCCTCAAGCTAGCCCCCTGGGTAGAGTGCCGTGGCTTCAACTAACCTCCAACTCCTGGGCTCAAGCGAATCTCCTGCCTCCGCCTCCCAAGTAGCTGGGACCACAGGAGCCCGCCACAACGCCCGGCTATTTTTTGGTTGCAGCCGTCATTGTTGTTTTGGCGGGTCCAGGCTGGGGATTCGAACCCGCCACCTTAGGTGTATGTGGCTGGCGCCTTAGCCGGTTGAGCTACAGGTGCCGA
Organism: Otolemur garnettii; assembly: GCF_000181295.1. Lineage (NCBI taxonomy): Eukaryota > Metazoa > Chordata > Mammalia > Primates > Galagidae > Otolemur > Otolemur garnettii. The sequence goes on from NW_003852632.1 coordinate 163,036, forward strand.
GCCCAGAATTTCTTATGATATAGATGTTGTTTCTCCAGGGACTGGAAAGACTGTTCTGTTGTTACAAAGTATTCGCTAACTTTTCCATGGATTTTATTCAGTTATAAAATTTGTTTAAAAGTATTTTTACTATGTAAAAAGGAAATTGTAATTTAAGCCTAGATCTGAGACAATTGGGTTAGTTTTACTAGTATTTATTTTTTTCTTGTCTAGAGGTATAAATCAATTTTCACAGTATACTCTAGTTATGCTTAGAAGCAAACCAAGGGTATTCAGTTGTCATTTTATGGTTATAAAAGTTAGTACAGGCCACATACACCAGAGCTGGGGGGTTTGAAGCCCAGGCCTGCCAGACAACAATGACAACTACAACTATTATAGCCATACAGTTTCCCTAGAACTTCCAAGGGTCTTACGCTCTTTAATCTCACTGTAAAAATAGTTGGGCGTTGTGGCAGGGCTATGTAGTCCCAGCTACTTGGGAGGCTGAGGCAAGAGAATGGCTTAAGCCTAAGAGTTGGAGGTTGCTGTGAACTGTGACACCACAGCATTCTACCAAGGGCAACATAGTGAGACTCTGTCTCAAAATAAATTAAAAAATAAATAAAATAAAAGTTAGTACAAAAAGCTGGGCACCTTGCTCAGTGGTTAGTGCTCCGGCTCGCCTAGGCCTGATTAACAAAAAACAAACACACACATACATACACAAAACAAAAAAAAAAGAAAAAAGTCAGTACAATAAAGGCCTTTTTGTTTGTTTCAGGATGGCATTGTAGACCCTGTTGACAGCACTTTAAGAGATTTTTGTGGTCAGTGTATTAGAGAATTCCTCAAATGGTCCATTAAGCAGACAACACCACAGCAGCAGGAAAAGAGTCCAGTGAACACCAAATCACTTTTCAAGCGGCTATATAGCCTGGCACTACATCCCAATGCTTTCAAGAGGCTTGGAGCATCCCTGGCTTTTAATAATATCTACCGAGAGTTCAGGTATGTAAGCAAGTGACCGGGAAGAGCTAAGGGCTCTCTGTAATCCTCTGTGGAACACTCAGAAATGAAGCGTGCCAACTGAGGCTGCAGTGATCACAATAGCAGCAGTGGTATACTGCACTCCTGGGCGTTCTTTATTTCTTACTAATTAAAATAAATTTACCTAAGTTGGTTTCAGTTTCAAAATTTTACATTTGAAAAAAAAAGTAATATGCAAAAAAAATTAAATGTGAAGGCCAGGCACGGTGGCTTATACCAGTGATCCCAGCACTCTGGGAGGCCAAGGCAGGTAGTTTGCCCTGAGCTCACAAGTTTGAAACCAGCCTGAGCCACAGCTAGACCTTGGCTCTAAAAATAGGTGGGTATTGTTGTGGACACCTGTAGTCCCAGCTACTTGGGAGGCTGAGGCAAGAGAATTGCTTGAGCCCAAAAGTTTAAGGTTGCTATGAGCTATGACGCCACAGCACTCTACCAAGGGGGACAGGCGAGACTTTGTCTCAAAATAAATAAGTAAGTAAATAAATGTGAAATGATAAAGCTTTGTTGTAACATTAAAAAATGTGATAATCCTTAGCTGGTCATTGTGGCAGGCACCTGTAGTCCCAGCAACTCGGGAGGCTGAGGCAAGAGAATTGCTTAAGCCCAAGAGTTGGAGGTTGCTGTGAGCTGTGATGTTACAGCACTCTACCGAGAGTGACACAATGAGTCTCTCTCTCTCAAAAAAAAAAAAAAAAATTGATAACCTTTTTTTATGAGTACTACTCAAAGCATGATTCAGGGTGCACTCTAGGATGCTTTGTGTGCACTAACACAGTGTTTCTGCTTCACGTTTTATATTTTGTGCAAATAGTACATATCTCTGGTAGGTGTTTTGCCTACTCTTGTTGGGTTGCTGTACTTTGATGGAAAGTGCCTTTCCAGGAGACCGAATGGACTGTTAGAAGAAATAGCTCTCCCTCCAGAGCTGTGCAATATGATTAACCAAATGCTCTGAGAACAGCTGGGAGACTTCTAAAATTGATGATTTATTATGAATGTTGCCTTTTATTCCTGGTATATTGGCATCAAAATCATACATTTTTGGATTCAAATTGTCTTCTCTCCACTGAAGTTGCTGAGGATTGACTTTTTAAAAATTTGAAATAGGTTCTGCATTTTGGTTTTTAAAATCAGATTCTGAGGGACTTTGACACTCCTGAGAAATACTTAACAGACATCACTCCACAGCACTTTTGTACATGCCACAATGATGAACATACAAGGTTTGGGGAGCACAGAGAAGGAGTATCTGGCCAGTCTGAGGAGTTCAGGGAGCCTCCTAGTTGAGCTCAGATTTGAGCTGAGAGTCAAGGATGGATGGAAACCAGCCAAGGCATTTTGGGCAAAGGATTGGGACAGACGTAGGGTAGGGTGGTGTCTCAGGAGAGGAACATGTTTAATGTTCAGAAGGAAGTGCAGTGAGGCTGGTGAGGAGGACCCTGTCTGCTGTGGTGAGGAGTGAGGGCCACCTCTAGTGACAGCAGGTTCCTGGAATAGCGGGAGGGGAGCTGCGTGGTTAGAGTCCCTCCTGCGGGAGAGTGGGCCTAAGTGGACAGGACATGCTGTGCATCTGTGCAGGGGCTGTTTCAGAGGCCCGAGAAACGGGGAACTGGTCACTGCTCGGAGGCCGTGGTGGAGTGCACGCACTCATTCACCATTGTGTGTGAAGAGCGCGCTCAGTGCTGGACACGGGAGGGGCAGCCCTTTATGAGGGCTCCATCTCAGAGAGCAGTGATGATTAGTCCCTTAGGCAAATGTAAAGCTTTTAGGTGAGGTCAGTGATGTTAAGTAGTGGTCTGGAACCACTGAGTAGGAGCCTGTCCTCATTTGCTCAGAGCAGCTCCTCAAGAGATGGGACTGGGGCAGAGAAGAAGAGATCAATTATAACATGAGAGTCTATGTGTATGTGTGTGAGAAAAGTGACTGTCTAGAGTTTCGCTATTTACACTAGGATACAAACTGACTACTACTTTTTTAGTTTTTTAAGTTGTGAAAGTTATATGTACGTAGGAGTGTGTGAAACATATGTAAAGTTTATAGAATAATAATAATGAAACAAGTTCCTGCATACCCATCCCCTAGGTTAAGAAATAGCTTATTACCAGTATTCTAGAAACCTCCTGACACTGTGTCTCCCTTCCCCCTCCCAAGCTAATCATCTCCTGACTTCTATATTTCTCAATTCCTTCTTTTCTTTATAGTTTCATTATCTATGCAGGTATTGCCTAAACAACATAATTCTGCATCTTGGAAAGTGGACAGTAAGTACAGGCACAGCTAGGTTGGGCGAGGGCAGTCTTTTCCCTGTTAGGAGAGGGATCCTGAGAGGCCATGAGCTGGCCAGAGATGCCTCAGCCTCCCTGAGACATTGCATAATTGGTCCTGGGAATCAGGTTTCCGGCAGTGGCTGTGGAGTACATCTGACTTCAGGAAGAAGCCTCTTCTGAGGGTGTGGGCTGGCTTTAGCTCCAGCTTATGGTGGCTTCCCCACCTGTCGTGTGGAGGTTGGAGCAAATGCTCTATGAGCTGACCAAGCAGAACTTGGAGGAGAAGAACTTCAGGCACGTGGTTGTGGTACAATAGGTGCAGACACATTGGGTTGGGCTCACTGGCACAGTCTGCTCAGGCTGAAGAAACCACACAGCAGTGTCCTGGAGGGGACGACTGTCAGCATGTCTGTCAACCTCTGCTCAACTGCCGTGTCTAGTGCAAGGCTTTGGCCTGGGTCTCTGTGACTGGCCTCTGCGATATCCTTCACTGCTCCCTACGCTTGGGCATCTGTGTCTTTCTTCCCTGGTTGCCATCTCTCTTGAAGACTAATTTGTTGAAACGCATTTCAAGTGGTTTTTTGAGAAATAATTTTGACATCTTTCATGTTGAACTTTATAAATAGAAGTTCTAATACAACCTCCTGTCTGCATGCTGGTGAACTTCTGCACACCGTTTTTTGCAGGGCACAGTTTACAGTCTGGTTTTGTTGTGTCATTTCTCTATTTTTGTCTTGTGACTGCTCTCCTGCTTCCTAACATACGATGTTGTACTCAGCCTGGCCTCCCAAGGCCTCTGCAGTTCAGCTCCAGCTGACTTCTGCAGTCTTACACATTGTTTCTCCAGAGGAACTTTCCTTCTGTTTGTGCTGATTTACTGGCACACCCTGTGTCTCCTTCTTTGTGTCCATGCCTGTCCTGGTTTTATCTGTTGCAGCATTTAATTCCCACTGATAGAAAGGGTATAAGAGGGTACGGGGCTGTGGAACTTAAGAGGGTCTGCCCTCTTGGGGTTTAGATTTTTTTTTTTTTTTTGAGACAGAGTCTTACTGTGTCACCCTCTGTAGAGTACTGTCATGTCACAGCTCATAGCAACCTCAAACTCTCGGGCTTAAGCGATTCTCTTGCCTCCTGAGTAGCTGGGACTACAGGCGCCTGCTGAAGCTCCAGCTATTTTTTTTGTTGCAGTTGTCATTGTCTTTTAGCAGGCCTGGGGCAGGCTTGAACCTGCCAGCCTCAGTGTATGTGGCCAGCATCCTACCCACTAATATACGGGTGCTGCCAGGATTTACATTTTTTAAAAGTTAGGGTAATATTTGAGCTGACCCAAACACAGTCTGTGGTACTTGTTGCAGGGCTACCCAGTGCCCGTGCCCCGTGCACAGTAGGTACTGCAGCTCTTCAAGGCTCAGCTAGAACCTCCAACTGGTAGTGTGCTGTAAACGCCTGTGTTAATCCTGTCCTGCACCTGTCATTTCTGCTTGAGTAAATGTACAATCTGTGTTATTAAAAGGATACATTTTTCAGTGAGATATCTGGGCTCTGTGACTTACCTGTTAGCCTTTGGCACTTGGGACCATCCATGAGTTTACTCTGTATAAGCAGATGGTCCACGGATGTTGTTGAGCAAATTAATCATTTGTGTGTATTAGATATGCTTGTAAAAGACTTAGAGTTTACTCTTAATGTTGACTTATTTTTAGATACTCTGAGAGCTTTCAAAATTCTTTTCTTTTACAAGAGTATGGGTATGATATTAGATCTTCTTTTCACCTACGTTAAATGTTAATGTGTAACAATGTGGTCAGAAGAGTGGTCCTCAGGGTGTGTGCTGTGGGCAGCCATGCAGATGCCAGGAGGGAGAGTGTGGTTGTGGGAAAAGCCCCTGTTGCCTCTTGGGTACACGTGGCCTTCATCTTTGGTCTGCTCTTGAGCAAGTGTTCTTCTTTGAGAAGTGTTTTCAATTATTTCACGTTTTAAAACATTTGAGCCTTTAAAAATAACTAATTAATATTTGCATTCTTTAATTCCCTCTAATTCTTTGCATTCTTTAATTCTGCTTTGTTGTTTTCTTAGGTGACTCTTCATACTGTTTATTTTACAGGGAAGAAGAGTCTCTGGTGGAAGCGTTTGTGTTTGAAGCCCTGGTGACCTATATGGAAAGTCTAGCCTTAGCACATGCAGATGAGAAGTCCTTTGGTATGTCCCATCCTGGTGTCCCTTCTGCCCTATGGGTCTGAGCAGTTCTCCCACTCAGGAGTTGCGGGTCCAGTGATGATACTCTCATAAAGTTTTGGGTTTTTTCATGTCTCCCATAAATAAATTTGGTAAAGTGACGGGAAGTTACACCCCCCAGTGCCTCAAGTCTACTTTGTGAAAGCAGAGGTGGCAACAGGGACAGAAGGACACAGGTGCTCAGGGTTGTGATAAAGATGTTTTGACCATGAGTAAGTAACAGCATTAAGATTGAGTCAGAAGTGGGCTGAAGTACTAAGAGAGTAATAAGTGCTTATCTTTTTTTTTTTTTTTTTTTGTAGAGACAGAGTCTCACTTTATTGCCCTCTGTAGAGTGCCATGGCATGACACAGCTCATAGCAACCTCCAACTCCCGGGCTTAGGTGATTCTCACTGCCTCAGTCTGCCGAGTAGCTGGGACCACAGGTGTCTGCCACAACGCCCTGCTATTTTTTTTTGTTTGACTGGGCCAGGTTTGAACCTGCCACCCTCGTTATGTGGGGCTGGTACCCTACTTACTGAGCCACAGGCACTGCCCCATAAGTGCTAACATTTTTTTTTTTT
>NW_003852632.1:169337-171499 GCF_000181295.1 Otolemur garnettii
TTTTTTTTGGTTGCAGCCATCATTGTTGTTTGGCGGGCCTGGGCTGGATTCGAACCCCCTCACCTTAGGTGTATGTGGCTGGTGCCTTAGCCACTTGAGCCACAGGCGCTGAGCCATAAGTGCTAATCTTTTATGATTAAATTCTGTCCAGAAGGAACTTCATTGAGTTTTTGAGCCAGAAGACTTCTTAGAGATTTGCCTGTCAGCAGCGGCCCACAGCAACAGAGAGGGTCACAGCCCTGTGGGTGGCCAGACCTCTCTTTCTCTGATCCAGATCTTGATTTCCATTTTTTTTTTGATGAGACTGCCTGAGCTCTATTATTATTCTTGTTGGTGGTCTACTATAGGCAAAAATGCTTAAAATTTAGTCCTTGCCATCGAATAGCTTCAGTTCACTTTGTTTATCTTGATTTCCCATATGAGTGACCTTTCTGAATAAGTAAATTTTACTTTTTTAAAATGACTACTATAGTATTGGCGCCTGTAGCTCAAGTGGCTAAGGCACCAGCCACATGCACCAGAGCTGGCGGGTTCAAATCCAGCCTAGGTCTGCCAAACAAGAATGACAAAAATTAGCCAGGCGTTGTGGTGGGTGCCGTAGTCTCAGCTACGCGGGAGGCTGAGGCAAGCGAATCACTTAAGCCCAGGAGTTGGAGATTGCTGTGATCTGTGATGCCATGGTACTCTACCCAGGATTACAGCTTGGGGCTCAGTCTCAAAAATAAATAAATAAATAAAATCACTACTATAATTAAAAAGCATAGAAAGAAAGAAAACTTGTTCTTGGTGACAGAAATCAAAATAAGTTGTATGAAGTTCTTTTCCTGAATAATTCTAGACATCTGCAGGTGGTTTCACCATCCTATTCTGTTCTTCCATAGTGGCTGTGTTAGTAAACTACTGTAGTTCATCCTATGTGAGAAAGAAGGTCAGGGAACTTACATCCCTTGAACACCAGACTTAAGTCACAGTGCACAGGCTCTGGCCTGCCTTATGTGGTTTGTGACACCTGCATGGTGTCTTCTATCTCAAATCTTTTGTGTGAGGTTGTGCATTGGATTACTGATGGAGCATTTCCAGTTAGGTGTGGCATTGCTCTGTATGAATGTGCATGTACCGCACCATCCTGTGGTTTTTAAAGTTATTTATTTTGTTATTTTTTATTTATTTTTGTTGTTGTCATTATTTGGCATTCCTGGGCAGGGTTCGAACCCACCAGCCCCAGTGCATGTGACCGGGGCCCTAACCACTGAGTTATGGGCGCCCGCCAAGCCACATCCTTTGGTCTTAAGTGTGGGTTTTGTGTTTGTTTTTGGACATGCAACATAATTATTTAAGTTTTAGATTCTGAGGGATGAAATGATATTAAATCTGTAGTAATATTACATTTTTAGTTAAGAAACGAGGCCAACAGATTTGTAATACTAATTTATTGGTAATAATCTGCCAGATGGTTTCTTTGGAAATATATCTTTGTATGGCTTGGTACCTGTAGCTCAAGCATCTAGGGCCCCAGCTATATACACCAGAGCTGGTAGGTTCAAATCCAGTCCAGGCCTGCCAAACAACAATGACAACTACAACCAAAAAATAGCTGGGCATTGTAGCAGGCACCTGTAAGTCCCAGCTACTTGGGAGGCTGAGGCAAGAGAATCGCTTAAGCCCAGGAGCTGGAGTTTGCTATGAGCTGTGGTGCCACAGCACTCTACCTAGGGCAATGCCATGTCTCAAAAAAAAAGAAAGAGAGCAGCTTGGGCAGTGGGAGGTGTGGCAGCAGCCAGGTTTGTGAAGGCTGTCGGCGCACCGAGACCCTCAGGCACCCAGCATGCGCCCTGCCCGCCGCCAAGATGCCCAAGAGGAAAGTCAGCTCTGCCGAAGGTGCAGGGAAGGAAGAGCCCAAGAGGAGGTCGACACGGTTGTCAGCTAAACCTGAAAAAGGCAGCAGGAAGGGATAAATCTTCAGACAAAAAAGTGCAACCGAAAGGGAAAAGAGGAGCAAAGGGAAAGCAGGCCGAAGTGGCCAACCAAGAAGCTAAAGAAGATTTACCAGCAGAAAACGGAGAAACTAAAACTGAGGAGAATCCAGCCGCTGACGAAGCAGGAGAGAAAGAAGTCAAGTCTGATTAATGTCATATACCATGTATTTTTTTTTTTTTTTTTTT